>NC_063221.1:24519215-24822318 GCF_020740725.1 Corvus hawaiiensis
ACATCCTGAGGAGTGTCTGAGAATGTGTGCAGTTCTGCCTTCCCTCCTGCAGCCTTTTCCTGACCTATGTGCAGAGCCTGACACCTTCGGAGGTCACAAGGACATCCTAACTGGTGGAAGAGAAGAAACCCTTCCTCCAGGTGGTCAGGTCCTACAGAGGGCAGCACTTGAGGTGAACCCACTCCTGCATTCAAACTTGCTGCTCTGGGCCAGCAATCACCCTGAAGTAGTTTAAACATTGACTTTTTTGGGGAAAGGAGAGGTGAAAAGAACCTGCAAGTGGGGATACAGGAGCCCTAATGTGGATGCACCAAGCTCCTTAAACTGATTTAGGGTTCAAGCCAGGTCAGTGTTGTACCTGAGCCAAGAAAATGCAAAATATTCCATTTGCTCATGCAAGTGTGAAACCTGCTGGTGTAGAGGTTTGGGTTTAATGTTCTTCACCTCTGCGAAGTGAACCCACAGGAGGGGAAAGGCAGCACGAAAAGGAGTCCTCAGAAGAGGCAGAGCCCAGTGTTTTATAAGAGCTGGCATGGATGTGGTTAATAAGATAATCTCAGGACCCTCCAATACAAAGAGAAAGTGAGTTTTCTGATCCATAAAGGATCAGTCTGCAGGAAGCCCCATCAGACTCCTCAGCGTGAAATTACACCACAGCAGGGGTGTACAGTCCTGCTACTGTACAACATTAGAGAGATGAATTAGGACTTGACATTCATGTGCTTAATATGCCTATTCCTGGCATTATCCCACAAGGACCAGCCACCGCCAAGGACTTACGGTCAGCGGGTCTAGGAAGGTATTTAGGGTTGCTCATTTGCTCCCTTCCAGAGCCAGGCTATCAGGCTTCCCCATCTAATCTCTCCTCATCAGGAGCAGGGGGGGGAGCACAGCCCAGCTCTCCTATCTCACAGCAATCTGGTCTGGGGAGTAACCACCAGGTGCACCCTTGTTGCTCAGATAAATCACAGCGATCCTCTGGACTGTTGAGTGTGGAACGAGGGAAAAAACCACATAAAATCACAACCTGGCCCTCAAGAAGCTGAGAAAAGTGGAAAGAGCCAACCCCAAAAGTATGGCTCTCGCATAGTTGCTGCTAACAAAAATAAATATTTACTGGAAAGGGCTGTATTAGGAATTATTCAAACTGGGTTTGCCTCTCCAGTGTTAAACTGGTTGGAGGTGTGCCTTGGACAAACGTGGGCACTCTCAACTACTTTACCAAATGGGCTTTGTCAAGGAGCCAGTGTATTTCCAAGCCCCAGGTCTGGGCTGTGTGAAAATTCCTGCCTGTTTGAACTCCGAGCCAGGACAGAGTGCTTTTGGTTTGTTTTTTATCCATGAAATATTTTGTTGAGAACAAAATTTTAGGGGGAGGGGGAGAATCTGCTCCAAATTCTGGAAGAAATAAAAAGAAAAATGTTGGCTACAAGGCCGAATAGTTTTTGAACTGATCATTTTCCAAGAAAAAATCCAAATTTTTTTTTCAGAGAGTAGCTGTCCTGCAGGAAATTCCTGATTTCATGGACATGCCGCACTTCTGGCAAGTGCACTTGTGATCAAACTGATTGAAAAGCCATTTAATTGGAACTGTTTTCAGAATGCAGAATGAGCTAAAACTTGGCAAAGCTGATGGGGGGGATGCATGGACAGACCCAGGAGAAATAAATGAGAAGCAGAATCCTCCCAGAAGCTGATTTTGCAATGGTCTGGCATGGAGAAAGGGCAAGAGCCTCCCCAGCATGAGCACATCCTTGTGGCTGTGATCACATTGTGTGGCATGTGGGCACTTTGCAGCTCACAAATCCTGCTCCTCCAACTCTCCTCTTCAGCTGTGTTCCCTGGGAAAGGGGAGCAGGGATATGGTGCGATCCTGGGACTCAGCTGGCCATGGACGTGGTGCTCAGCCTGAAAGTGCAGGATCAGTCCTGAGCCTGGCCATACAGAAACATCTCTTGTTCTGGACACAGGGAATGCCCAAATTTGTAACCCATTTCTATGGCACTTTGAATGTGGACACATTCCTGCTTGCCCCACTTGAGGAGGGATAAAGCAGAGAGGTCACGAGACAAATTCAAGGAAATTAAGTGAATTGGGACTCTAAAACACAAAGCTGCTGTACCAATATGGGGACAGCACCACCGTGTCCCTTGACTGGTTTCTTCTTCTCTCTGTAAAAACCGTAGTAACCCTTGTGGGTGGACATGAGGATTTCTATGGGCTCTTTTTTCCTTAAGCATGGATTTTGTGGGAATATTAACTCTAAATCAATCTAATGTTGCCATGGGTGAAAACAAATAGCAATGTATATACCCAGATATCTTTACTCTTTTCCACGTGATGGAAGTTCTGGATCTGGGCTCCTACACCCGGACACCAAGCCAGGCATGGACATGATTCTTGGACGTGTAGAGCAGACTGGTGAATGCAGTTGCCACTGGACAAACAGCACATGGAGTTCAAGGCCCAGGTGGATGGATACCCCATCCCTATGGACAGGATGAGCTTCCCCCCATCGTTTCCTCTGCCCAGTGGCACCATCTCGGTGAGTGACGTGTCATCACCACTCCATCTCCCAAATATTCAGCAAACTAGTCCTCAAGTCCAAATAAACACTGCTGGGATGATACAAGAAAGGAGCCTTGGATGCTGAATACTGCTCAGTGTTTTGGTTGCTCTGTTGTCCACACAAGCCAAACACAAAGTATTCCCAAACCCATTCTGTTGATTTAAGATAAGTCCCAAGAAAAACAGCCCTAAGTAAGCCAGTGCATGGAGGCTAATGGAGCACTTCCCACCTGAATGATGAATTCCCATTCTCCAAGAGAATGATAATTTTTTTAGCATGCTTGGCTTTTGTCTCCTGTGAAATCAGAAGTCTCCCACTGAGGGTTGGGTTTCATGTCTGGGTCACAGTTTCTACAGAAAGGAATTTTCATTATGGTCTTGGCAACACTTAAGCCTCCCTGTGCAACTGATCTATCTGAGCTTTTCATATCCACCAGGACCATGGATGCCATCAGCAATCAAGGGTGAAATCTCAAGCAACCCGAGAAGGAGGTATGAGCCTTAGGATGAGACAGGACCTCATAGTGAGATTAACATGGGCTGAGAGGGTAATTAAGCACAGTAATTATTTGCTGAAGGTGAGGTGGGGGGTACCTCCTAGTTGGCAGACTTTAGACTGGAGGATGGATTCCCTGTTTCAAGGGGGAGTCAATTCACTGAAGTCCTTTGGCTTGTGATGTGCAGGGTGACAGATTAGATTGTGAAGCTGAAAAAGAGGTTTGGGGACCAGCCTAGCAATAGTGGAGTCCTCAGGCCACACCAAGTGTGAGGAGTAAATAACAATTCCCAACATATCAAATGACGTGGGAGAGAGAGTATCCCAGAGAGACAGGACACCTAGGAAATGCTAGCAGAGCAGAAAGCCCTAGATGTATTCTGATCAGCAAAATTCAAAGATTGTATTTCTAAGCCTGGGTCTTGCACTGTTCTTTGAGAACACAGTAAAGGGACTAGGTCCTGCCCTCACAGACCTTTATGTACTTACAGGACCCATGTATCTGAAACTCACTTTGCTGTCTCTTTCCAACTTACATAAAACATCAATAATCTTAATTTTTCTTTATGGATGCTGTTTTCCAGTTATTCTCATTATTTTTCTCTGGACTCTCTCCAGTTAATACGTATCTTTCTTGAACTGGTTCTCAAAACCAGACATGTTTTTCCATCTCAGGTTTAACCAAAGATGAGCAGAAAGAAGATGCATTCCCATATCCTATGGCCTCTCTCAGGGTTGTCTGTGGTTGTAAGAGTACCTCATGGGTGTTGTATGGCTTTAATCAAGCAGTTACACCAAAAATCTGTGACAGGGGTTGTGTAGGCTGGAAAGGGAACTCTCTTTTGTGACTTCTTTCTTGTTGAATGTGATGGAAATGAGGAACGTGTGTTCTCCCACCTACCCCCGCCCTCAACTTTCTCTGCAAAGGTGAGATGCCAAAACCACAAAATGAGCTAAAAGAAAGCAAAATAAGTATTGGAAGGTGGATATCTTCATCGCTGTTCTATATTTAAATGTTTTCCTGCATCAAATAAAACAGGTTTTGACATAGAATTGCAAGAGAAAAGAGCTGGAAGGAGTCCACCATAGCTCCTACCCTGTTAACTGATGATGATTCATCGCAGTCCAGGTAGGCCCTTGACATTTGGGATAAATCTGACAAGATGTGAATCTACAGCATCAATAAACATACAAGGGTATTCAGCCTCCTTTGACAAACAGGAAAACCAGAACCAAGAATGTGAGGCTTTTTCTCCAAACCACATGTAATGGGGCAGCAGAGACAACAGTAGCAAGCCAGGCATCTCTGCCTTGCTCAAGGTCAAGGCTGTCCTGTTTCCTAACAGAAAGTTAATCCTTTAGCGTGGGTGATGGGAGCTCTATTTTTAGGTCTCTCTATTCTTTTATAGCTCATCAGATTTTTACCTCCTGGAAGCTGCTACACGGTCTCAGAGTGCTCTTATTGCAACAGCCTATTTTTTTTTTTTTTTTTTTTTTTTCCTTCCCCCAGAGTAAAACCTCTTTTTAAGCATTTGGGAACTGAGGAGCAGGCTTGGGTGGGGTTAGGGCACCTCTGAGCAATTCAAACCCATCTCCAGCCTGGAGCCAGGCTGTTGCCAGCACCAGGTCAAGACTGTGTTTGCACAAGTTTCACAGCTGCTGGAAAGGGCTGAGAAGAAAGTGCTGATGGAGTTTGTGTGAACATATCTATGAACTAGGGCCAGCAGGAAGGAATGATCCCAGGAGAGTTAGTAAGGGGCACTTTTGCAGTGTTGAGGATAACTTAGCTGTCTCAATTTTCTTCGCTATCTTTAAAGAACAGATTTTTTTGTGCCTTGTTGTAAGTCAGTTCCTCTTGAATCACAGTATTTACAGCAGTAATTTGGGTTAGAAGGGGTCTTTGGAGGATGTCTGGTCCAGGTGTCACATTGGTCATGTGAAGGTGGAGATGGTAGGAGCTTATTCTTCTTCACCAGCTGCACAGAAAGCAGAGAACAGGGCCCTGATTTCTGGAGGACTGAAGTGAGACAGGATGGAAAGACTGGCACTGTCCTCAGAACCCCACCTTTTCCTTAGTCCTGGAAGTTACACACCAGAGGAGACCCACAGTTTTGTGACAAATATGAATGGCTTCCCATGGGCTCACATGGAAGCTCCTTCCAAGCTGGCATTGGCAACCTGCTGGAAGCTCTTTAGGGAGCACCATGGGACTGTGTCTCGGAGTGCTGAAGGCTCCTGCGCCTGACGGGAATTACTGGGAGCTCCCAAACAATGTTCACTCGTTTCATTTCTACAGCAGACTTCTCATGTGCTGCTGGGCAAATCCATTGGTTCTCCCCATTTCTGCTTCCTACCAGGAAAACATCCACGACTTTTCCCACCTCCGTCTTCTCCGTTTAGGTGATGCACCTCTCTGGGGAAGGGGTGCATTTTTACGCACGGTGACTGTGTTCAGAGCTTTGCATGACCAGAATCTCTTACTCCCAAGGGAAAAAAAGCCTCAAACAGGATAAAAAAACCCCCAAAATCCTAAAAATGGCACTCTGCAGAGCAGGTTTGTGGGGACTACTCTGCAGAGAGCCAGCCCTGAGGAATGCAACCAGGGCGAGAGGAGCGACAGCCCTCTCCACCAGCCCCCACCTGCCCCTCTTTCCCCCACTGTGTGAACCTACTGTAGATTTCTTGAATTTCCCTTTGATGTTTATCTCCCCCCAGTAATTCTCTTTGGGGGATTTGCTGGAGCGACGGTTAGAAGAATACAGCCTGGAATAGGGCGGCCGAAGGGCGAGAGAATGTTAGAAACAGGATTAAGATCATATTCTACGAGCGGTTGTCAGTCGCTGAATAGGGCTAAAGTTTCTTATCGGGCCAGGGTGCCAGAATGCCTTTGGATTCTTCTCCCCTCTTTCCCTCCCCTCTGCACAGGGCTTTCAGTGTGGTGAGGAAAGCATAATCATGGCCCTGAATGGGGAGGTGGGCTCTAGGGAACATTGCCCCACGGCGCAGGAACCGGGAGAGGGGGTCAGGGCATTGCTGCAGGGCTCGTGGGCAGCCAGCACCGTAGCCTGGGAAAAATCAGGAAAAAAAAAGCAGTGGTGGTTAATGCTGAAATAGCTGCTGGAGGATTTTTAGGTGCAAATCTTCATATTACAGGGAGAATATTCCCTTTTGAAAGTCCCAGTTTCTTGATTTTTTTTCCTGCTGTGGGATTTCATGGCTTTCACTGGGCATTTTAGTTGTTGGGGTTTTTTTGCCTTTTCTCCTTCTTTTTTAAGGTGGAATTGGAGTCCTGGTGGAAACTTAATTGGAAATATTTGGGGCTTGATTCTGAACATTCCAGGTGATAGGAAAGAGAAGTTCCAGAAAAGCAGAAGAATTTTGAAATAAGGAGGGGGGGGGGGGGGGAAACCAGAAAGTGTATTTTGAAAACTCAAAGCGTGTTTTGAAAACCAAGAGGCAAAAATAGTTGCGAAAGAGAAAAAAATTTGGAAAGTTTTGAAGCTACTTTCATATAAAACAAAAACACAAACACAGTGAGCTTTCCTGGGGAATGGAATCAAATAGTATTAAATTCCCCTGTGTGCTCATTTCAGAAGGCTAAGGACATGCAGGCTTTTGATGTTTCCACCTGGAAAATGCTTTTGTCTTTTTGCAGGTTAGGACCCTGTGATAGAGAAGATTTTGAAGGGGCCAGTGTCTTCACCTTTCCCAACCTGAAACATGATGGCTGGACCCGTGTGAGCCCTCTCAGATCTGTATGCTTCTGTAGAAAAGAAGTGTTTCTGGTAAAATATTCAGATTCATTTAGGAAAATCTGGGTTTCGTTTGACTCTGTGGGTGTGGAATGTTTTTCACTTGTTCTGCACAAAGCAAACAGAAACTTTGCCATCATTTCTGGTTTGTGTTGGAAAAGAAAGTCCTGCAGGTAATGTCATTTCTGGGCTGCTCGAAGTAGCTGGGGAAAGGAACAACTTCTGTCTTTTTAACCTTCTGGACCATGACTACTGGTAGCTATTCTATAATGAGGGTTCGTGTTTTTCTAGAGCCCTTGCCTGATTAAAAGCACCAGGAAAACTTTAATCAAGAGACCTGCTAATGAACAAGAACATTGCAGAAGCTGTAGAAATCCAGCAAGAGGAACTCTCTGCCCAGAATTTGCACAGTTTGGCGTGTGAGGGGGAGAAAGCCCAAGGGGTTAGAATCCAGCTGCTGCAGACCTGGGAATATGAAAACACCTCTGCTTTTAAATGAGTTTTTCTCTTGTGGTTTACAGAAATTTGACAGCTACAGGAGTCAAGTTGTCCTTTATCTACATGACAAAACCTCATTAATTATTTTAGAAACTCGAGAGTAACTTTCTTTATGCTTGTGGCTGGCAGTACTATGAAACTTGAGAGAAACAGACTGAGTGACATTCCCATGTCCAGAAGCAATGAGGTTCAGGAGTTTCAAATAGCCTGCACAAAATGATGTAAAATTAATTAGACTTTTGAAATTCCTCTGTTTTTCATAGCCCTTAACAAATAATGTTTTCAAGTCAAATTACAAGGCTACATTCTCTAGTTCTTATTGATTTCAATTGTAACTTTGCCTAAATAAAATATATCCACTTTATTTTTGACTCTTTAAATCCATCATTTCTTGCTATTATTCCTAGACTCTTTCAGCTCACTCATTGCTAGAATCAGCCCTTGTTGTGTGAGGGCAATCTGCTTTCAAGCCCTAAGAGCTCCTGCCCTGAGGACCTGACAAACTGCTGCATTTTTGCACTTAAAACTTACATTTCCAAAAACCCTTGGTCCTTTAAAGTACCAGAATATGAACAACCACTGCTCGTTCATGGAGAACTCAAGGAGACAGGGTTTATGGGAGGGGGAGGGATCATCACAAGGGCTGTTTGGCCAAAAGGTTCTCTGAGGTCCGTGTCCAGAGGTATCATTTACATGTTCCATCTCCCACTCTGCTCCTGGCTCAGTGTTTTTTACGTAACTCGAGGGTTTATACACAGGGAATAGATTATGCCAGTTAAAGGCAGTGTTATTACCTTCCTCTCACAGCTGAGGAAATCAGAGCCCCATCAAAGAAAAGTCAAGGAATTGCAGTAACTCCCTGAGGTGAGCCAGGGTACAGGAATGCTCCTTCCTCAGCAAACTGCTGCCCAGAAATATTTCCAAGAGCTTCCCTCCCGTTTGCAGTCGCCTGTGGTTGTACCAGCTTCTCCTGAACATCCACTTCTGAGTGCAACTGGGAGATGTCAGGGTCAGCTTCCTGAGGAATTTTCCAACTTTTGGAAACTTTTTCCAGCTTTTGGAAGTCAGCTGAATGCAAAGCAGGGCTGGACTTGACAGTGTTTGGTTAATGATTGGTCCAAATGATCTTAGAGGCCTTTTCCAACATAAATGATTCTGTGATTCTGGATCTGGCTCCTTAATACTCATCATGGCAGTTTTACAGCAATGCCTCCACCTTGTGCAGAGGCAGGTTCATGTCCAGTCCCACCCTGTGACTCAAGCAGGTAAAGCAACATCAAGTATTTCACAGAACACCTCGTAACATGTATAATCTGTTTGGTCCTCTTAACCACCTTTCCGTTTTTGTTAATCAAGCTTGAGACATCATAAAACAAGAAGTGGCACTTTTGGAAGAGGAGAAACCTTTTCAAGATACACTGGGAGATGGACTGTTATCCCAAATCCATAAAGGACAAGAAGA
Source organism: Corvus hawaiiensis (assembly GCF_020740725.1). Lineage (NCBI taxonomy): Eukaryota > Metazoa > Chordata > Aves > Passeriformes > Corvidae > Corvus > Corvus hawaiiensis. Next base: position 24,527,992 of record NC_063221.1, read on the forward strand.
TCAGTGGGAAATTTCCTTTCACCTTGTAAATTTTTGATGCAACTGTCTGCCTTTAGCTCCTGCTTGTTTTGCCACCGCCAGCACAGCACAAAGTGCTCTTCACCCCATCCCTCGGTGTCACCACGAGACTCATCCAAGCAGAAACCCGAATACTGAGTTTCTTTCCCCATGGTGCTGGCCTGGGCCATGGCCATCTAGAGCCATTCTAAGGCTGTTGAGCTGGGTGGTGGCAATCGGCAGCAGCAAACAGCTGGCCAGTACTGGGTGTCATTCAGGGGGACACCTGGGAGCCTGCAAGGAGGACAGGAGACTCTAAACACATGCTTAAACACGGCACTTTTTGCCCAATAATCAGTAACATCGAGAGGGTGACATTAAACAAAATAATAAATCGTGTGCTGGCCCTCAAATTGGATCCCTTTTTTTTTAAATTTGATTTTGCTAGGATTTATTCCATTTGACAAACCATGCTGTTTAGAATACAATAGTGGCATAATCACAGCCTGGGGCCCTCATTCTTCAAGATAATGGGATACTTATTCATCTAAGGCAGGTACAAGTCTGTCCTTGGCTTTCATTTTACAAGATTACTTGTATTTCTGTCTCATTTGCAATAGGTGATATCTGTCAGAAAGCAATTTTCACACAATTTGGGATTCTTAATATTTTGTCTTTAAGCTCCTTTGTTGTTGATTTTTCCTCCCCCCACTGCTTGACACTTGCATTTTGCAAGCAACTTATGGACAAGCTACTTTCTTCCCCCCCATCCCCCCCTTAAACAAACAAATAAATAAATAAATAAAGAGCATCCCTGGCCCTGCTTACACAGCTCGATAATTTATTTGTTAAGCATGACAGCACAGGGATTTTTCAATGTACAGTGTTTCAGTGTTCAATGCTGAACACCAGTTATTGGTGTGTGTTCCACTTCACCCTCAAGAAAAAGAGAGCAGTGCTCACTTTTGTTTGGCCTGACAGTCTGAAAGTTCAGAGGTAGGAGCCCCTTGTGACCCCAGAAATGTGCCAAAAAGCAATGTTTTAAAGGCCAATTGGAAGGCCTAGGCTGAGGTCCTGATTCAGGCTTTGAGGGCTTAACCTCAGCATTTTTTTTCAAGTAAAGATGAATGAAAAGCAAGTTCTTAGGTTTTGGGTTTGTATTTTTTTTGGTTTTTTTCAGAGATTTTTGCAGGTATTGTTGGGAAATTAAAACAAAAAAAAATTTTCCGCTAGCAACGTTCTACTTAGTGCTAAAGAGAAGCATTTGGGATTTTTTTAAGTTAAAAATGAAGTGAAATGGGGAAAAATATGTAATAATGGACCTAAAAGGCATTTAGATAAAATTCTAGCTATTTGGGATGTCAGCCCTTCCTGATTCCCTGTGTGAAAGGCTCTAGCTCTTCTCCTTTCCTTGCTTTCCTGTTTTCCCTTGCTTACCCTGCAGCCCTCCCTGCTGGTTTTGGATACCCCAGGTCAATTTGCCCTTAAATTTTATGTGGAAAATGCAGTTGTTCTCTCTGAAAGCTGCAGGAACGTGGGCAGAGGTGAAGCCCCCTCCCACCCCTGACTGCTGTGCTGAGACCTGATGGAGAGACGACACATTCCTGCAGGTAACAGCCCTGCAAACGTCCTGGGAGGTGCAGGGACTTAAAAACGCAAGTGGAAGCAAAGCAAACAAACAAAATTGGGAAATGGGGCTGAAATCAAAAGCACATCTCTCATCTCTCTTTGGTTAAGCTGTTTAGAGGAGCTCTGTGTGCAGAGGAATTACTTTGAGGTCACTCAGACACCTTTCTTTTCTCTGTGGGCGTCTCTGAAGGCAAAACTAATTCACTTCTGCTCCACCAGGTCTCCCCTCTATTGTTCCCCACTAATGTAATTTTTTTTTTGTCTTCAGAAACATTCCTGCCTGTGTAATCATCTCCAGCACAGAGAGCGAGGAGAGGAAATTAAGATGTTATTGAGGGTTTGAGAGATATCTCATGTTTCAGAGCGGATCAGAGGCCTTTTTTTTTTCTCCTTTACGGTGCCTGTTACGGGGAGGTGAGGCAAATACGGTTTCTGGGGTGGGAGGGCTGGGGCGAAGCAGGGCTGGTGTTCAGGAAGATGTGGTGCTTCTCTCTTCTCTTGACACAGCAATAAATATGTCCTTAATTCCACATGTGGATCCCTCTACAGCAGATAATCTCTTGGGGGAAGAGTTTCACCTCTGGTGGTCTCCATGGGGCAATCCTAAGGTTTTACTAAATAGCTCCCATTTCTCCTTGGGGAAGAGAGGACTGGACTACATGAGGTATCAGACAAGATTTTTTTTTTTGGTGACATGAAGCAAAACTGAAGCTGACAAATAACTTCTGAGTATTTTTTTTGCCTTCAACAAGGCCAAGCTGAAGGGAGCTGAGCTGCTTCCACCAGGCAAGTGATTTATCTTGTTATAGGAAAGTTCATTTTTTAACTGAAGAATGAGACTGTACACATGAAAATCCATCAGCACAGGTTTTTCCAGGGTAGCACAGTGTATTTCAGTTTTCCTCACATTTCCCAGGGCAGTTGTGGAGACCTGAATGGAGATTTTGAGGCGGCTTTGGAACTGCTTTGTGTTTCTCTGCTTCTTTTCATGGTGTCATTGGAGAGATGCTCTCCTGTCCATGGCCACCAAACCACTAAGATGGACACTTGGCCTAACTCACAGAGCCTTTGTGATGCTCATGACCTATTCATTGACTCCGTAAGAAAGAAATAATCAGGAAATTAGCATAAGTATTGCGTGTCAGACCAAACTGCTTGCAGCTGCCTTAGGAATAAGGGGTGGTGTAAAGTTCACTGTACAAAAATAGATGAAAATATATTAAAAGTCAGCCTGGGAATAGCCTCAACTGAGCTTCCTGATGATGGGGTGTTCTGCTGAAATAACCTCACACTCCCATGCATCAGTCTGCCCTTGTGTTTCCTTGTGGACACGGTGCAGTCCAACGCTGATATTTCACCTTGCTAATGCAGAGAGAAGGTGCTGGAAAGAAAGCTGAGCTGAAGGAAGCCTGTACTTTGCTTTTTGCATCTGTGTGTGAGTGAACTAACTTTGCTTTAGGCCACTGCATTCCCTGCTCAGCACTTTTGGGGAAGGTGATTTGGAAAACCATGCGGAATGGATGCTGCTGGAAGCTCAAGGTCTGTAAGCGTGGTCTCTGCTCTGGTGGCTTCCAGGAAAAGCACAGTTGAGACATGGACTTGGCCCATCCCAGCACTGCCCTGCTCCCAGTGGGAAAACAACTTGGAGTGCAAGTTGGTGAAAGAGGAGCAGGGTTAGGGCTGCAAGGGGGCAATAGGGTCGCCCTGCTCCAATTCCTGCAACGTGGATGTGAGTCTGGGTCTAACTGGACTTGGCTGAGCCACCTGGATGAGTCCTGGGTTAATCAGGGCTTGGAGATAACTCTTTCCCTGACATCTGCTGATTTTTATGGAAGTCAGAGAGTTAAACACCTTCCAGGCTCTGTGTCTAATCTGGCGAGCCTGGTGCAGGAGGGTTGCAATCCTACCATTTCTGGAGTGGGATGCTCTCCTGCCACGATGGGAATGGAAATATTCTCCTCCATCAGCTGCAAAAGGAAAGAACAGGCTGCAGTCTGACAGTGCAGAGGCTGGGATTCATCATCCCCCATCATCCCCCATCATCCCCCATCCTCACCTGGGGGTACTGGTCTGACCATACCTGGTGGTGGCAGAGCCTGGAGGGTCGGAGCTGAAGAACACCTCAGGGTCGAGCTAAAAGCCAGCTTTCATCCAAAAAGGGGCAGCAAATAGTGGAGGCACCAGGTAAAATGTAAGCAAAACCCCCAAGTGATATACAGACAAAAGCTGCAGGTATTGAAGTCACTTAGGCATTATTAATAGATGGGTTTCTCTGTCGTGTGCCTTGCAGCAGGTTAAAATAAAACACCAGCATGGTCCCTGCTGGACTTGCAGCTCTGGAAAACAGAGGCTGCCCCAGTGTATAATAGGATCTTCACTGCTGTTCTGGGGCTTGAATAACATTATGGCGACTTTGCATAGATTTTTGCCTTTAATGCAAATAGGGAAATGATTTTCTAATCAGGTAAGATAAGGCTGAAACATGATAGATAGGGCTTGGTTTGTTAATGAAGTACAAAGAAGTAGCCTGTACCTTTGTAAACTATTCTTAAAAATAATGCAATGTTAAAAAGAAATTGGTTTCTTTGGCTACCAGTCGTGAGAGAGCCTTGATGCAAATCTTTGTAATGAGTGCATTTCAATGAGCATTTGAAAAATATATATGTATTTATTTGCATTGATATGTTTATATGGCTTTACATATCAACTTAGTCAGGAAAAATTGAATAAAATGTCTCAGGTCTGGGAAATGAGAAGAGATTATGAAAAGCAGATTTAATATAGCACCGTTTTTTGATGTTTGTGGCACATTTCATCATATTGCCAGAGACACCCAATTACACAGCTTGCAGAGTAATCAGCAAATGGGGAATCCGAGGGAGAATATTAACTGTGGTCTTTTTTTTCCCCTTCCTCCTCCTCCTTCTTTAGCAAATATTATGTTATGCCTTATGGAAATGGATCAAAATGCCACATGTGCAGTTAATACTGAGCTCTGGAGCTCTTTCAAATCTTATTTTTCCCCTCACATTGTATTTTTCTGGAACAAACCTCCTGATAACTTTAGGCCAGGGTCTTCAAGAACAAAACACCACATTAAACTTCCTGCAAGTTTGGGTTCCAGCTTTAGCTGGTGGTTGACTTTACCTCATCAACCTTGTGTGAGGGAAGAATTATTAATTGAAGATGACCACATGCAAGGATGTGATCATAGTTCATCCATTTATTTCCCTCTTTGTGAAGGCAGGAATTTACTGAGCTATTTGGTGTCCTTGATGGTCACAGACACTCCTTACCCACAGGGTTTTTAATATCCAAAGCAGACCTGTAACTTCAGTGAAAAAGGAGATCTAATGATTAATATTTCCCTTATTGTGGATAAAAAAAATAGCAATGGCTGCAGTGTAGGACAGCTGTGGCTGGCTGATATTTTGGGTGCATGTGATCAAACAGTCTTCAAAGGCACTGATGGAATTGGGTCAAAACTATTAGCACTAATATTTATGCAGGCAGAGATGCTCCCAGTCTCTGCCCACATTCCCACTGTTCTGGTTCTCTGCCTGGTTTAAGAAAAAGTCACTTTTCTTGAGAATGTCTGAAAAGTTATTAATCATTGTTACAAATGCACTTGCATTTCCTGCCAGATTACTTTCCCCTTTTTATTTCTGTGTGTTTTTCTCTACAATGTTTCTACTTTTGGGAGCAGAAATTAGGGAATTGTATTAACGGGGGATGACATTCTGAAATTGAATAATTTGATTTTTTTTTTTTAAAAGGAACTTTGTTACCAGATGACTTCAGGAAAATATTGATAAATTCAGAAAAATATTTTTTTTTCCCATCAGCTTCATCAGGCATCAAACTGGGCCTGTAGGCAAAGTGAAAAGCCCATGAAATCAGTACCAACCTCTGGCCCAAGGAGTAGTTTCACCTTTTAGGTTCAAACTAACCCTGAAGGAAAAGGAGGGAGAGCAGCAAGCTTGTAGAAGCTTCTCTGCCATCTCCTGGAGCACAGCCCCCCGTGGCTAGGTGTAGAAAAAGGGACAGGTCTTCCACCAAAGGCACAGAAACATCCTCAAAATCACATGGAAACCCCAGTCGTTTGAGAGTGGTCAAACTTCTCCTGCACCACTGTCTAGAGATGTGCTCTCTGGTCAGGTCTTTCCTACCATCACCTCATCAGGCAGGAATTTTTCCCTGGGTTGTGCAGGAAGGTGACAAGAGATGCTGCAGCCACTGCTTTGGTGCCTTGTGGCCAAGGGGGAATTTCCACCTGCCACCCCAGCTGGAGATGTTGACCCCAACAGCAAGAAGCAGTTATTCAGCACCTTTTTGTGCAGCTTTTTCCGTGTTGGCCCAGCCTCAGGTTAATGAATGATTCACAAAATGCATTTTCCTTGATGTTTTTTCCTTTTTATTAGCGGAGTATGAAAACAGGCAATAATTTTACAGAAAGCAGGACTGGCACAATCGGTACATAGCATCATGCTGCAGCTTTTCAGAAATGAATATAAACTCTTTTTGTTTTCTTCTCCTTTCACCTACCAGAATAAATAAATATGATACACATTTGAGTTCCTCAATAGTGAATTCTAAAGCACAAGGTCTTACACTAAAGCTCAATTTTACAGCAATCTGTACAGTATATTACTTTGATTTCCTTTTTGCAATTTAAAAGCCTTTGTTCCTTTGCAAGATGGGTTTGACATACAAACACGGATACACTTTGCAGCTAACTGTACACCTTGGGTCAGAACCTGGGAAAAAAAGAATAGATTGATTGCCTCCTGGTGTGAGAAAATAAACCAAAAAGTTATTTTCCATCGCACAGACACATCTAAAGTTCTTCCTTATGAGATGGCCCCACTCAATTGCCAGAGCAGTTAGAAAAGGCTTTGGCCATTCATAGGGCACCAGCTGCACCATTTAACTTGCTACGGGCTTAATGTGTGTCTTAAAGAGATTTTGAAGAGGCCTTCCAGCCTGGAACCCAGACTATTAAAAATATAAATGAATTTTTTTTTTGGTTAGTATATGAAAAATTGTATATTCTTTACAAATTAATGTGGGGCTTAGGTGTTGTCCTCAGCCGTGGCATTGCTCCACTGAAGCTGGTGCAATAATTCCACTCTGGCATCACAGCAGTGATGAGGGTCTGTCTTTGTGCCATGTCTGGGTCTCACTCTACAAACCCCAGCAGGTTCCTCTGAAGCCAGCAAGTCCTGGGACACATCCTGACCTTTGCACGAGGCGCTGGGGCCGAGCTCAGCGTTGGCATTAACGAGAGCCTGAGTTAAGGGGAGACACCCACATGCAGAGGAGGCACCTCAGCGTGTGCATCTCTTCCCCAGGAGTCCAGGAAAGCCAGGGACGATGTGGAGGCTGCTGCCTGGGCAGCTGGGAAGCAAAGAGCATCTGCAAAGTCTGTGGAAAACAGGGAACCTTAATCATTGCTGGCCTGTTGTGTAACACGGTGGGAAGGTCGCAGCCGCACGGCAGAGCAGGGGATTTTTTTTGTTTGTTTGATCTTGCATTGTTGAAATTTTTGGGGGTTTTCCTTTTTGCTGTTTATTGCACCAGCCTCTTCTTATCCTTCCACTATGGATTTGGGCTGAGAGCAGACCTACGCAGAGAAATAGCTTGTTTTCACTCAGAAGAAAAAAACCCCAGGAGATGTATTATGCTGCTCTAGAACAGATCATAAAAAGCCAGCAAGGGGCACATGGAGGGCTAAGAAGGGAGGAAAAGAAAAATCAACACAGCTTGTAAAAACCAGCAGGAAAGTTCTGTAATTGGCTTTTTTCAAGCTTAACTGAATTATGTTTCATAGCTACTGTAATTAAACTAATAGAAAATGGTGGGTTTTAATTTGCATTCCTTTTCTAGAGGGGTTTTTTTAATCCTTTACGTATGAACTCTTCAGAGATATCCTGATGTTGCTCAAAATTGTCATGTCAATGGAAGTAGCACACGTGGAACACAGGGACAGAAATAATTACAGTTTCCTCCTCTGTGTCCACCCACTTTGGTATTTCTTCAGCAAAGACAAGCATCTCTTTGGCTGGCTGCAGTGGCAACACATTAAAATTCTTCACATGGTGAAATACCTAAATGAGAAAGGAGATGTGGAGGGATCTGCTTGCTGATGGTTATTTTCATATTTGGCAGCATTCTTTGTGTTTCCTACACAGCAAATGATGATTTTTCATGGAGGAAATATAGGGAAAAAACATACCTCTCTTTATTCCCATATTCACCACCAAGGATGTTTCCCATTCTTAGCAAAAAAAAAAAAGACAAAAAAAAGAAAAAAAAAATGTTTCCTTTTAGTCTCCCAGCATCATTACTGGATATTTTCTCATTTAGCATTTCTCCTGAACTGTTTAAATATCTCCTTTTTTTATTTTTTTAAAAAAATTTAATACTAATTAGACATCTCTTGCAGAGTAGAAGAAATTTAAATGCAAACTTTTGCCCTGAATATTGTGACTGGTTTTCTCCTGGGCCTTGATCTTGCAAGGACCATATATAAAACCTTTATGAATTCACTAGGGAAGGTTTGGAGCTGGAGTTGGTTCACCAAGCAGAGGCAAAGTAAACAAAACCATAGGAAGGGGAAAAGACTAGCAGAGGACATCTCCAGATCTGTAACCTGTTTCCAAACAGGAACTAGGGAGACTTTGTCCGGAGTTTCCAGCACTGTTTTTAAAGGATTGGACCTATTCTTTTCCCAGCCTCTGTGCCATGCTGTGCATTTGTTTGGCATTCCTTCCATACATTAAAAAACCAACTTGAACACCTGCCTCACAGAACACAAAATGTTGCTTCCTTTTTACATTTAATCTCCCTGTGGCTGAAGCTGTCCCAGCAATGCCCTGGCACCAGGTTGGCACAGCATCCAGAGGGGATGGGTAGCTCTTTTTCTCCCCTGTAATCGTTCATCTGTCTGATGAGGTAGGATCTCTGTGTTACACTCCAAGCATTTCATGCCTGTGATGGAAGAAGCTGTGTAATATCCAACTGAAATGTTTGTTAAGAAGTATCAGACCTCCATCTAGAAGTGAGGAGAAGGGAACCTCAATCTGTTTTGATTCTGAGACTCATCAGTGACTTCATTTTCTTAAATAGCTGGGGCTGGTGGAGGGGAAGGGGACAAGCAGATCTCACATCACAAATCGGGACATTCGCAGGGGTTCTTCCCACCTGGAGAAACATCCAGCTTTGCAAAGTTCAAAGAGGAATGATGCAGAATCCATCCCTTCAGTCTTCCCGATACATACACAGGATTAAACTGAATGGGGAGTTTCTCCCTATGTTTTTTCATAATTTTCTATTGGTCAAAAATAGCCCAAGAGCTCAGAGACCTTAAAACAATATACAGGAAAGAGTCCGTTTTGACAGATAATTGACTACTAATCTTTTGCAAGCTGTGAGCCTAAATTCATGTGTCTTTGCATTTCCAGATCAATTCTGGCTTTTCATGCCAGCTCACTCCCCTCATGGATGTTTGAGCTTGACTGTAACAAGGTAAACCCCAAATGTTGCATAAAACACTTCAGGGGCTCATCTGTATTTAAGACAATCTATTTTTTTTTCCCTGCTTATTTTTAAATTTTAGATATTTTTATCCTGATTCAGAATGGGAGAACTAATCTGCAGGTGGGAATCATTCACATGCCCCAGTCCAGGACCAGCTGCGCCTCAGTCAGCTGCTGCTCCTTGCAGAGGCAGATGAGGATGGCACTGAACCGACACCCCTATGGACTGATGGAGATCCGAATGTCTCCTCTCCCAGTTTGCTTCCTGAGTTGTGCTGGCCTCATCTCAATGTTGGTTTTTAATGGTGTGAGAGATGCCCTGGTAGCAGTTCCAAGCCTCTGTGAGGAAGGAGATCAGCAATAACACAGGGATGAAAGGGGTCAGGCTCCAGGGTCGGTCAAGACATGTGAAGGCTGTGAATGTTAAAACGAATTTTTGCACCGAGGCACAGGGAAGAGTTTCCCTCCTTGGCTCAGTGGGGAAGGTCTCATCTCCCTCCAGAGGATCACAGCAAATCTAGTGCTGGATCAAGTGAGCTTATCTCCTGCGCTCCCTGTCCTCACTTTGCAGGAGCAGGCCATAAATCCATGCGTTCTGACCTTCCATGGTAAGGCTGTACCTGCCCTGCTGTGAGCTGATGCCTCCTATTCCAGCCCCATGGACAGAGAAGAGATGCCTGTCTTACCTGGGATGGTACAAGAGTGACTGCAACCCTCTGCTCTCTGCCTGAAACACCCACTGGCATGAGCTGCAGTTTCATGGGCATCTTTTATTAATTAAAAAAGAGCTGAAGTGTAGATCTGATCTCACACCCAATTGCCTCGCTTGTTCACTGGCACCAGGGAACAACATTGGAAGGGGCATTAATTCAATTTGTGTTTGCTCTGCTCTGGTAAAACAATTCCACAGCCTATAAAGGCGCAGAGGTTAGCAGGGCACAGAAAAAATATAGGAGAATAGAGCCTTTTGAGGAAGGAGGAGGAAAATTAAAGCTTTGTTTGGGTGTCCTTGGTTTGGGTGACAGGCTGCAAAAAAGGAAAGCTGGGACTTTCTTTTTGGACAGAGTAAATGTGCTTTGGTGGTTTTAATTTATTCAGACTCCTTTGAAAGCGGCAGCCAAAAATCTGCTTCCTACAAATACATTTGGTTTTGGCAAAGTGGAGAATTCTGCCGGTCACGGGGGCTGATTTGACACAGTCAGGAAAACTAAAGCATGAGAGAAAAGCCCCAAACTGAAGTGTTTGGCACAATGGAAATATTTATGGAAGACACTCCGTTTTCCTTGGAAGCTGGTGCGGTTGATGAGCTGCCCCCACCCAGAGGTCTGCTCCTGCTACAGCTTTATGAGGGATAAAGCACTATTTCCCATCAAACTTGGCTATTCTTACATCTCTATTTGCAGGAGTTAGATGTTTTTTCAAGAAGCATGGATGTAGCTGAAAACACTCTTTTCTTCCATGTTTAAAGAGGTAATTTGACCCCTGGCTGTTGCCCCAGCATGAAGCAAGGTGGGAGTGAGAGGGGCCACAGGCTATGGGTCTATGCTTCATGTTAAATCAATTATGATTATTTGCAGAGAGACAGCACAGCTCTTCCCAGTCTGTTAGTGACACACGCAGTCGACACTCCTGGGATACAAACAGACCACCTGCCCCAGAGTCACTCTGGATTTTTTTGGTCCTAGGCGATATTAGAGATTAGATCTGGATATCATCCCTCCCTAATGCTCAGAGTAATAGCAGTGGGTCCAAAATGTTTATTTGGTTAGGCAAAAAAGAAAAAACAACAACCAAAAAGTGATTTAAACTGGCAGAATCATTCCTTTCCAACAAGGAAAACCACCCAAGGATGAATGATGGGTCATTCCAATGAAATGAGACTGAAACTGTTCAATGCAACAATTCTGAGGTTGGTGAATTTTGGTTACTTGCAAACCCTGCATTTTTGGCAAGTTCATCTATCCCCCCTCAGCTCCACAGAGAATATAAAGCCCCTGCTTACACCTGCTTTGCCTCCAGAAGTTCAGCATTTTTCACTTGTTACATTTTTGCTTGATAACCACTTTCGGAACTGAGGGCTCGAGGATAGAATTTGGTGATCAGAGTTTTTCTAGACACAGCTTACATCAAGTTTTTCGTCAAAGAACCATAAAATTAATGGTGTATGAACACACCAGGAGTCCATACGAAATTTTTATTATCTATAGTCAAAGTAAGACCAAAATGCTCACCAAAAAGAAAACCCTGTAATTTGTAAATAAAGTTTGCACTTCATTGAAGATCAAAGAGGAAATAAAATAGATCAAAAATAATCCTGCAAATTCGGCCTTCATTTTCTCCCAGCCAGCAGCATTTGGCCAATATTTTGTCGTCTTTGAGCAAGTGCTATTAAAAAGAAAACAAAAAATGCTTGCCTTATAGGAAGTGCCTAAACAGGAAATTCACCTTCAGGTCATTTCCCAGTTGTTAAAAAATTATCTTCAGCAGAGAAGGGAGAAGTGGAGAGGTGAAGTGCACAATCATTTCTCTTCCCCATGAACACCTTTAGGATGCTGACCCAAGAAGAGCAACAAGCTACCAGCTGAGGTCGAGAGGATGGCTGATTTGTAACTCTGATACTAGCTACTAAAATTGAAAAGGAAAGGGGAATAAAAGCAAAAGAGGTCATGGTTCTGTAACACTGACAGTAACACACAGGTGATGGGCGCTGTCAACATTATAAACTATATACAAGACAAAGCAGGACTCTTTCTTCCCCCAAAGAACGCAACAACAACAACAAAAAAGTGAATATAACACAGTTGGCACCTTATTGAGGGGATGAGGACAGGGGGCTCCTCCTCAACATCACAGCCTTAACTCATGGCAGTCCAGAGGACAGTTCATCTGTCTAAACATAGATCTTCTCCCCCTTCCTCATTAAACATTTAGTGAAGACCAAGCCAGTAGCAGTGTCTGACGCAACCATGGTGCTAGTAAGACGTCAATAAATGCAAAGTTTTCCCTGCATGGGAGCACCTTACTTCAGGAAGAGGTGGGAGCACGTGGGGATCCAAGGAGTGCCGTGTGTAGTGCCAACCTCTGGTGCATCTTCTCGTGGGCAGTCAGTTGGGGAGGGTGTCCAGCCCCAGGGACGCCGCGTGCTGCTTCGCCCGGAGCCTCAGGTTCTCAATGCTCGTGGTTTTACTGTTCAGGCTTGGCAGGGAGCTGGAGGCCTGCAGGATGGGGGAGGACCAGACCTGCTGAGCGTGGGACAGCGACTGGTAATAGGACTGACAGTGCAGGGAGCTTAGCGGGGCCATGTTGACGTTCATGCCCAAGTAGGGCATGGCAGACGGTGTCCCCATTTCAAAGGAGGAGTAATGGACCAAGTTGTTGGTGGCTGCCATGTGCTGGCGGAACTGCTCCTGCAGGCGGAAGAGGCTCAGGGGCGAGGAGGAGTAGGAGTGAGTCTGAGCCAGGCCACTGCTGGATGAAGGCGTCACAGTCGCGCTGATGGGAGACTCTGTAGCAGGAGACAGAGGGGATGGGGGTTATTCCTACAGGCTGCATGCAGGTGCTTATTCACACCCTAGAAGGGTTCGGGCAGCAGCATGGGCTTGTCTCTTGCATTGGAGGGCAAATGAGAGGGGGTGTGACAGCCCATGAGAGCTAAATGTGTGCCTTTCCCATACTTGGCACCTCAGAGTGCAGAAATGGGGCTGAGCTCTCTGCTGCTGCTGGGCACTGTTCTCCCCAAGGTCTAACTGGGGCAGAAGGCTTTGCTCTTTCAGTGCTCTAGCAATGGACATGCTGCCCTCTGTGGGGCCTGTTCAGTGCTGAGGACAAGAGGACAAGCGTGGGCAGCCTATCTGTGAGCACCCACTCCACAGGGAATATGGGACTATACCCAATCACCAGCACTCCCTTGGAAAGGGGTCCTAACACCAACCCCCATCAAGATGCTGCCCCTCACCTGCTTTTGGGCTCGCTCTCTTGCAGTTCAAAGCCTTGCTGTCCACACCAGGGCTCTTGTCCACTTTGGCCTCATCCAAGGTGCTCTTGAACTCCTCCTCTCTCTCGGTCTGGTCCTCGGGCGCTGACTCGCTGGCTGACTGCTCCGACAGGGTCAGGTTGAGGTCTGTGCCAGCCTCGCTGGGGAGGCTCTGGACCTTCTCAGTGTCTGGGGTGGGAGCCTGGGTCTCCAGCACTGGTGGGTCCATCTTTCCCTCACTGTGGCTCCCCTCACAGTCCTTCTGCTTCTGCAGCTGCTCTTTCTGCAGGCTACGCTGCTTCTTCCGGAATTTGGCTCTCCGGTTCTTGAACCAGACCTTCAGTGCCACAAGCAGCAGGGGAGAAAAACCAGTGAGAATCTTGCTTAGTGCCAAATTCAGCATCATTCCGCCTGGGAGCTTCAGGGGAACCCCAAGTAATGAGGTGCTGCAAGCCCACTGCGCCCAAAGGCTATTCCACTTTGCTGGACCTTAGAACTCGACTGTTTTCAGTGCATCTACAAATAACGTATCAATCAGACTTTAAAAAATACCTAGCCTCTATATTGATTCTTTAAGACACTCCACTGCTGGTGTTTTCTGGGGTTTGTTAGGTTTTTTCCCCCTGAATTGGTTAGGCAGCTGCATCCAAAAAGAACGTCTTGCAGCTGTAATGTCTGATGAAGTGACATTGGCTTACAGTCTGTTACGTTTCTAAAACCATTGGGTTGTAAGTGTATCAAAACTACGATGGCAGCACTCAAAGTAAGTCATTGCTGACATAGGCTGTTGTCTGGCAACTGCATTTAGGAAAGGAGGGGAGAATCCATATATTTTTTAACCTAAATCAGCAGACAGGGATTAGAAGAAATATATTTGCAGATCTTGGTCATGTTCTTTGGTTGGTTAGATAGGGAAACAAACCACTTTTTGATCAGAATGTTTTGATATTTATATCAAAGAACTAATTTTTTTCCAGTAGTTTTTCTCTTTCCGATGAAGACTATTTGCGTTTTAAAAGACAAGAACCTCTTCACCAGCAGGTTATGAACTAGAACATTTCACAAGTTGAAACTAAAAAAAAAAAGCAAACAAAAACCAAGAAGCAAACACAAACCTTGGCCTGAGACGTTACAAATATTGACTCTGGTGGAAATGAGCAGCTGGAATTACTTGGGTCTCTACTTTTTTGAGAAAGCCAGAAAAGCCTTGCAAATAAATAAATAAGTAGATTTCTGTTGCTGTTTCTAAAATTTCCCCTAAAGAAATGTGAAAGGACAAATGAAAACCATTGTGCACTTCAGACAATCCTAAATTTAAAAAATGTGGGCGTGGATTTGAAGTTACTTAAGCAGATGTGTGACTTTGGATGATTTTATCCTCCCTGCCCCTGCCTTTGACAACTTCACTGCCCCGAAATCTTTGGTTCCATTGGAAGAATCCTGAAAGGTCAAGGGAGTTGTCAGCCCTCTGGGAACCCCGCTATGTTCTCTTAAACATCCCCACTCGCAAACCCACAGGGTATCGGTACCTGGACTCTGGCTTCAGGCAGGTTGGTGCACATGGCCAGCCGCTCTCTCATCACCACATCTGGATAGTGAGTCTTCTGGAAGGTCTTCTCCAGTGCCTCCAGCTGCTGGGCGGTGAAGGCCGTGCGACTTCGCCTTTGTTTGCGGTGCTGGGATCCATAACGTGCCTCCAAAATGATGTCTTGAAATGTACAGCCGTTGGAAGACAAGAAAAGTGGCCAATTTAATTATTGGAATTTGTATGCTGACAGTCGAATAAAGCACTTGCTAACATCAGAAAAAACTACAAAATGTTCTTTCGATTGCTTTAGTGCTAATAAAAACACACATATGGATTTTACTGGTTAATTGATGTGTCCAAAGAGACAAAACCATAGCAGAGGGGTTAAAACTAGATGACCTCTGAGATCACTTCCAGCCCCCATCATTCTATGATTCTAAAAGCTGTTTCTGTAGAAAGAATTTCTTTCTGTGACATCTGTGGAAGCTGTTGAGACTCCAGTGCTGAATTTGGTTGAAATAACTCAATCTGCTTCAACATCAGTGTGGCAGGACATGCAGATGCCCAGACCCCACCATGGCATAGGTATCTTTCATTAAGAAACACAAATAAAAACGATGCGGGGACGTTCACTGTTGTACTTCTTTAACGTCTTTTGTGGAGCTCACTGTAGTCTTCAAGGCATGATATTGGAGAGCTGTTCTGGGCTCCAGTTCAGACAGCATTTAAGCTCACGTGCTTTTGTGCATTTAGCTCTAAAGCACATCCTTTACTGAGCACAGACACTCTTCAGCATCTGGGGTGGAAACTCCAGCCAGGGCCACGTCCAGCCCCACTGGTTGCAAGCCCAGAGCTCATGTGCTGAGCTCTTCTCAGCAGAGCAGCTACTCACAAGGTCAGACTTTGCAAACCAAGCTTGGAAAACTGAGAGCAGAGAAGAAATTCAGACTGGGGAAAATCTGAGGCCAACAGTAAAGGGCTTATTATTTTACCAGGGGCGTTATTATTGCACAACAGTTCGTGGGAGTAAAAAGATCTTAAATCAATGAAAATAAGTTACTTGAAAATGAAAAAAACCTACCCTTTATTATGCAAGTTGGGACATGCTGTGCTACAGCCCTGGTATGAAGCAGTCTGGCAAGAGGTTTGCTCTCAAAGAGGAAATGCAGAAAGAGCAGTGTCTGGTATCATTTTTAATTCAGTTAAGAATGTGACTTCCAGTAGAAGAGAGTAATGAATACACGAGAAAACAATGGAACAGGGAGAAAAACTGGCACTATCAGTGCACGGAGCCTGATGAAGGCTCTGGCTGCTGTTTATTTGTGCTTTTGTCACGAGCATCGTGACATGAATCTAAACAATAAACCTAAACCTGCTGTCGGGGCCACCCCCAGCACCACACAGCCAGGTCTCAGATCCACTGGCTAAGGAGTGTAGCAAATCAGCTTTGCACCGCTCAAACATTCCTCTTCCAAAACTTCCAGCTGTTCCATTCTAGGTCAGCACTCGCAGCGCCCTTCTGGGGGATTGCCAGAGCTGCGTGGTTTTGGCAACCTGGCAAAGATGTGATCAGGCTAAAGGTCTTCAACAATATAGTGCTGGTTGCATACAAGAGACTCTCGTGTTTGAGGTATTGGAGCTCCTTGGGGAGTTCAAATGCTGCTGATAAAGCTGCCCCTTTGGAGGCAGAGGGACCATCCTTGATGCACCCAGGCACAGCTCACAGTGCAGCCAGGTGAGGAGAAGGGATATTCCAGCACAAGAGATGAAATTGAAGCTGCCCCCAAAACATTTTAAAAAGCTAACATTTGTGTTTCAAGTACACGAAAACAGGAGAAAGGGCACTGGTTAAACACCCTACCTGCAGGCTGGAATATTCCCAAATTTCTAGAGTAGAGGTTAGACTTACCAGCTCCCCTGAGGCAGCAGCTCATGCATTAAGTTTGGCCACTCCAGCAAGAGGCAACCAGCAATTATTTTAATGTTTTAACTATGTTTTCAGGCTTTGTGCAAGAAGGAGAATATAAATTGCAGGTGAGGCTTTGCACTTAAAATCAGAAACCTCTGTTTTCTGACTTAAGGTCATTTGCTTTTGTGCTGCTTTATTCTGGCTGTCCCTGGAAGGCAAATGAGATCTATAACCTGCACTGAAAGATATTCAGAAGTAACAGAATGTGAGGCAACTGCAAAGGAAACAGCTTGTAGGTGTATAATGCCTACCCAGCCAATGATAAGCAAACAAGGGGACTGTGGGATTTAGTTTCGAAAGTCTTCCAGGTGGGTTATTAATTTTAAAGATAAGAGGTCAGGAAACCAATTGAATCTTCTGGTCAAGAATACGAGAATAGCTTTTTTATTCTTTTTTCATCTTCCTCTGCTTTACTCTAGTTAGGGCCAAAGACATTAAATCCTCCATGCTCTACTCTAAAAGATACAGGAGATCACAAACATCTTTCAAGAGATCTTCGCAGCTAGAAAAGGGGCACCTTGAGACCCCGGGTCTGCAAGGGACATTGCAGAGTTCAGGGCCATCTGCTCCCATCTGACCACCTGCATACTGAAAGGGGCAGGGAACAAGGGGATGGATGACTGGGACAAGGACAGTGCTTTCTTGTCATCACTCTGCAGTCCAGCAGCAGAGCCAGTAGAAGAGTCCAGGTCTCCTTAATTCCGCTTTGGTTGTTTATTGATGAGGACAGTGACTCCTGCTCTGCCCTGCACCTCCTCAAAGATCCCACAGGCCATTGAGAACCATGTTAAGAAGATCACAATTAGCAGCTGGATAAGGGAATATTGCTGACATGAAGATGTGACAGCCAGCTGTGGCTCACTGATCCAAAGAGTCCAAGACCTTTATCATCATGCCTTTGTGGATTGCCCGCCTGGGAAGACATTCCTCAAACTTCTGGTTGCATTAAGGGACAATGTGGAGAAGCAAGACACGGTCTGGGCTGGCAGGAGGTGGCTGTTAGGGAATGCAAGACCTGAGCTGGTGCCTGAGCCAGGAAATCCAATTTACTTTGTGATCACGTTCATTTTGCCCTTATTTACTGACAAGACTGTAAAATTCTTTGCTGCTTTCTGTTCACTTGTTATAACACCTTTCAGTGTCTTTTTATTCTCTCTTTTCAATCCCATATATCTCTCTTTTATATCCCATATAGTGGGGCCACATCTCATCTCTTCCCTCCACTTCTCAGCCATCGGGCGCCAGTCTGAAGCAAGCTGCCAGCAAACATTGGAGGTCAGGTGTCACCTGCAGAGCTTGGCCACAGGGCCAGTCCTGAAGAGCACACCATGCCCTTGGCTCTGTCACACTCCAGAGGAGTTTCACTCAATGCAAGCAACAAGGGGATTTTTTTTGGTGGTTTCTTTTTGTTTGTTTGGGTGGGTATTTAGTGCCAGGGAAGGGCAAAAGCCATGAGTTGTTCTTACCAGCCAGTCTCTCTGCCAGGGTGAGGGCATGCACCGAGGGCCGGTAGTCGGGGGCATGCTGGGCCTGCTGAGCTGCCTGCTGGTGGAGGTTGTACATGGCACTCAGTGAGTTCATGGCGTGCAGGGAGTAGCCGTTCACTCCATAGTGCTGCATGGTGACATAGACCTGCAAAACATCACCCACAGGAGAAACGGGCTTAGGGATGTGCTGTTCCAGCATCCTGGAGTCTCAGGAGAGCTTTGGAAATGCTGAGCTCAAAATTAAAGTGCTGCATGCAAGGCTCATGTCCGACCCCTCAGCTCCAACAGGTTTAGGGATGGGAATGCAAATATCTCCTAAAGCACCATCAACGCCAGTCTGGCTTCTAAACTGAAAGCCCAGAATCTGAATACATCCTACTCATGCTGATTGAAATAAGGGAAATTAATTTTTTGCATACCACAACGCATCATATTACAGTGACTTTTAATGCATTGTCCTAGCTCTATCCCAGGGTTAGCTGGGATTTTGTCCCTATCATTTCCTACAGTAGACTGTTTTGTAATCCCATTGCTGGAATGTCAAATAATGTTCCCCATCTGAACTAATTTATAATTTGTTTCCATTGATTATGCATTTTTCTTACAGGTCTTCTTAAGAAAACACAAATGATACAGGGAAAGAACAAAAAAAAAAGCATGTGGTGTTAAAGAAAATAAATCTGCAATGTAATAGCACCAAAAATGTTATGGCTAAAGAGGGAATAAGGTTTGCAATAAATACCGACATTTCATAGCTCAATAGCAAGGAAATTATTTCAGAAAACTAATGGCTTTTTTTTCTAGTGTGGGCTCTGCATGAAACTTCAAGCTCTTTTTCCTTACAGACCATCTGTAAAACTGAGCTAATATTGATCTCAAAAGCTGAGCAATGCTTCATTCATCCCTGTTGTAAATGACTGAGGGCCTCCAGGACGTCGTTTCTGCAGTTTGTAAGACATCAGAAAGGAAGTTGTGAAACATTAGCCACAAAATAAATTTTTTAAACCACCGTTTACATCAGCAAGTCACCGTCTGGAAAGCCAGTGCAATGAACAAACGTTCAGGGAAAGAGGGTCAGTTGGACTAACTTAAGGAAAGCAGACATCTTCTCAGGCAGCCTCTTAGAAACCAATTTGAACACTGGAGGGAGGTGATGATTTTAGGAGAAATGCCCATGGTTTTAGGAGGAACTTGATGCAATGAACAGTGAAAACTTGGAAGAACAATTATCTGCTGTATTTTCTGTACTGAGAAACGACCTTTATATTTTCTTGTAAATGATTTATACCATGGAGGTTCAGACTCACTTTGAAGAGGGAAATGAGTTGGTCCCACTGCCCCTCCTGCTCTGAACTCCTGTACTCTCCACCTTGATGTAAGAAACACAAACATGAAGCGACCCTGTGCCATAGCCAGAGACCAAGCTGGAGTTTCTTGGAAAAGAAGCCGAATTTTGTAGCATAGGGTGTGGGGCATCTTGTGGCTTCTCTCCGTTGTGGTGCCCAGGAACAGGGGAGGGAAACATGCAGCTGGAGTTTGGTCAAACACTCTGCCAGCTCAGGGATGACTCTCATGAACGTGAGTTCTGGTTTTGGGATTGTCTTCTCAAAGAGGTTGCAGTAAACTATAAATCCCTAATTTGGGAATTTAGTGCTCAGCCTCACTGCTGTTTCCCCAAGTCCCTCATGCTCTGGCACTGCATCATTTCAACCCTGAGAGCTGATGAAGGGTGACAGGTCCAGGTGTGGTTACACCACAAAGTTCTGACTCACACTCTGATGCCAACTTCCTCTGTTTTGTGTCTTCCTGTTCACCCTCTCTGCATTCACTCCCCACTATTCCAAGCTGAACTGTGAAAATGGACATTTTTAGTTCAGGTACCAACCAAAATACAAGAATGCCATAGCTCTGCTCTGCTCTAACGCAGCTTAGGGAAGATCTAAGCAATGACAAAATTGTTTGCTGGTTCTCTGCTCAAGGTGAGGGATGTCACACACCAACAGATTTTTGGCATGTATATTTATTTTCCTCACAATGGGCTTCACAGCGAAATTACAGCTGTGATGTTGCTTTCCTGGACTGCAAAGTTTTGCTGCTGGTGGCACGTGTTGAGGGACATGTCCCAGTGACATATACCACTGACATGGCCACAGAGGACATCTGCCATCACCTGGGAAAGACTGATCTGTGGTGCAGCCTCACCCCATCCTCGGTGTGGTTCTGTTCCCAAGAGCATCATCCCATCCAATAAAATTGTTCACTGCCTCGCTGTGACAGACAAGGGCAGGCCTGGCTTTTCTGGCCAACACAGGCAGTCAAACAGAGATTTGCGGCTTCATTCTGCCTCCTCCCCTCCCAGCTCACTAGTGAACCAGCTGGCTGGTTGCACCAGCTTTGGCCAGCAGGGTGGAGGTCTCAAAGCTTATTAAGTTCCTGCGTGTTTCGTGAAAACCATTTGAGGACACAGAACCTATTAACTGCCCTGGGCTGCTGCCAGACCTCTGTCCTTAACAGACGCTGGAGAATCCACACCGGGGCTCAGCCTTGCCAGAAGATACGGGGGAGGCCAAGTGTCTTTGACTCCCAACTCACAGAAATGCCTGTTTTTCTTTTCTAATCCCCCTTGCATGTGGTCAGCTGTGCAGCAAGCTGGCACATTAGAGGAAAAATGAAGTGGGAGAGGAGGGGAATTTTCCCATACTATACGGTCTTCCAAGGACACTGCCAGTGGTGTTGTGTCTGGAGCTCAGTGTTTCCACTGAAACACTTGCTCCAGGAATATTGCAGCGTATTTGATTGTTAAAAGATGATTTTATGTGAACATTTTTGGGTGGCCTAGAAGAAAGTGCATCAAAAAGAAAAAAAGAAAAAAAGAAAAAAGAGAAGGACTTCATAGGGATGGACTCAGGATGGGAGTCAATGCCCATCACAGCTTTGGTGATAACTGCCTTTTACGCTGCAGTGCAGACAACAGGCAGAACTTCCTACTCACTTGTGCAGCAAATGTATCATCCCAGATTCAGTGTAAAAAATGAGGGAATTTACTGAGCGAGACGGTTCAGCTGGGTAAGCAAAGTTAACTGAGACCACAAATAGCTCCTGTTTAACTGTCAGCTCTGAGCTCACTCCAACCCCAATAAATTAAATATTTAAAAGACATCATGCAGCAATTTTTTTTAATGGAGGAAGCCATTCATCAAGCCACTGCTGTGTTTCACAAGCTGTCGAATAGTGCTTACACTGGTTAAAATAATCTTTATATTTCATTAAGCAACCAAATAAGCTGATCCTTTCCCACTGGCTGTATAGATGGTCTTAATTTTCAAAATCTGCAAATGCATCTTTTATGTCTCTGCATGGCTGGAGGGCCTCAGGAACAGCGACAGCCAGGAGGAGGATGAGAGCAAAGTTTGGACTCCTGCTTTATGGAAGGGTATGGGCTTGAGCATCTGTGGATAAACTGGGAGGTTAAAGTAGGGTCCATCCTGAAAGAAAGGATCCTTATCCTGATTTTGTGCATCAGAGATCATTGAAGAGTTAGGAGCAGCAGAGAAAGGAGATGGAAGCTGAGGAAAGGTGCAGGAAAACAGTAGGTGAGGGAAGAATGCCCCTGCTGGGAGCCTGTGGGCTGGTCCTGCAGTGTTTGCCCAGCACAGGGCGGGGATGCTGCCATGCAGTGCCTGGGCTGAGACCTCCTGGGGCAGGTGGTCCCTTCCTGCATGGCCCCTCAGGGCAGCAGCAGTGACTCTCCCACCCCCGGCATCACAAGCCCTGCTCTCTCCCTGCTTCCCACATTTCTCAGCACCCGGCTGTCAGGTCTCCTCGCCATGCCCCGCACCAGACGCTGCCGGCGTTCCCATTCCTGTCCTTACAGTCCAGGCATTGCTACCTCAGTGTCAAAAACCCTTCCATGGCTTTTACCTCTCACTTACATTTTTGCTATGGAAGACTCATGGATGCTGTGCCTATTTTTCTTCCCAAGCCTGTGACTTCTCAGACTGCAGGGGCTGTGTCCTGCCAGGATCCAGCCGCACAGAGAGGACGTGGGGTTCCCCTTAGCTTTAACTGCTGCTGTCTGTGAGAAATCCAGGTTTCTCCATTCCTGCATTTCTTTGAGGCCAGGCAATGTAGCATTCTGCCCATCCCAGACTAATCCACGACCCCCACCACTCTGTATTCAGCTGCTGCTGTTCAATCTGATGCAAAACAATTTGCACATTTACCAGCTGGAAACAGGAACCCCGTTATCCCAGAGCAGAGCTGCACTGCTCCAACCAGCGTGGCTCCCATCCGTCCCTTCCCAACACTGGCCTTGAAAACCTCAGGTTCCCATCAAGTCATCCAGCACAAGAGTGGTGCAATTAATCATGCACCACCTAACACCTAACAAGGGAGATCTGACCCTGGGTTTTAATATTCTCAGCTTTGTACAAGGCTTTAAGTTTCCCTATTTAACTGGTAACTATTTTGTATAATTTTGCATGTAATTCTGTCCTGAGAGAAGATGCGAAGAGAGACCCATGCATTTCCTCAGCAGGTGAAAACTCCTGTTCCTAGTGGCTTGTGTATGTGGAATTGAAACAGACCTAAGAACAATTTTAAAAAATGAGGTATTGAAGTTTTCTGAGAAGTACGTGGCAAGAGAACATCCATATTTTCCCTTCTATCAGGGAATAAAACCCCAAAACAGCAAACCATCACAACAAAATCACAAAATTCACCCTGGAGCCTGGAGCTAAATTAAGTGCACCCAACAATTTGAAATAAGGGCAATTTTCTGTCCACATTTCATCACTTTACTCCCCCCATCAAAACATCATCAATCTGTACCTGGCTTCACCTGCCAGTCACACGCAAAGTCTTCAGCAAAATTACAGAACTGACAAAACCCATTCATGGAGAAGTGGATCTATCCCTGCATCCTGCAAACTCAAGGGTCCCTTGTGCTGGCCACAGAGCTCCTGTCATTGCTGGCAAGTTTATCCTCATCCCAAGCTGTCCTGAACTAGGGCATCCACAGCAGCTCCCTGTGCCAGCACTGCTCTGGAGGGACGGAGCTCTAAAACCAAGACACTGTTTTTGCTCCCCAAATCTAAACTGAGGTGAGATGGAGGAATTTTATTCAATAGCTTATTCTGGCCAGTTTTCCGAGGTAGAAGCAAAAAAATGCCTAGGACAAGACTTTTGCCCTTCTTAAGCAAACACTGTCAGGTGAGATGACGCTGAGGCTGGATGTAGGACATGTAGCTTTGCAGGGGCTTTGGACCATTTTCTCTTTTCCCTTCATATAGTGAGTTATGTCAAACTCAAAGAAGTACTGAGACTAAATTCATTGATCTACACAAAACACTCAGATGCCATAATGAAGAATGGGGTGATAAAACCTATGAGTTAAAAATACTGAATTATTCCTAGATGTTTCAAGAAGAGGATACCAGAGTTTGCTTTTGACTGGTGGGCACTGTGAGGTGTTTCTTTAGCACTTTATCAAAGCTCAGGAGGGTTGGTGATGGTGTAGAGGGTGTATGACGCCTTCTTTACATGGGGAATAAACTGTACAAAAAACCCTCAAATCTGGACTTCAGAAAGTCACTTTGAGAAGGGAATTTCAACACCATAGTTCATTGCTTATGAAGAGATTCACCACAGATGGATTTAAAGTTTGGAAGAGCTCGGCACAGCCTCGGGTGTGTGCCCTGATGGAAGGCGCAGCTTGCACACAAGAAAAGGATCAGTTAAAAAAAAAACCAAGCATGAAACAGAAATCTGGTGCACTTGATTGGTGTTCAGGGTTCTGCAGGTGACAGAAAAAAATAGGAGTAGCCCTGTCATGTAAAAGAAAAGTTGTGGTCCTCAGCCTGAGCACCTGCAAAGGTGCTACAAATCACTGTTGGTGTTTATGCAAAGCACAGGAACCCACTGTTCATTACTAACAGGGAATAACAGCAAATGGTTTGTGCTGCAACATCCTTTCCCCCTTATTACCACTGGCAATAAACACCACTGAAAATAAAACCACAACAGAATATCCCCCCTCACCTTCCCTGGAGCTGTTCTGTGTTATGATTTTATGCTTTAATTCCTTATTCAGAAACACTTCAAATCAGAAAGATAAATAACAAATCTCTGACTCTGTGTAACTCACATTCCAGGGAAACAGGCTCACTCTATAGACAGACATTGGGTTTATATGTATTTGGTACTAAATGAATTACATACCTGGGGGGTTATGAATAAATGATCCTAGCAAGAGGTTTTCTTCAATCTTTCTTTTTTTTTCTCCTAATATATCCCTAAATCTTTTAGATATATAAAGGCCCAAAATCATGTAAGATAATAACCAACATGTTATAAATCAGTTTTGTTCCTCACGTGAGATTACTGAATGTCTAAGGAAACAATTTCACCTTTGTAGTGGATGAAATATAAATAATTTGAAATACTGCAACACATCATAGTTTCTCATTCAAATGTCAAAGTCCAAGAGCAGCATGCACCATAAAAACAGGCTTCCAAAAGACTTTCCTCATAACTGAAATGAGGAATTGAGAACAGCTCCCAAAAAAACCCCTCAGGACTCCGCATTTTTGATCTTCCTGAAATATTTTTACACCTGTGAAAATCCCTGGATTTAAATGAAGTTAATTTCTAAGTGCAGAGAGAGATCTTAATTAAAGAGGATCTAGTTAAACAAGTCACAACCCACTGAAAGCAAAACCTGACCAATTACACCAATTCCTGCAGCTCACACTCAGCTATTCCTAGTGACCTTGGTATAAATAAAGAGATCTTTTTCTTAAAACCAGGAGGGCTGCTGGCAGCTGAAATCTGGAAATACTTCCAGTCAGGGACAGCGTCACCATTTTTTGGGTAGACCTTGTCAAATAATTGCCTCTTTGAGGCTGTGCTGATGATGAGCACAGAAACTGTGTTTGTAATGCTCATCTTTTTATAGTGGAAACATAATGGCATGTGAGAGGGCTTGTCATTTTTATAAAACAAACCTCAGAGCATCCTGCTGAGACAAGGAAGTTTTGTTGCAGGACTCTACGAACTCTCGACAGCAGGCTGTGAGTGGCTGAGGTAACAGGCCCTGGCTGACAGGGGTAACTCACATCAGCTGCTGTGATTTTTATTTAAGGCTTTTGGGAAATCATCATTTTTCACCCAAAAGCCCCAGATAACAGAAGCGAGTGATTGATTAGATGCTTCCTGGCAAAAGACTTTCCAATGCCTCTGTTTGCAGAGGAATTCTTCAGAGGGCAGGCTTGTTAGGTCGAAAATGAAGAAAATAAAATAAAGACATCCTCCAAGTCTCTGCTTTTGAGTGAGGGATAAGTTTTAGGGCTTGGAGCCCAGCAGCTTGCAGCCCAGCAGCCAGGAGAGCCATTACTAAACATCACTGGGGTGCTAAATACCTCGCTTGTAGTAATTTACACGAGAAAATCAGTGCTTACAGATCAAACCAGGACAAACCTCCCTTCTCCCCTTTGGAGCAGCACTCAAGCCTCAGTAGAAGCTCTTGGAATTTATATTGAAGTGGAACATTTTCCTGGGTAAAGCTCTTGATATGAAGATCACTTTGACTATGGTTTCCCGTCACATTCTGCTTCCACATCAGTCAGCAACAACAACAACAAAAAAATCTTGCATTTAAGATTTCTTATCATTAACACCAGAATGGAAACTGAACCCTACAGCCCAGCTCTGCCAACACTGATGCTGTACGCACCACATCCGTGGATATGGAATGCGGTCACATCCCACTGCAGCCAGGCTTGCATGTTCCTGTGCTGCCCACCTGCTTCCCCCTCCAGACCTTACAGCATCTCTGCCTCTGGACTGCCCTGAATTCAGAACTTGGAGTAACCTTAAAGTACCCTGCAATCAAACTACTGAATTCACGAGCTGCTTAAAGGGTTTATCTTTGGTGTTTGTATGAAAAAAGCCCGAAGTACCTGCTCAGCCCTCTGCCTCACTTCTGTGGAAAAGGCTCTCTTGAAAAGCATTTTGTTTTCCCTAATGCTGGCAAAGGGAATTTTCCAAACCAGACTCCCCACACTCTGCCCTTCCCCAGGGCTGCTGGAAGCAGGAGGATGGCTTGCTGCTTGCTCTCTGCCCCCAAAACAGCTTTTGCCTGCAGCGTATTTGATTGCAGATTGTTCCCATGAGCAAACTGACCGTCTTGAAGGCAGCCTCTTGGGGCTTCTGGTTCAGGGATCTCCCTTCCCTGGAAGATGGAGCAATATCCTGGAGGATTTTACCCATGACAGTCTCATTAAGAAGACAAGGATCTGCAGTTCTGTGTCAAAATATGTTTTTAAGCCTGTGACCTTTAGTGACAAGGACCTGTGTGAGCACCACAACCACGACACTGATCTGACAATCTAGCACTGAGCCCTAACAAGGGAGATCAAACACTGCAAGAAGTGCATAGATGAGCTTTGTAAAGATTTGCTGAGGCAGTTTAAGACATTCCCAGTTCCATTCCTGCTGCTTCCAGGTGCTGCAAGCCTGGAAGCCGGGCTGGCAGAGGGGAATGCGGGCTTGCTCCAGGCACTCCCAGTGCAATCCTCAGCCCAGATGCTGGGCTCCACGGGCAGGCACTGGGATGAGGCATGCAGGGAGGGTGATTTCTCCACCCACCACCACCACTACTGATCTAGTAGAAAGTAAAAAGTTGAAGCTGTAAGTTCTGAGTGTTAAGTTGAGAGAGTTTGGTACGCACACGAGGAGGGGAGCAGCGTGTCTTTGTGAAATGCAGTGGTTTCTGCCACACTGCTGGAGTTTAACCCCGCTGGCACAAAAGGACTTTCCTAGGGGCTCTTTTAGGTGATTAGATAGAAGGCTGTGAGGTTATGATGCCAAGTGCAATTCTACTTGAAGGTGATTTTGAGAGATATAAAGAGCAAGCAAAATTCAAAAGCAACAGAAGCTGAGAGCCTGAACTCAGGATGTTCCTGCAAGTTCAGCTGGACCCTGCCTCTGCCGCTGCAGATGATTCTTACAGTCACAAACACATGATGGCAACTGCTCCTGCTCAGACTTAAATCAGCTATAAGGCAAAATGACAGACAATCCTACCTTGGTCAAAAATGGAAAAAAAAAATCCTGAAAGGCATCTCCACAAGCCATGCAATTGTGGGGGATTTCTAATACCTTAAAAGAATAAACCAGAAGTTCTAAGTTTTTCTTCTTTGCAAGTGGTAACACCATTTTTCATCCTAGCACTAAAAAAGATGCTCGAGCTCAGTGGCTTTTACAAGGAGGGGCTGGGGTGGAGGAAAGATTTGTGCCACCTTAAAACAGGGCCACGAACTGGAGTTAGTGGCAGCAGTGCCAGGGGCTGGGGAGCACCACGGGTACATGCAAGGCTTCCTTTCCCGTAAGCGTTTGGATCCCTACACCGAAAGAAGTGCGGCTGCCAAGGTAAGCAATGTATTTTGGCCACCAGCAGGTGATGTGTGCTCTAAAGAGCTGTGTGCTGTAAAGCAGGCAGAGCTGCTAGACGTCTGCTGGGTTTTGTGGGGAGATGTGGAGTCCCGCAGCAGAGGCACGCTTACCCACCTCGGGCTAACACACACACCGAGGGCTCGCAGAGCCCTGCTCGCTCCACCCGCTGCTCAGCACGGCTGGAGACATCGGGTTTCCACAGCTCCCTCGAGCATTTTTTCCCTGGCGAGATCCATCAGCTCGTCTCCCCCAGTGCAACTGTTCCTTTTCCTTTGGAAGATCCAGGTGGAGTTCCCAAGCATCGCACTCACGCTTTCAGTTTTACAGCACCATTTCTCAAGTCAGTATCTGCTCTGGCCATACAGAGGCTACAGCTGGTCCTGAGAGAGCTGTGCCAGCTACCCTCAACTCCTGGTGTAAATACCCATTTCCCTCCCTTCGGAGCACTGCTGGTCCATCCTGCTCCCAGCCCTCCCTCAGAGACTCTCTCCTTCCCATGAGCTGTAATTCCACCAGACCTGCTTTAGGAAACAGAAGAAATCTGATCCAAAACTTAATGAAGTTAAAAGGACTTTTTTTTTTTTTTTTTTTTTTTTTTTTTTTTAAATCTATTTCAATAACTCTTAGAGTGAAATAAACTAGCGAGAAAAGTCCCGGAGTTTGGCTAACCCTGGTGCACCATGAATTAATTCCTATTTGGCTACATTTCCGAGTTCTCCATCCTCTTCACAACCAGCATATTTTGATGGAAATTCCCCCGAAGTAGGTTAGTTTATTACTAGCTGTATAGGATTGGAAATTTTGGGATTTATTGAATCCGTGTTCTTCAGCATTTTCCCTACTCCTGTGTTTTTCCAGAAGAAGCAAGGTAGCTATAAATGTGCTGTTCAGACACAAGTTGTGGAAATCAGCTCTCAACCTTTTGAAAGGGTTTCAGGCCCATTGACATTCATCAGTGCTTCAGCAGAAGCATTTTCCACTTGAAGAGCTAAATTTTGTGATGCCTCTGAAAAACCACTGGAATCTTAGAAAACATTGACTACTTCTAGCTAAGACCCACAGCATCACCAGTAAAACCAGTAAGTAGCTATATCAGAAGAGCTTGGTCCTGGACTTTCTCTGCAGCACCTTTGTTTTGTCAGAGCTGGTTGTAAAAATAACAGAGGAAAAAGAACTCTTCGCTCTGGCTCCTTTTCAGTCAATTTCCCTCTTTCTCGGCAAAACATTCTTTAAAGGATAAAGACACTGGGAACAAAACCCACTGCAGTCACTCCCTTTACAACTATATTGTGAAAAAGTTGCCTGGCCAGCCTGTCCTTCTCTCTGATTTGTGGGAAGCTCCTCTGACTCAGTTTCTTCGGTGCAGGCAGAGACACTGGCACTAAGGAAAAGCAACATCTGCACCAGCTCTGTGAAACAGAGCTGTGCCTTCTGATATGGCAGTAAGATCCCTGCTCATGTGCATGAGCATGAGGAGAATCTCCCATTTAGACATCAAGATCTCTAAATTAGCAGGAAAAGCTGGAAAGCTCATCTAAACTGGCTTTCTGTGTACTGACAGTACAATTTTGGGTGTATTTTTGCATTGACGATGTGGGCATAATTTAATACAACCTCTCATCAGTCATGGGGTAACTCAGAGTTGAAGTCACTTTTCCTTTCAGGAATTTTGTGCCCATTACAGTTCTTAGTTAGAATGGGAAAACTGAGCTTAGAAGCACAATCCAAAAGCCAAAGGGTTGTAGATCCAAGTCTCTCCGGCTGGGGCAAACAAGGAAGAGGGATTGACTTGCATCGACTTACTCATGGGTGAAAAGTGAACATGGAAGGGAGAAGCTGAACAGTCAGCGAGCCAGTTCTGAGATGTGGTCAGGAGAAAGAGCAGTGAGAAACTGCAGATTTACTCTCTGCCTGCCATTGCATGGGGAGTGTGGGCCAGGGAGGGTGTAAAATCTCTCATCTGGTGGGTGAGTCCCATCCTGCTCTCCTTAGGACAGGCGGGGCACAGGAACAGCCTCATCCGCACTGGGGCACCCCGTGGGGCTCAGCCTTTGCCCTTCATCGAGAACACGACCCACGTCCTGTAGGTGGCTGAGGTACCCAGCAGGGTCAGCTCTCCAAGGCTTGGAGACTCGGGGAGGAGAGGAAAAAAAGCAGCAGATATTGCATGAAAAAGCTGGGGAAGGTGGGTGCTGAAGGTTACCCCTGCAGCCCTCCTTGCCGAGCCCTGGGCTGGCTGGGAAGCGACCAGCGGCTCCCCCAGCCCAAGGAGGGTCCCACCCGACCCAGCTAAAAGCAGATTTCCCTTCTCTTTTGCTTTGTGTTCTGTGCAGAGGTGAGGGAGGGTAAATAAACCCCGAACCCTCCAGCCCTGCCTTTGGGGAAGCGGGAGGCTACTTCAGACAAAACTGTTATCCATTAACATCCAATTATCACTTGGTCTAAGCCATTAATTATAAATCAGCCTCCTAATTGGGATAATTAGCTCTCTGCTACTTAATGTAGTATGACTGATGCGTTTGGAAAGAAGGTAATCAGTCCATTTGTTTAGCGTTAGGCGAACAAATCCAACTCTCATGGTTTAATTTCAGCCGCAGCCTTCCCACCGCCTTCCCCCCTCGGCCCACTGTCAGCATTCAAAGCTCACTGCAGCTCCGTTAATTGTTTGGGAATCACGGCGGGGATGGGCACACGCGTCTCCGCGGGGCTTTCGGGACAGCAGCCCCTAGCCCGGGGATGCGATCGGATTCGCCCCTCCCTCGAGG
The DNA here is from genome assembly GCF_020740725.1 of Corvus hawaiiensis. NCBI lineage: Eukaryota > Metazoa > Chordata > Aves > Passeriformes > Corvidae > Corvus > Corvus hawaiiensis. Next base: position 24,558,331 of record NC_063221.1, read on the forward strand.
GGAATTGCTGGGATTTTGGGGAGGGGGTTAATTAGAGGGGACGGGTTTGAACCTGAGCGCGACCCCACAGTTGGGATCGCTCCGGAGAGCGAGGGGCTCCGCACCTCGCATCCCCCCGTCACCTCGGCCGGGCCGCGCCTCTAGAAACCATTTCAGGGAGAGCGGAAAAACTTTCCTTTTTATTTTTTTTTTCCCCCCCTCTCCTTTCCTCCACTTCCCCTGGAAGTCTCATTAATGCCGGCTGCTCGGCGAGCCGCCGATAGCTGCGGGACATGATTAGATATTTATTACTGTCATTTACATGGAAAACTTGAGCTAACCAAGTGGAACTGGAGGGGGCCGCCGGAGGGGACGGGATGAGGCGGAGCGGGGACATTTCTTTTCCCCGGCGCTGAAAGTGGAGCCGGAATGCTGGACACAGCCGGAGCGCGGCCGGCTGGAGCAGAGGGTGCGGGGACAACCCCGCAAAGCCCCCAGCCAGGGGCAGGGCTGTTGGGCCGAACCCTCCTCGGGTCTGGGGCTGCGGTGCCACCTCGCTCCACCCGCGTTTCGTTTCGAAAGGGAGCGGGCAGCGCTCGGTGCGGGAATCCCACCGGGAAACGGGGGATGTTACCCCCTCCCTCCTTTCTGCTGACGGCCTCGCCGAGGCGACTCTCGGGGACACCAAGGACCTATCCCGGGTCCCCCCACAGGCGCCCAAGGTCGCCGCCTGGAAATAAATGGAGAGCACAGCCGGGAAAGCCGCCGACCGCGGGGACAGGATGGCTCCGTATAGGGAGTTTCTCGCCTCTTCTCTCCCCAGATAAAGGGACCGGCACGGCGAGTGTCGCCGTCAAACCCCATCTCCATCGGAGGAGAAACTTCCTCGAGGGCCTTGCTTTGGACTAGAGGAGCCCGTGTGTCCCGTCCCCAGCAAGGCTTCCGGGGAGGTCACCCTCGCCCTCTCCTTGCCCTCTGCAAGGGGGACGGGTCCCGGGTGCCCCGGGCAGCCAGCACCGAGTGGGGACACGGACTTCTTTCCGCTCAAGTGCTGGCCGCGGCGGAGCACAACCCACCCCCCTTCGCTATCTGTTATCCTATGGCCCGAGGGGCGACTCTGGCGGAGATGTATGAGATCTCTTGCGGTAAAAATATGCATGCGGATCCCCATTTGGTTAGCCCTATAATGGAGGTGTAAATAGGTTTCGACTGCGAAGCCCTTAATTTATCAAGAAGGGCTGACAGCGCAGGTCCGGGATTTATACACCCCTTAAAGAGGGAGAACGCGAAGGGGGGGGGCCGCAAAGACCGGCCTGCCAGCTCCTTACGGGGGGTCCCCGTCCGTTTTGCCGTCTAACCTCGCAACGGGGTGATGTGGGGGTGTGATTTGTCCTAAAAAGGCTTCCTAGCGCTGCCGGCATCTCGCCCTCCCTTCCGCAGTCAACTTCCAGCCGCACCAGAAAGAAAAAACAATCCTGGAGCCACCCCCAGAGGGGCCATCGCCATCGTCCCCTGCTCCCGGCCCCTCTCGGGGGTGTTTCTGCCCTCGGCAGCTCTCCCCAGGCTGCGTAGCTTACTAAAACATCATTATGTAAATGGGGGGAAAGTTGCGCTCTCCTCCTGCGGAGCCCGGCTGACAGAGGGATGCGCGTCCCCCACCACTCCCTGAGCCGGGTTATAACCCTCGCATCCCCGCCAGCTGCCTAAACCCACACCGGAGCGGGCTCGGAGTTGGAGTCAGTAGGGAACGAAGCCCCGAGCTGGTAGTGGGGGGGTTGCATTTTTTTTTTTTTTTTCGCCGTGGTTTGGATTTTTTTTTTAAGCGTGGTATACCCCAAATAAACAAGAAAGAAAAAAAAAAAAGGGGAAAAAAAAAAAAAAAAAAAAAAAAGAAGCACAGGAGGCCACATAATTCGCGCTGGAGCACGGGCTAGGCTTCTCCTCCTCGGCGGTGCGCGCATCCCTGCCAGCGGTCCCTCCGCCGGCCGCGCATTCCCCCTCGGACAGATTCCCCCTCCTCGCAAGCCATCCCCAAAGTGCTCTTCTTTCCCGCTCGGCATCCCCAGCCCACCCGGACCCGCGCTGCCCGGGGGGGTTCTTACCTGGGGCGGTGGGGCAGCCTCTCCGCCCGCCGTGGGAGCGGGGACGCGCGTGGGAGCGCGGCGCTGCGCCCCGGCCCGCCCTACTCCATCCGCCCGCGCTGCCTGCGCGCTGCCTGCGCGCCCGGCGGAGCTGCCATCTACCGGGAGTCAGCATTGGAGAAGGATTTTTAAAAGGAGCTTCATAGCGACCCGGGAGCTACCCAGCAAGATTTTCAATGGTCCTCCACCCTGTCAATCAAAGCGGGGCTGCTGATACACCCCCACCCCCCCCCAACATTTCTTACTAGTCATTTACTCCAAGCCGAGGTGTAAACGCCTAATTAAATCCCTGAACGCGGACGGGATGCCGGCGGAGGGAGGAGGGCTAGAGCCAGGACTAGGGGGGTGGTGGGGTCCGTAAGGCACAGGGAAGGGAAGCCGTGCCTCTCTCCGCGCCCCCCGCTTAGCACCACGCTGGATCACACCCTGAAGTTTCCTTCTCCCCCGACGGCCCCTGAGTGGTGATGCTAGTGGGGGATAATCTCCTAACCTTAATTATAGAGCGACCGCGGTCCTCCACCCTCCTCCCGGCCGTCTCGCTGTCCCAGCTTAGCCTGCTGCACCCCTCGACTACTCTTTAAAATGGGGGGTTGGGGGCACGAGCACGGTCACAACTCGGAGAGATAAAATAGGAGCCGTGGAAGGAGCTCAGAGGAGCGTTGGGAGAAGGATTCGCCGCCCGCCCCGTCCGGGAAGCTCCGCTGCGGCAGCCGGGAGCCCACGGGCGGCCCTGCCGGGACAGGGGAGCCAGGGAAGGCAGAGGGAGGGACAGCGGGCAAGGGGGGACCCCGAGGAGCTTCGACGGGGAAGGAAGGAGCATCCTCCAAGAATCTCCCCGCTCGTGATTTTTTTTTTTTTTTTTTTATATTTTCCCCCGAAATACTTTTTTTCCCCTTCGGTATATAAAAAGTGGAAAACCAGCTTTTCCTTTTCTTGTATTTCCTTTTCTTTCCCTTTTTACTCTCTCTGCGGGATTTTCGCAGGTATCTTCCCGTCCAGCGGCCGGGCTGGTTATCTGGCAGAGCTCACTAACTGGAGCGGTGGTTGTGTTTGCTTTTCAGCTTTGCCATGCCTTCGCAGCAGAAAGAGCAGTTTAAAGCCTTTAGAGAGATTGCTAATAGATGCCAGTTCCTTGCCTTTAGATTCTCTCCCAGCCCAGGAGGATTTAGGATGGGATTGGGAGACGAGACGCCATTTCAGGCTCCAAAACACCCTGTTTTAAAATGACTGCGGGTAAGAGGATTAAAACAATAATACCCTTCTCTTCTTGAAGGTTTTTTTTTTCCTCTCTCCCTCCTATAGAAAAGATTTCTTCTCCCAGAGCAAAACCGTTTAGACAGGAATTAAGGGAACAAGAAAGAATAAGAGGGGGGGAGAGGACCTTTTAATTTGAGCTTGATATTTTGAACAAATTCTGACCAAAAGAAAAAAAGAAGGGATCGGTCTGGCTCGGGACACCAGAAGGCTCCAAGTGCCACTTTCTTGTATATATTTTTATTATACATATTTATTCTTTTTTAAACCAGTGGTTATGGGGTACCAAATGATCGTCTCGGGAAAGAGAAGGAGGGGGTGAACCTATTGAAATCTATTCCAACCTGTTCCTGCCCTCGCTCCACCGACGTCCCGCTCGCCCTCAGGAGCGAGGAGAACCCCTCGCCCTGTGCCTTCCCCCCACATCCTCGAAACCAACCACCAGCTTTTGGCCAGGAAACCGATTGGGCGAAACTCGGCGCTTTGATCGCCGTGATCGCTTTTCGGGGACGTTTTTCAGGGACCAGAACCCGGGCTGGCCTGGGCATCACCGCGCAAAACCAACGCGGAGTGGCCCTTCTTGCTTTTCCTGTGGTGACTGTGCAGAGGACACCACCACTGCCACCGCCCCCCGAGTTTGCCACCGGCACCTTCCCTTCCGCGCTAATCACAACGATTTGGAACGGGGGACGGCGGGGACCCAGCAGGCGACGCTTCCCAAAATTCAGCGGCCCCCCTGGAATCCCCTCCTCGCCCCTCAAAACCTGGTTGGGAGCAGCCCCGCGGACCTGTAGCTCGCGGGATCTGGGGCACAAACATCAACCCCGGGGGGCAAAAATCTGCTCCAAACGCGGCAAACTTGGCGGGGCTGCTGCGCTCCGTGCAGCGGGGAAGGGGTTCCCCGTGTGCCGGGGGGCTGTGCCTGCCCGGGGTGGGGGCAGCGCGTCTTCTCAGTTGTTTCTGAATTGTCGCTTGCAGCCAGGCACGAATTCCCAACCCCTCCGACAGCGATGTCACCATTGTCTCGACTCTCTGCTCGCTGAGAGCACGGGAGATTTTGCAATGACTTCGAGGAAAAAGCCTGTTTTAATTCCCCCCTTCCCCTCGAAGAAATAATTAGAGTTTCCCTCTGTCTTCAGAATATCTTCCCGAGCTCTCCAGCGACGGGATTTCCGCCGTTTAACCAGTCCCTATAAATAAATAATTGCGCTTAATTCAGCTCTTCTTCGCAGAAACGAGTAAACAGCGCATTTAGCGCAGCTCGGAAAAGTGACCCCAGTTTGTCTGCGGAACAGATTTATCGCATCTCCCCCCCGCCCCGAGGTATCGATGGGGCAAAGCATCAGGGAATCGGCACCAGTCGTGTCCAGATTACAGGGGTTTCTTCTCCAAAACGCGGGCAAGCGAGGGAGAGAGGCGGAATGCGCAGGAGGAGGGAAGGGAGCCCCGGGAAGGGGCTGTTGGCAGCGGGGGGACCTCCCAGGAACCCCCCGCTCCCCCCACGAGCCTCCCCGTCCGCGCCGGGCTCCTCAAACTTGTGTCCGCCACCGTGTCCGACACAAAACCTCGGCTCGGCTTGGAGAGAAATGGTGCTTTTCACCCCTGCCAAAATCAATCAATAAATAATAATAATAATAATAGTAATAATAATAATCGGGCGAGACGAGGGTAGAAATCGGGCATTTTTTTCTCTCTGTGAGTTTTGCCTCACAGAACAAAATGAAATACGGAAATAAATAAATCTGCCACCCAGACTTGATCCCACACTTCAAGACGGGGTGGGAGGAATTTATTAGTTTGCCACTTAGAAACGACATTTTAAGTTTCCGTGATATTGACGGTAATATTTTTGGCAAACTGTCTAGGTCTATACATGTACCAAAAAATCCCCTTCAAAGACCATTTTTTATGTCTTTCCTAAGTAAACCGTGAATTTCAGGTTTCCATGTAGGCTCTAAGCCCCCTCACCTGCATGACGGGAAGGACAGCTGCTACTTTTAATTTGAAAAACTGCTTTTTTTTTTTTTTTTTTTTTTTTTTGTGGGGAAAAAACAACCCAAACAAAAACCTAACAAAACAACAAAACAGCGGAACGATCAGGGGATACTGTTGGAAGAAAATGGTGGTTTTCTCATTTTATTTAGAAATACATGCAATTTTCCTATCTCGGGTATTGAACACACACCCCTCCATCCCCATCCCCATCCCCACAGAATAATGTGTATGCATTTGCACAGAAATCGTGGTTGTTTCCTCCAGAACAACTAAAATCAAAGCCAGGCTGGTTATGTTTTAAACAGCCAATGCATTAACTCCCTCCTTCTCTCTCTTTGTGGTTTTTTTTTCTTTTTGGTTGTTTGGGTTTTTTTGGGTTTTTTTTGGTGAATTTTATAACACCTCTTGCCAGGACAGTAAACTGTGTTAGAGAAGTGAAAATTTAATTTTAGGTTGAATAAAGAGAGATAAAGCTCCATCTTTGGAAGACGAACAAGGAAGAAAACTCAGAACACTGACAAACCTCCTTACCCCTGGATCTATGGCAAATACAGTGCAAGACATTTCTACTTGCCTCAAATTATAATGGCAACAAGGTCTTAAAATAGCTACTTAACTAAATCAAGGCCACTTTGCTGCTTGGTTTTGTTTTGGATTGTTTTGGGGTTCCCCCCCTTCATCCCCCCCCCACTTCTCTCTCGCTCTCTCTTTTTTTTTTTTTTTCGGTATGGGGCATCTTTTGGGGGTTTGAAATGTTCCAGACATTGTCCAGTACTTTGTCCCCGACGCCAACCGCATTCGTGTGAGACCGAAAGGGGATTAACTTGTGAACTTTTAAAAATCAGAACTTAAATGAGAGGCAAATCTAGGCCACAGCTCATTGTGGGAACCGTTTCTTAAGCAATTAAAGCGAGAAGAAATTCCTCGCAGCCTTTTTCCTTAAAGCAGCTTTCTGAAGGATTTAAGGAGGACTAGTGTCCGGTCCATCAAGAAAGATTTAAACTGCACAGTGATATAGAAAATCTCCACTTGCTCTTATTTAAAGGGGCACTATCACCATTTCCATAAGACCCTTGACATTGTTTCTTTAATCTTGTTTATAAACTTAAACAGATTTAAAAAGTTTTTTTTCTCTTCTCTGCCTCCTTTTTTTTTTTTTTTTCATGAATTCATTGAAAATATATTCGATGCAGTATTTGAAAAGAGACCAAAACAGGCTCACAGTTGGCTCACAGTTAAGGATTTTCTGTTACTAAAAAGTCTCAAGCCACAGCTTGCTACATTTCTCCTTTTGCTCTTGGAGGTTTGGAGGAAAGTGAGATTAGTGGGAAGAGGAATTTATATTTTTTTCCTCTGGGGTCAAGTATGCAATAAAAGTTTCTTTCTCCCCAAATTAAGAGGACACAAAGCACCTTTTCCCCCCCAAATCGACTCAAACCTTCATGCAATATTTGCGGTTTAGCACATTTTCCTATGGCTGAGGGCAGAATTATATTCTAAGCAGCCTCCTGCAATGTCAGGTTTCTTTCTTTTATTCCCTCCTTTCTCTTTCTTTGCCCCACCAGTGCTCCCTCCTTAAGTCCTGGCTGCTGGGGCTGGTTCCTACCCATATCTAGAGGTCAGCCAGTATTTCTTACAGTTTTTCCAATTCGAGCTACTTGACAAGGTTTCCTGCACTGCATTCAAAAAAAAAAAACAAACCTGCTAACCTTATTCCAGAAAAACCAGTTGTACCCCCTTAAGTCTTAAAAAGAAGAAGAAGATGAAAAAAAAAAAGAAAGTGAACACCTTGGAGTCACCAAAGCTTTTGGTGCTTATAGCTAATTAATAGCCCTAATGATATTTTTCCAAGTCCATGAATACATTATGTTTGCAATCCAAAAAGCGTTAGCCCCATTCAAGGGTACTTCAACATCTGCTCATTTAAGGGCAATTAATCATTTTGATATATGGTTTAAAATTGACTGCTTCCAAGGGACTTTTTTTTTTGACAAGAATAACAAAGCAATTTGCCAGGAGCCATCTTCTGGACATGTTATTAGCAGAGCCTTCATCTTAAAGAGGGTTTAAAAAAAAAATCCTCAGATTTAGGTACCTGCTTTAAAGGGAACCCAACACCTTCTCTCTCCTGCTTGCTTTCTTACACTCCCTCCAATTCTTCATCCAGCCCTTCATTCCTCTGGCAAGAGTTAGAGAACACTTCCATCTAGACCTAAACTTTATACCTTGGCTGCAGAAGCATGTGAGTTTATAATTTTGCCCCTCAAGGAGAATGTGAGCTGAATACTACAAGATATAGAGCAAGCTCAGCTCCTCCTCCCATTTCCGCTTTTTCTTAATTGGGATAATAACTAGTTTTATGTTTTTGAGTAAAAAATGATTCGTATTCCCTCCTTGGTCTCAACCTTCTCTCAAATGCAGCCAAGGAATTTTTTTTTTTTTTTTGCCATTAACTGCAGTTTGTAACTGTAATAAGCCATTCCTCAGTTTAGCCTATTTTTCAAAAAAATACCTGTAAGGAATCAAATCTACCAAGAGCATTAGGTGAAAACAGCCAAAAAGATCAATTTTTTCAGCCTGTGGTTCCTGGTAAAAGTGTTAGCTGAGAGAATGTAAAGGGGAAGTCTCTCCCGTGCAGGGAATTTAAAGTATAGTTATGACAGGCAGATCTACTTATTTATTTATTCAGTGAATCCCAGCTGTGTTCAGAGGCTCCTGCCAAACAGGGGGCCCTCTCCAGCCCAGGAGCTGCAGATGAAGGAGGGCATCCAGGGCAAAAGAGATAAGCAGGAAAGGTGATGAGAAAAGGCAAATAAATAGAGCAGTGATGTGCCCGGCAGAGGCAGAGTCAGGAGGAAAGGCCTCCCTCAGCCGAGTCCCTGCCCTCCTGGGAGAAATGGATTTCAGGGTCCATCTTGCCTTGGGGACACTCCTCTTCTGCTCTGCTCTGTCACAAAGGCACAGGTGTCTCTCCTCCTGTCTTTTCACAGACTGCCTAGAAGGAACCAGCAAAATCGAGATTTTGCAGTAATATGTCAGAAGGGTTCCTGTTTAATTTAAAATGTTATTAATTTTATTTTCTGACTTGATGCACCAAAAATTGCCTTTGTGTTAACACCTGGGTTGGATTCAGAGCCCTTTATCTGTGGCTTTATTCTGGTCTGGGGCCATTCAGTGCCCAAGCTACTCCTTATCCTCATGCAATTTTTATCCATCAGTCTACAGCCAGTGAAATGTCATTATTTGCTTGAAAAAGGTTATATAAATGAGTGGAGGTGATTTTAAAAACATGCCACTAATAGAAGATTTGGGTTTTTATCAGGAATTTGAAGGCACTCTCCAGGTAACTCAATAGCCTGGGAAAAAAAATCCAACCAGGGACGAAATGTGGGTGGTTCTGAGTTGACCCTGCTGCTGTGGTGTGTTGCAGTTGTAGTTTGGGTATGAAACATCTCTTGTTCTTTGAGGATGGAGTGCTGGGGGCAGGTGACATCACCCAGGTCATGTGGGGGACATGGCATGGGTGGGAGGTTTTTCCATCAGCCACCACATGGCCAAAAAGACCTGGCAGCTCCTTAGTTTTGAGATCTTCTGAGAAAAATATTCTTCCTCCCCATGAGGCTGGAGAAAAGACAACCTAAAGTCAATGCAGACCCTTCATCCTTTGTATTGTGCTGATTTTTTTTTTTCTTTTTAACATTTTTCTGTATTTTACGACAAAAGGCAGTGAAACATTAGAAAACAAGCCACTTTTCAGTCAGGCCTGTAGTTAGGAGAGCTCGAGCATGGGCTGAAGGCTCAGCTCATCTGCTGTTGCTGGAGGAGGCACTATGGAAGCCTGATCTGCCCAATCACTTTGTGAAGGGTGGGAGATTTTTTTTGGTGTCTGTCTCACCCATAGATTAATTTAGGGGGAAATACTCTTTTGGGGTTTTACAATGGTTGTACTGAAACCTGGCACGAACATATCCACCCACGCAGCTTCACAGACATCCTTTATGGCTTGGGTCTGCCTGGAATTTTAATATTCTCCACACTCATGCGATGCATGAAGGGATGCTGCCTCTCCTCTGACCGGTGTTTCCTTGCCAGAAAAGTCTTTCCTTGCTTGTTTGAGAGGTGAAGAGCTCTCCACCTGTCCACTGCGCTCTGGTTTGTTATTCAGACCCTGATGGGACTCGTGAAAAGAAATGTGGATGTGGAGGAAGGCTGTGATAGGGATGTTACAGCTCCTGTAGCCTGTTCCTCAGCTGCTGGAGGGCTGGAAGTGTTATCCAAGCTGAACAGAAACTCCAGGAAGTTGCTTAAATTCAGGCCCTCCCCATGGGCTTGGCATGGAGAGACTGAAATTTCTAGCTTGAGACCCTCCCCACATGAGTAGCAAAGGTGGTGAAGTAGCAAGTCAGTCTCTGCTTGGCTTCCCTTTGCAGCACCCCATAATTTGGGCAGCTGTCAGCAGCTGAGGGGATTTTTAATTTGTTTTAAGAGCACAAGGTAAATCCATAAGACGACCTGCATCCTCTGGGAACAACACGACGGGCCTGCCTGTGTGGGCACAAGTTGTGCAACAGGTTTGGGGCAATGAAGGCATTTCTGACCCTGATGTTTCTGAACCCTTAAGCCACTGTTGTGTCAGCTCTCTGTTCCATTAGCCAAGGTCCAGCTCTGCACTGTGGGGTGCTCTGAATCCACCATCACTCTCTGCTGTGGTTTGTGCCCCAGAGAGCTGCTTCTCCTTATCCTCAGGAGAGACATTGCTCTTGCAGCTTGGCTGCAGCTAAGTGGGCACTCAGGCTCGATTTATGCTGAGAGTTGGGTTATCCCAACTTCCCAGCACCAAAACCAGAGGAGGGCTTTGCCACAGGGACCAAGGATTTGTCCCTCACCAGCAGATCAGACCTGGAGCTGGATCTCCCTAACCATCTTTTCAGGAAGAAGCCCAAACATTGATCTCTTGGACACTAGTGCAGGCTCTGCCTGTCCTGGCAGTGAGGCTGGATGCAGTTCAGTGCTATTTTGCTGGTGTAAACCCCAAGTAATTTATTCAAAAGCAATGATATTTATCTAGATTTACATCATTTAGCACTAAGTTCAGTCCTTCGGTAACGGATGCTCAAATGCATGACTGCATTTATTTCGTTCCTACCTCTGAGCAAAATGACAGATAAGTTTCCTGGGGGATAAAATCCATCTCCCAGGCACACAGCCAGGCTGGCTGGGTTTTCTGCAGCAGAAACTTCAAGGACATAAGAGGACTGGGGAAGAGGAACTTTTCCTCCTGGATCAGGAGCATGGCCCAGTGGCCACCTCCACCAGCACTTGTGCACCAGAGGCTCCAGCCCTTGTGTTGGGTTGTTTGAGCAGCTGGAGGAGGTGTTTCAACCCAATTTCCCTGCACTGGTCCTGGTTTTGGGAATGTGTTGGCTGCGGGCACCAGCCAAGGCCATGCCATCTCCTGTGCCACCCCACCTCAGTGGGTTTCTCTGAGGGGGTGACAGAGGAGGGGAAAGGAAAATGGGCCCTGCTCAGTTTTGTGTAACACATGACATGAAATATGTTAGGTAAGCACCTTATTAGAAATGATTTGTCATCCCTCTGCCTCTCTCAGCTGCATGTAACTCTATCTCCAGACTATTATAGTATCAAATATATTTTACAAGAGTTTTACCTACAGGTGACTTGCTCTTTATTACTGGATGTAGGCAAAATCAATACTTTAGTAACTAGAAGATCATTTATTTTGCTTTTTGAAACATTTTTCAACAGTGGGAGAGCAGCTAAAGCCTGCGAAGCTATGATTAAGAACCCCAAACTCTACCTTCCTTTCCTTCTCTGCCTCCTAACCCATTTATTGACTTAAATAGGTAATTTCCAAACCCAGAACATCATCCTGAACAGCCACGGCTGGTGCACGGTTTTCTTTTCTTTTTTTTCTTTTTCCCCCTTTGCAGACAGATAATTCTTTAAACTTGGATAATTTCAAGGGGGAATCAACTTAATATAAATGTACCTGTCACTGGTTGAAATGGAAGCAAATTCTGGCCTTTCAATAAGGCCACTTCTGCAGTCCCACACTGGGGAAAAATCAAAAATTGCTCAGAACTGATAATGCATTCCTCCAGCTCCACAGCCCTGATGGAGTTCAGTCAGGCCAAATGCCCTGGCTGCTTTTATGTGTTTATTTTATCTTCTGATTTGTTTTGAAGGTCATATGATGCAAAGATGTTGGAGAGGAAATGCTTGTTGTTTAGGGAGGTTCGTGCCTGAGTCACAGTGCTCTGCAGCTGGCAAGTGGCCCACAAGGAAGGGAAAATGCCACTGGCCTGGTGCAGAGGAGAGAGAGGCTTTTGCCTCTTCTTCCCAGCCACAGAGGCTTTGTTATCCTTCAGGTTTGTGGCTCCTCTTGCAGCTGATAGAGCACTTAGTCAATAAAGCAATAATCTCAGGCTGAAATGTCCATATGTTCCAGCGCTTGGGAGGATGGACTCAGAGAGGGGAACAAGTGACATTGCTCCATCCATGGAGGCCAGGGCTGCTTGGCTAAAAGCACAGACTTTAGATGTGCAAGAAACAGTTGAACATCTGTACTCCACATCAGCCTGGGCCTTTATTTAGCCTCCTGTGAGCCAAGGAGAAGGGCATTCCCCCATGGAGAGGTGGGGAGGAGCAGCCAGGCACCAGCAAGAATGATGAGGAAAACCCTTCCTCCAGAGAGCCATCTCTCCAAACACCTTTCACCCACCCTGGAATGCACTTCCCACCCATCCCACCACCTCTGGCCACTCTGCAAACTTCTGGTGCAGCGGGACCCTGTCATGTGGTCACTTCAGTGTCAGCCAGACCACCCAGGGTCCTGCTCCCATCCCATTCTCCCTTTATGGCAAAGCAAAGGGGAAAGCAAAATGGAACAGAGTTTTGCTCATCATCCCGTTGGTTTCAACAAAACTTCTCCATCAGCCATTTGGTATCAAATGAGCAAAGGTGATTGCTTTAAAAAGTACATATGTACATATTTGTGTGCCCACGTACAAATTCATGCACAAGTGTATGACCTACAGCTTTTAGACTACAACATTTATCATCTTTTTATGTCCTTTGATAAAGTCAAAGATCTTCTGCGTCACTTGATTTTCCAGAAAAATCTGATATAATAGTCTGCTTGTGACAAGAGGGATTTTTAGGGTTTCTTTTTAATGGGTATTTATTAAAATGCCCTAGGGTATATTACCATGTCCTGCAGCCGTAGGGAGGAGGAGAGAAGATCCAGCACAATTCCAGTGGGAATTGTGCAGCAAGATTGTTTTATTTAATTATTTTACAAACTCCTTTGTAGACTTTTTTCTTCATAGTCTAATTGGACAAAGGATCAGCCACCCCTTGGGGGTGATTGGCTAAAATCCTAAAACATCCATTGTCAAAATATTTTTCTACTGTACTATAAACAAGACTTTTCACGGTTGCAGGTGTTTCATTGTTTACAGAACTCTGTTACTATCTCTGTGAGAGAGAAAAGTCTCTCACAGACTTGGAAAATAGCAAGAAAATCCTTGCTAGCAGCATTTTTGTATCCACAGGTATTACGTCTTTTAATAAAATGCAATTTCCTGTTTTGGAGGGAAGAGCTTGATTCCCTCATTCCATTTAAACAAGGATACTTCTTTTTTTCATTCTGGCACAGCTGCACAGGGTTACACACACTGGGGTTTGGAGCATGAGGATCCTCTAGACCCTACAGCCCAATGTGGTGTTACATCTGTAGTCTCACAGCTTTGCTACAAGTGCTACGCGTATCAAGGCATGATCCCATGTCCCCCAAAATAAAGAAAGAGCTGGGGACATATATAAATTGCCATAGGATGGAAATAAGTTGTCATTCAGGAGTCTTGCTGGATTTAAGCTGGGGTTTATTTTTTTCTTGCTCCTCGTCCCTGCTTTTGAAATGATCTTGTCATGCAGGAGGGGTTGTCAAGTGCAACGCCTCTTTGTATTTTGGTTTGGGTAGGGGTAAATCTCCCATACGTGTAAAACCTTAGGGTTTTAGAGGTTCTCTGTCTCCTGCCAGAAACTCCCACAGTCTGTCTTCTAATGCTTGGAAGTCCTGTTGGCAGGGAAAATGAAGTGCCGTAATCACTTGCTGCCTGGTGTTGATTTATTTCTGTTCTACTTACAGCTTTTTTGCAGGGATATCATTATATCATTATATGAGGCTTTTCCAGTTTATTCTGCTTCCTACCAGAGTCATGGCAGAGGACCTGGATCTGGCTGATGGGGACATCTCACCAGCACATGCCAAGATTTAAGCATCTCCCAAAGGTGGGAAGGCTGAGGATCACCATTCCCTTACACAGCCAGCTGGTGTTTGAATGAACGAGACTCCCTCGTCTCCCAGTGCTGGGCTCCAGCGTGTCTGGAGCAGTGCTGGGGCTTCCTTTCACCAGGGTTTGCTGATGATGGTCCAAGTTCCACTCAGGAGAAATGTTGCCCAAGCCATGGTGAGGCCTTGCCTTCCCCTCACTCTTCTCTTGCCAGCCCCAGCTGAACTTTGCTCATTTTGGAGGAGAATCCATGGCAGGAGCCTGGGACGTGGCGGCTCAGGCGGCCTCACCCCCTCCACTGCAGCATCCACTGTTCCCACTACAGGTCTGGCCATCTCGCATTCACAACGTGTCCAGCAAAGTTTGTGTCAGGGGGTTTAAACTTTAGATTTGTGTGACCAAGGAATTCCCAATTCTGTTGCATGTGTTCCCCTGTCTCTCCCTCTCCCTCCCGTCTTTCTCTTGGCTGTGAAACAGCACAAGGAGACTCTTTGTATGCTCCTAATCCTGAAGCAACACAGCTTTAGCAACATCCAGGGATAAAAGCACCATCAAACCACAACTTTATGGGGGCAAATCTCCTCTAATCCCTCGCTTTAGCTAAACAAAGCTTCTTGCCCTAATCCGCTATCGCTTAAAAAAAAAAAAAGCTCAGATTTTGTTTTTAGTAAGAAGATGATCCAAAGGACTAATTTTAAGAGAGACTAACCAACTCTGACAGCTTTTAAAATAGACGACAAGAAAATAGATGCAAACTTTCCTCTCAATTTAAGGGTTTTCAGCCTATGCAGTAAGAAAAATATCCAGGGTTTAACTGCTTTCCTTTAAGCTCACTTTTATTGTATTAAATGCTCTGACCAACTCAGATTCAAATCACCAGGCCCAAATGCCATTTGATCTTTAAAGAGAGAGTTAAAAAGTGTGCATATTATTCCCAGGAAGGCAGTCCAAGGAAAATCAATTATCATAAACAAGGATTATATTACACACATGGTCAATATGGAAAAACAAACACGATGCTGATAATGGGCCGTGGAAGTGGCTCACATCTGAAACCACTTTGCATTAAAGATAGTTCTTTATTAATTTCAGGATGGGTGTGTGTAAATATGGTAGTGAGGAGAAATCAAGCTCTTAAACAGCCAGGCCAAGCTTTCACTCCAAACATGAACCAAATGTTGAATTTTTCTTCCCTGTGGGATGTAGAAGTGTTACAGTTTGACTTGGGGGCTCAGCAAGTGTGTGAGGCTTAGCGCTGCTTGGCTTCAGATGTGGGAAAGTGCTGGGCTTGGAGGAATGATGGGGAACCACTGTGGTTCCCTGGGGACCTTGCTGGTTTGAGCCGCTGCAGTGAGCAGGTGCCTGTCTCACTCCCGTTGTGTTCTCTGGGTGTTGCAGGAAACCAGTTAAACCCATTGGTTTCTTCCTCTGGTTTATATCTCAGCACCTCGTGTGAAGAACTTTCATTATCCACCACATCTAGTCTGACATTCGGCAATCTGCCTGCAGGATGAGGAGGACGAAGAGTGGGGTTGTTGCAGCATCATGGTTTCATCCTTACTCATGCTTTGCTCCCAGAGAACAAGAAAAATCTGTTCCCATGTTTTTCTACCATGTCTGATACAGCCTGACCACCTTGCTGATGTGACGAGGGGGACATTAGCAGGTCTCTGTTCCCTCAGCACACTTGAGTGGGAAGGGAGGGAGGGATGGGGTTGCCCATCTGTCTACTCCCATGCTGTGACCTTGCCCCAAAATGGCAATGGGACCTTTCCTCATCACAGATCCTTCCTTCAAGCTGGCTGGGGAGCAGCAAAAAACCCCAAAACAGCATTTCTGTCCCCAGGGGAACTCCAGCACTTTGAAATGTGCTTTGGTGCAAATACCACAGGGAAGGCAAAATTATCTGTGGATAATTTTGGCATTCTGACGTCAAAGGATGTGAGCAAACACCGAATACGGCACGAACAGGGTATTAAATAAAACTGAAGTTGTAGGAGTATTTTGACGTAGCATAAATGTAGAAGCTAAACAAAGTGAGGAAACTCCCCCCGGTGTGGAAACTTGCTGAAATGAAGCAGTTTTGGTGCTCAGTGTGCTGAGAAATTCTGGGGGGATTCTATGGATGTTCTCCCATTATGAGAGGCTGTCGAGCATGACATCTTTTTGCCACGTGTTGTCTGATTGTAGTCAGATGGGGAATGGTTCTGCCTGACTCATTGGGAACATACCCCATGAATCCAGCTCGTGGGGGAGCCCCAAATCCCTTCTTGCTGCTGGTCAGCCCAGTCTGCACCAATGGCTGTGGATCCTGTTTCACCTTTGAGGAAAGCCACTGATGATGTCCCAGATGTTCCACCTGGTCCCCTGTGCTGGCACTGCACCCACTGGCTGCACTTGACTCCGTGTGCAGCTGTGACAGGAACGTGTTTCCCCGAGGCTCTTGGCTGCCCGGGAGCTTTGTCCTCAGCCACAGAGACGTGTATAATCTTTGACTAAGCTCCCCCAGGACCCCCAGCCTCTCTCTGCTCAGCCACACTCAAAGGGCCCTTTTGAAGTCCGCCCGGCATTGCGGGGTGTGTTTGCCTGGGGACGGCGTATGAAACCAGCAAACACCATTTCTGGGCAGAAATCTCCAAAGTCCATATCCTTTCAGCCTTAAAGTTTCCCTTTCTCATTGACCTGTGCCCAGAAGTGACTCCTGATTTGAATAGCAAACAGTAGCTGTCTTTCCCTCCACAGCTAAGCTGTTTTCTTTTCTTCCTCCCAAAGCAAGGTGGGAGCTTTTTCCTACCCTCTTTAGAGCAGCCAAGGGGAAGGGAAGGCAGCACAGTTGGTGGGTGCTGAGTGGAGCCCCCATCCTGGCTCATGGAAATAGCCTTTGATGGACCTGTTTTCCCACAACAGGTAATCGTGATCCTGAAAAAGTGTTGTGGCACAGGGCTGGGATTTTTTTGGAAGCAGCCTTTGGTTTGGCCAGCATGGGACTGCACTGCTCAGTGACAGACTGATTTTATAGCACCTCCTGTCACCTGCTGATTTGTTTCGTATTCAGCACCAGGCATGGAATAGGGAAACCCCAGTGGAGGAGAAGGATGATCAGCAGGAAACTTTAACACTTTGAACCTCAGAGCACAGCCAGAGAAAAATACATCCCCCGCCCCTGTCCCAGCCCCACACTGCAGAACACGAATGAACCAGTGGGTTGGGTCTTGTAGCCCATAACCAGGCCCAGGATATCAAATGTCAGGTGGGACTAAGCATTTGAAAGGCACTAACTGGAATTTTTTCCCTCAGTATGCTTTTCCTCCCTGCTGGCCTTTGGAAAAACTGTGATTTTCACAGGCCCTGGAGGATGCAGCCCTGAGGGCTCTGCCTTTCCCAAAAGAGCCATGGGAAGCTGACAGGTAAAGGGGGCTCTAAAGAGCTCAAGTGAGAATTGTGGAGGTAATGGGATGTTTTCTGTCCCTCTGATGGAGCAGCCTGGGAGAGTTTCCACAGGTCACTGGCACTTTGCCTTTTCAGCGCTCTTCCACTGGAGCAGGACAATGGGGAAAGAGCCTTCATTTGCTTTTGTGCTAATGAAGTCAAACAAGCATCAGGGAATTTGCACTGGGGCTCTGTCTTAGGGGTTTGATCTGTATTTAAAACAAAACAAAACAAAACAAAACTAAACAAAAAACCAGCTCTTTGGGTAAAGCTTATCCCAAAAAGCATCTGGTAGGCTGAGGGCATCTCCTTTGTTTTCAAAAGTTGGTAGTGACTGGGAGTGGGAAATATTTTTTCCCCAGATTTAGATTTGAATCCATATTTTTCCTCTGTTCAAGGGGGAAGTGATGGGATGTGGGAATACCCAGTTCGAGCTCAATGCTGGTAATCAATCTGTTCACTGAAAAGAAAGTTGCAAAAGCCTACAGCCTGGTGAGCAACGCCATTTGTTCTCCATCCCTAAATCTCCAGGTCCAGGAGTCATGTGACAGTGCTAGACTCTCCACTTTGGCTTTTAATCAAGCTGCAGGAAGGGACCTATGTAACATTTCAAAAGTCTGAAAGCCAGAAAGGAAATGTGCGACATTATGCTTTATTTTTCTTTCTTATCTCTTGACTTTAAAGTCCAAGCTATGGACAAGGACACTGAACAACCTGGTGGGAACGTTTTGAGGCTTAATGCAATTATTCAGCATGATGAGATGCTTTGTAAGATTGTAAAATCCTCTTCTTTCTTGTCTAGATGAACCCATCTGAAATCCGTGGAGTTCACTGTACTGCTGCTACTGTGATATCACTTCTACTTTTCACCCTAAAAAATTGACTGGGAGCTGACTTTCAGCTCCAGGTTTTGAATCTGAAGCCTGGAGCACCCAGCTCTCTGCTTCAGCCTTTTCTACTTTCTATTGCTTTTCTTAACATTGAATGTGAATAGCTCATAAAACCCCCTGCAAACAGCAAGCAAGCCGCAAACCCAAACATGTCCCCATTGCAGCAAATGCTGGAAGAAATAAATTTAGCTGAAAAATCCCTGTCTTGGTTTTTTGTTATATTTCTTTCTCTTGGATAAGGCAAAAGAAGGGGGGAAAAATTAAAATCCTTTGGTTGCAAAAATGCCTTCAGTCAAGTTCTCTCTCTTACTGACAGCTCAGTTCCAGCTACAGAAGTCTTAATGATATTTTGACCATAATGCCAAGAGAAGCAAGAAAGCCCCTTCAGACACCGGGAGCTTTCACCCGAGTGGAGCAGTAAGTAGACAGCTGAAATGTATCTTTGAACTCAGGCAGGCAAAACTAGTTTGTTGTGGTGTCCCTCCTCCTGCCCACATCCATGTCCCCACGCTGGCACAGCGGGTGCTGGTGGCACGTGTGCCAGTGGCTCGGGGCTGTCCCCACAGTGTGGTCAGGGATGGAGGGCTCGGTGCCACCAGGTGCTCCTCTGTCTGAGGTATCTCCTTTTTCTGGCCTGGAGGTGTTGCTAGGGCACAGGGGGTGTTGCCTTTGGCCTTTTTAATTGTGTGGGTTGTGCAGGTGTCCCATGGCTGCAAATCTCACTCTGGTCATGCCAGCAACGTGTGTTTCCAAAGGTTTTCATGCAAGGAAAGCAGCTGGACTTTCCCTGGCTAGAAACTGGTTGCCAGTACCTGTCTCAGTGGGCTGTGGCACCTTGGGGGCTTGAACATTGGTTTGTATTAAATTGAGGTTGAGCTAAGGGAGAGGTGACTGCTCTCCTCTTATGTGTGGGTCTTCCAGGGCCTCCAGGTCACTACTGGTCCGGGTGGACTTAGGTTGGATATTAGAAAAAGGTTCTTTATCCAGAGGGTGGTTGGGTGCTGGAGTAGAGGTCAGAGCACCAGCCTGACAGAGCCCCAGAAGGGTTGGGACAATGCTCTTGGCCACGTGGTGTGATTCTTGAGGATGGTCCTGTGCAGGGCCAGGGGTGGGCCTCAATAATCCTTGTGGGTCCCTTCCCACTCAGCATATTCTGTGGCTCTGTGATCTCCTGCCCCAGAGCTGGGCCCAACCATACTGAGCCCTCAGTGGCTGTGTCTGGCAAATGATCTCATAGCCCTGATTTTTGGAGTCATGGCCCTAAACTCCCTTTTTTCTGCTGCTGACACCAAACCTGCTGGCTGTTTCTCATGGTCACCCTGTCCTTGGAGGAACCCCAAGGTGATATGGTATTGTCTTCTGTGGGGGCAAAGGCAAAGGGCATCGCTGTGCAGACTGTGCTCCCTCCTGTACCTCTGCCTTAAGAGCCTCTCAGAGATGTCCCCTGCTCCGTCCCCTCCGTCCTTGTGTCCTACCCTACTGAAGGCAACCCCAAGCAGCCTGGAAAAGGTGTTTAAAAGTGACATTTTGGTGTTCCCTGATGCCACCCCTGATGCTGCTGGGCGCTGTCTCACCCCTGCTGGGTTTGGCAGTGGACTGGGGTGCTTAGTTAAGAGCACAACCACAAAGGGGAAGTCCCAATCCAAAGAGGAGGCTGTTGTACTAGCAAGGCTTTGAGTGCTCACTGAAAGTAATTTTCAAAAATGATCTTTTGCCCCTTAATCAAAGTCTTTATCCATATGTTTTAGTTGCCCTTAAGCCCCAGCTGGAACCATTTGCAGATCTCTCTCGGCTATTGGCTGATCCTAAGTAATAAGCACTAATGTTTGAGCTTCAAAATCGCTTGCAAAGTTGCAGTCTGGTAACACAGCAACAGACTGGTAAAGCCATCTGGTTGAAATCTGTCAGTATTTATTATCCACTGGAAGTTTCTCTTTGGACAGCTCTGATGCTGCCTTTCATTATCATGGAAAGCTGATCATATTAAACTAATTACAGGGAATAGCTGATGACAAGTTGCTCTTTAATCTGCTATCTTTTTTTGAATCAGAATTAAGGTCACTCTCCAAGGCCTTGATTTTGGAAACTCCCTGGCAGCAGTTGTCAGCTGGGTTAAAATATTTACAAATCCGGATATCTTCTGTTGCTCCTGTTAGGAATGAATAAGCAGGGATTTGTTAGTGGGCCTGAAACTCACCATTGTTTTAGAGGTACTAACGGTTGTTCCCATGTACTGCTTACACCAGGTAGGGTAGATTAGAGGGGCTTTCACACATTCAAGCTTCCCAAGTCAATTTTTCTTAGGCAATGTTAGGTTGTCTTTAAATCAACATAATTATTTTCCCGTCCCTAGACTTGGACATACCAAAATAATGCAAGTCTGGTCTGTAAATTCTTCTTCACTGCCGGGCTGTGAACTGAGAACAGCCTCTGTGCAGGCTGGTCCCTGCCTGAGTCCTTACAGGCACCTGAAGGTAGATGGAGCAGCTTGTGGGGCTGGGGGGTCCAGCTCAGGGCACCTCCTGAACAGGAGGTTTGTGACCTTGCAGGAAATGGCAGAGTGGATTGGAAGGAGCCATCGAGACCTGTGGCTTTGGCTCAGCCTCCTGGTCTGCTTGCTGGTGGGTTGTGTGGGATGATGTAACTGCTGTCTGCCTTAGTATCCTTGGAGTTAAAGTCAATCCCTTGTGGGGAGGTAGGAGGGAAATCTAGGCATTTAGAACCCATTTTCTCTTGTTAACACTTCTAAAAAGTTGCTAATTGTCCATGTCCAAAGTTTGGAGGACATAGATCTATCCTTCTCCATTGCCTTCAACAGTCTAATGTAACTGCATCTGCTCACAGTCTGCTGTGAGACCTGGACAGCAGCTTCTCTGCCATGACACTTCAACTTCTCACCTGCCTTTTTCCTCGCATGTGGATTTACAGGAGGGGAAGGCTTTGGTTCTTAATGTTTATACAGCCTGGTGAGGACACAGCTTTCCAATTACCTCCATACTTTACAAATTACTTTCCTGTAATGTGATGTAATTTATAGCTTGAGATCACTGCCAGGTCCCTAGGATGTAACTTGGTATGACTACCTCTATCCATGCAAATGGGAGCAATTGGAGTCCTTCCCTTAGGGCTTACTCAAATACACTATATTTAATAAGAGTTAATCCCTTTAACACAGTTGCTGGCCTTGCCTTTTAAAATTGGATTAAGACTGATGCACTATAGAGAGTTTTTAATGCCAATGAACCCAACCTGTTCTAGAAAATGGAAGTTGTAAACATGGTATGGATGCTAAGCTCAGTCTAACCTTAGGAATTGGCCTTGGAGAGAGCTGCACAAAGGCCTTTTTCACACCTTTAACTCGGCAGGACCTGCAGGCAAATCTGCAGACAGATGAGCAAGGCTATGAGGAGTTCAGCTGATTCTCTGCTGCTCTCTCACAGGCACAATTAAATGGCAGCAAGGAGAGAAAACACTTCCAGTGCAAGTGTGCTGAGGAGGAAAAGCACCAGGGTTAGGAGACCGGAGAAGTCAAGCCCAAGACGTGACCTTAAAACTGGGTAAAACTGATGCAGATCTGAATTGTTGCTGCATCAGAAAAGTGAAAAAATACAGAGTGTACGTGTGTGTTTGTGTGTGTGTGTGGTGATTGACAAAGGGTTGTGACATTTGTGGGCTAAAAAGAACTGTAGAAGAAATAGTTCTCATTCTCCTAGAAATTCCTTTGAGAAAAAAATGCTAAGCTACATGCTTTTGAGTTAATTTTCTGAAAAGTTTATACATCCTTTTATCCCATATGTGTGGACAAAGCATTTTACCTATAAATTTTAGATGTAAGTTATGGACTCATATTTGAGCTTGAAGGGAGAAATAAGAGCTTAGCCCTTACTTTTCAGCAAGACTGGTTTCTTGAACTCTAATTTAATCCTCTCCACAACACTGAAGCTTTCCATCTTATCTCGTTTTCAGACCAATGAAGAAAAAGAAATATATATTAATTGTGTCTGTGCCTGGATCTCAGACACAAATGGGACAGGATGGAGGCTGTCCCACGGACAACACCTGGACTGGACCACACAGTCAGGACTTGTGCAAGTGGCTGAGCTCCTGGCACGGAGCAAGGCTGTACCCATGGGCAGCCAGGGCTTGATTTAATCTATCTCCTCCATACCTTTCATGCTTTTTCTAATGTATTTCACTTTCTGAAGCAGCAAGGGGAAAGAGGTGTTTTCTTAGCCTCCTCTGTTTGCCCCATCATTCGTAATATGGAGCCATAAAATTAAACCCAGGATATCTCTAGCCTATTGATAGGCACTGGCAATCTCAGAATCCTTCCCCTAAATAGAAGGGGCAGTTCACTGAAACAAGCAATTGACAGACTGCACTGGTATTTGGATGGGAAGAAAAAAAAAAAGAAAAAGAATAAGAATAAACAGACCTGGGGAACTCCAGTTTGACATAGAAAACAACGTGATGGATAGTCCACAGTGACCACTGGCTCCAGTGGCTGGAGGACAAGAGAGAAAAAAAAAAAAAAGGAAGCAAGAAAGAAAGCCAGGACAAGCAATCTGCAACCAGCCTAGGAAGATTACTGCCATAAAAGCAATGCTGGAAGGGGCTAGTTATCAAGTGGAAAACAAGAAAGTACAACTTGCTCCCCAGTCACCAGATTTAGGGGACTCTGGTTGGAAGGTTCATACTCTGGTGGGCCATTAGAGCAGAAACAGAAATGGATGCAGTAATCCAGAACATATTGAGTCTCTAGGTTGCCATGAAATATAATGCAGGGAGAAATGAATTATTTTCCAAGGGAAGCTGTAGAAAGCACATATATAGACTTTTTTTTATTGGGACTGTGTTATCAACAGTCTCTCTTAATAGTCGAAAACAGCTTCTTATATTTTTTATAGAGTTTTAAAGATCCCTCTGGACGTGTCTGGAGGGGCTG
Organism: Corvus hawaiiensis; assembly: GCF_020740725.1. NCBI lineage: Eukaryota > Metazoa > Chordata > Aves > Passeriformes > Corvidae > Corvus > Corvus hawaiiensis. The sequence goes on from NC_063221.1 coordinate 24,581,279, forward strand.
GATGGGGGGACCTTCAGGAGGAGGGAGCAGGGGAAGAGGAGAAGGGAGGGAAGTGCTGTAAGAGTGAGCATGGGGCTGATTTCCTTGTGCTGTCTCAGCATTTGGGTGTGGTGCTGCACGATGTTAATTCTGCCTCATTCCTTGCACAGGAACAATGACACACATCAACTCTGTTCCATGTGGAGCCGTGCTGGCCTGGGTGTTTGCCTTTGCAAGAGGGTGAACCAACACTTCTCCAAATATCAGACAGAGGTAAAAAAAAGTGACTTAATGCTGTTTCCAACCACCCTGGAGCACCCACAAGGGATGGTGAGGAGGCAGCTGGAGGAGCCCAAGGAGAGCTAAGCTCCTCCTGGTTTTGGAGGTTCAGGATCATCTCCTTGTTCTCCTAAGCTCACATTTAAAGAATGAGAGAATCTTGTGAAATCCCTCTCATGACATTGATGGGACTTTAAATGTTTGGGAGTGAAAATATTAAGGCAGATCTAAGAGGTTTTGATGTGTCTTTTTCCATGCACAAAGAGCAGTTTTATACTTTAACACCTGTATCCGCTTGTAATACTAACTTCTAGTGAAACAGCTGCTACTGATGACATGAAGTTGTCACAAAATGAATTTTGAGACTATAAAAATAATGTGTAGTGAGGTCTCTTTTGCCTTATTACCTGACTTAGAGGCTCTGTCCTGTATGCAGATCATGTTTGCAAGGCTTTTTGACAACCATGGGTGAAACAAAGAGGAAAGGGAAGGGGAAGGGACAAGAAAGGGGTAGATCCCAAGCAAGCTGAATTGTCTGCCTCACAGGAGCTGAGATTTGAAGAGATCAGAGCCAAGGGCTCAAATCATAAGAGCTCATAGCAGAGATTTTTAGTCACAGCAGAGTCCTTCCAAGAAAAAAACCTCTGAGTTCTCATGACGGACAGAGCACACAAAAGCATGAAAATCACTTTGCTTTGCAATAGCCTGCCTGTGTCTGGAATTGGGAAGCTGCCTCCAGAAGCAGCCTCTGAAATGTAAAGACTGCTGCATGCAGGAACCAATCTACCAGGCAGGAGAGCAGGGATATTGTCCCCAAAACACAGAGTTGGACTACTTGGAGTAAGAGATAAAAAATAATAAAAAAAAAGAATGTTCAGTCTAAAACTCAGAAATTTCTTGGAAAAATGAATTATCTTAGATAGGAAATTTGATTGATGCTCTCTGTCTGGCCACTTAACACTCCTGTGCTTTCTTCTCCCTGTAACTCCACAGCGCTCTTCAGCAGAAGAGCTCATAGCTGCAGTTTTGACTGTTTCAATATTTTTAAAAAGTCTTATTAGATTCCTTAAAGTTCAGCTGATGCTATACACAATATATATAAAAGAATATGGCAGGACAGTAAATAGAGTCTCACTTCATCGTTCTCTGGGGGGAGATGCTGGTGGCAGGATGAACAAATATATACAAAGCGAATTTTCCACTAAGTACAGATCTAAATAATTTCAGAGACCCAGGCTGTGATCTGGCACACCGTGCAGTCTAAATTACCTTTTTTTTTAACAGCCAGAGAGGTGCTTATCTCAGCTTAGCCTTCACCTCTCGGGTTGTACCCCTGCCAAAACACCATCTTCTGCCCCAAGAGCCAGCCCTGCAGCCCTGTGGGTGGATGGGGGCCCTGGCAAAATCCCCTTGGGAAGCTGTGGGATGTGGATGCTGAAGTGTGCTGGCTGAATGGGCAGACGGGTGACTGTGCTGCCTTCCTTGAGAGGAGGGGGCTCCTCCAGCTGCTGGGACAGACATCCCGGTGCGGCACGTGCCGGAATTTCTTTCTTGCTGTGCCAGTTTCTAGGTCTTGTGGGAGCACTTGGGGTGGCGGTGGGGGCAGATTGGCACAGATTTATATGCCAGGCTTGTCTCTAACTCTGACTCTGCTGTTCCGCCTGGGCTTCCTTCATTTAGAGTCCTTTGTTACCAAATGTAATGGATATTGCCCTAGGAGCTGTTTTCAATTGCTCGTGACGACATAAGAAACAATTAGGCAAAGCATATTTTTGTTTATATCCTCGCTGCCTCCTTTCCTAGGAGAGATTTAGAGATCCCTGGCTGGTTGGGTTATTAAAATGTTGCTCAGTCTGAATCTCGCAGGCTGTGTAGGGGTGGGAGGAGTAAGGTAAGGGGAGAAACATGAACTGAAAATAACAAAATAAGTGGAAAACCAGAGAATTTAATTTTTCATTTTCTTCAAAAAAAGTTTCCAAAGCTGCCCTAAGGGCAGTTTGTGGGCTGGTATTGTTCTGCTGGAAAACCTGCATTGGGCACTTCGGACTGTGCCATGCTTGGACCTGGGACTGAAATCCATATTTCAGTTCTTGTGGCTGGTCTGCCAGGGCTGCTCTGCAGATGATCCAGGCAAGGGTGGAAAAAGAGGTGGTGTGGGAGGAAGGGATGGCAATGCCGGTCTCTGAGCTGCAGAATGGTGATGCTCAGGGAATCTCATGGCTTGGGTTGTCCCTCCCAAGCTGGGTTGAAAGCTGAGTGCAGTGGGATGTGCCTGGATGTGGGATCCTGGTCCTGTGTGTGTGTGTTGAGGAGATACAGAAAGGGATTGAGAGAGAGTAGGAATCCTTCTGCCTCTCTCGCTCCCCCGAGGGAGCTGCCTTGGGTATTTTGGGGTGGAAAAGTGTGCTCTCAGCTTGGGACCCAGCAGGAAATGTTGTCAGGCAGGTCCTGAATGCAGTGGGAACAAGGCCGAGGGAGAGCCCAAGAGGGAGAGGGGCTGCTGAATGGAAGGGGAGAAAGTCCCACCCGCTGCTTAGGGCGAGAGGTGGCAGAAGGTGACAGACCCCTAAACAGCATCAAGAGGAGTGGGATGTGAATCCATGTCTGAGTGTAAGGACAGGCTCCATGTCAGGATGTCTGAGAACATGATCCCAGAAGTTGCTACATGCTGGGGCCTTCCAGAGAGAGGACAAGAAGCAGAGATTGCTGACATGTGGGCTGTGGGGACACCAGGCTTGAACGGACCCCTCCATCCTTCTGACTGATCTCTACTGGATGCCACTGTGTGGCCTGTCTCCTCCAAAACGGGCCAAAGTGGTTTGCTGGAGCCATCCTTTGGGAAGAGGGCTCTCCATCTCTTGGACATGTTGCTGCGTTTGGACCCTGCTCATAAACACAGAACCAGCCCGGAGCAGCCAGTGCCAGCGGTGAAATGCTCCTGCTCTGTGCAGGCAGAGCCAGCACAGCCCCCTGCCCCCATTAGGGAGGGCAGGCCCCTTCATCAGCTTAACGAGCCCAGGGATCTGCATGCAAACGAGGGCGGGAGGGGAGCAGCATTCATCACTGCAGAAAAGGGCTTGGAGATGCTGCAACACATGGCTTGTCCTTGGGAAATTGTAGCCCGAGGATAACACAGTATTCGGACCTTCATCTGGCACAGGGAATAAACTGGAAGCTGCCTTCCCCAGTCATTTCAAATAAATCTCAGTTACTGATACAAAAGGCTCTCAGGGGGTCATTGATAAACCTCAGTGTGAAACCCAAACAGCGCAGCTACCTCCTGGTGAGGAAGGAGCAGGTTTAGAATGGGTTAATTAGAAAGATAATGAGCTAACAAGGCTTCATTTCTGTTCAGTGGCTCAATGAGGAATTCATTAGAAAGGCTTAATCTAACTGAACAATCCCAGGGCTTAGAGAGATTGCCCATTGATTGCCAGCCCAAACTGTTTATTTACAGGTTTTTGCTGGCTGAAAGGTCTCATTCCTTTATTTCTAAGGCCATTCGGATGTGCCATAAGGATGCCGTGTGTACCCAGCAAAAAGCAGCAGCAATAAAAATCTGGCAGTAAAGCCAGATGGGAAGGAGAAAGGGATCGATGATCCCAGTAACACCCACCATGTAATTTTGGTGTGTTCCCCCAGCTAAGGAAGAGGGAAGGGGAGTTTATACACAGCAGTTGGGTGCCACTGGAAAGAGAGGAGAATTGGAACATTAAGAGAGAAAAAAAATGGAGCACAAGCACCATCTAAGTGGGGAGGGGGCCTGGAACCGATCCCTCCAGGCTTTTCTATTTCTCACTTCATATCATAAAATGGACTTCATTTTGCAAGTCTTTTTCAGGGCTTTCAAACACCCTGGGGAACCTTCTCATCTTGGGAGTGGGAGGTACCTCCACAGGGTCAGGGAGAAGCCAGGAATGTGCCACTGGAGGAAATCTCATAATTAAATCTCTGCAGACAAATCCCCTTTCCTCTCAGCCCTCTAGCAGCTACATTTTCTGCCTTCCTTTACGGGAGGAGGTGAGACTTTGCACTGGAGGGACAGAAGGATGGGCAACTTTCCTACCACAGGACACGAGTCTCCAGCACATCAGGCACCAGTGAGATTCTCTGCAGCCCTTCATGGCTCCCTGTTCAGTTTGTAAAAACATACTTTTCATGTTTTTACAAACTGAATTCATGCTGGGCTGGGCTGGGCTGCACCGAAGTCCCAGGAGGATTCTCTGGTTGAGATCAGCCTCTGATGGTGCCTCTCTCCTGAGAACTGACACGTTGGTAAAATTTCAAGCCAAAACCTCTGTTAATGCACCTTTTTGGCAACCTGGCTCTGTTTTAGAGATTTTTTCCTTCACTGTTATGCCGGATTGTTGTTTCGTTGGTTGTTTTTTGGGTTTTTTTCCCACATGGAAGCAAAGCTGTGTGTTCTGCTGCTGGAGACTAAACCAATGTGGTTCATGTCCAGGAATCTTGGACCAGAACCTCATGAGTTTGTTCATGACCTCACACACCTTTTTAATGGTGCTTTTTAGCAGCATGTGACAGGACTGTATTTAGTAGGGAAATGAGTGTCCGGGACAAGGGTACAGCCCCTTTCACAGGGCCATCTGCCACTGTCAGAGCAATGACAGGATGATGAGCCTAGACATGAGCAGAGTTGAGAGTTGGAGGCTCTCAAAAGACCCCTTGGGCATCTTCCAGCGGTGTAAAACTGAAAAAAACCCAGAGTGCCTTTAAATAAATGGGAGACTGATGCTGACCTGCCTCCAGTCTTTGTAAGCTCTCTGTGCTCGGTGAACATGACCTGCGGATCAGAACCATTATTGTTTGCACCAGTGAATGAGGCTGGTGGTAATTTCTAGATGGAGTATGTTAGAGTCACATTATATTTGCTGAGCTTTTAAAAATCTTGCTAGATTAATAGCCTTTAAAAAAAAATCTATTTTAGTGCCACATTAACCACAGGCCACAGTGTATTAACTGACAAAACCCAAATTGTTCTTTAATATTCCTAAAGCTGGTGTTAAGCACAATAAGAACAATTTTCACTTTCAATAAGAAACTGACCCTGGGTTTGCCCTCTGCCCTGACCTGGGTCTTTCTCTACAACCATGAGGGACCATGTGGAGTCATTCTGTTCTCCCTTGAAATGATGATAATTAAAAAGCATTTGCTTTCAGATTTTTCTTCCATCTGATTATTGCTTCCCCTTTGGACTCTATTCCCTTCTGGACATGCAACTGGATTTTCCATAATTTTTTTTGTGCGTTACCGGTAGATTCCTCTGTTCTTTTGGTGAATCACAGCACACAGCAGTCCAGCTTTTATTTACTGCTAGATTGGTCTTCCTGAGGTTTATTTATGGCAGAGAGAAGCAGCACAGCCCACTATTCAGTGTGTTATTTGTTGATGTGCTTGCTAGCTCAGGGCAAGTTAATGGCTGTCTCTCACCTCAGTTTGTTTGCCCATCCTGTGAAGTTTGAACACCAGTACCTGTCTGGAAACCATGGGGTGAGGTTTTAACTGGGTGACTTTAACTGTAATTACAATGAAAAAGGTGTACAAAGTAGGAAAAAATGAAGAATAAGAAGCAGAGTTTTTTTCCCTCCTTGCCATGTGTTATTAAAAGGAAGAGCTTCATACGTCTCTGGTGCTGATATCTGGACATTTTCGTGGTTAGCCTCAATGACAGTCAGTGGTTTGCAAGGGACATGAAACCTCATGGTTCAGGGTATAAACTGACCTCCAGGTGTTAGGGTATTTCTGTGTAGTCGTGGTCTGTCTGCCACCAAAGAGTGTTACAGCACTTCCTGCTAAAGTCGCTGGTGCTTGGTTCCTGGCTGGGATGGGAGATGTGAGCCAGAATGTGGTAACTCCTGGCTCCCTAAAATTGCAGCCACAAGGGGAATATTTTGAGGAAATAATTAGTTTCCTAATTACATCAATTACATCATTGTTTAACAAAATCTGTCCTCCAGCACCATGACAGCTTGGGAAGCAGTCACCTTCCTCCCTGTCTGCTCTGCTGTCTTTTCCTGCCCTGTCAGTGCTGGGGCACTGCTGTTATCTCAGCGACCAAAACAATGAAGCTTAAAAATGCCCTTCTCCTTTGCCTTTTTTTTTTTGAGGACAGATTTAATCCTGGATCAATTGGCTGATCAGCGTGGAGGGGATGGAGGGGCAGAAACTTCTTAAGCCAACCCTAAGGAGTGGCTGGGCCTCCCATATTTAGAGCTACTGAGGAAATCAGGGCATCTTCTGGACAGGGAATTTTTCTCTGCCATTCGGAATCAAAGCAGCTTTTTACACATCCTGGACAATCATCCCTTGGAAATGCTGAAAGGGAGAAAAAGGACTTGTAGCACCCAATTTGTTTTCCAAAGTGACTGACAAATTTTCATGCCTCAAAAATAAGTACAGAAAGCAGAGATTGCCTATGCAAATGGACCAAAACAAAAAGGGGATAAGAAGTAACTTCATTTACTGATTTATTCAGAGCAGAGCAGACAACACTATTGTCAGTTTGGACAGCTTCTGTAAGGGAAAGAAAACACTCAGATTTCAGCATTTCTGACTGTCTACTTCTTTTAAATCCTTTAAAGTCCTGCACCTGGAGCTCCCTTAAGACCAAGCTGATGTAATTCACTACCTGCAGTGACTGGGGCCAGGGTCTGTTTTATGGGTTTGGCTGCTGCAACACAAAATCAGAGCGTGGGTAGATTTGTATTTTCTTTGATCAGAGGGCTCGATAATGGTGTGCTGGTACAACACTGCAAAATATTTACTAGCTCAGAGAAGAGCAAGGGAAGAATTGTTGAAAGCAGAACTGATGTTCCTAACTTGAAGTTTTCTTTGCTCTTGGTTTTAGGTACCTGCTCCCCAAGAGAAGTGGTTTGGGGGGGGGGGGGGGGGGGTGGGTGGAAAGAGCAAAGTGTATTGTCTCTGTGTTTCCCATGCATTGTTTCCTATGAAAGCATCTCCCTGCAACCTTTACCTTCTGTTCAGATGGCCCCAGCCTGTGAAGAGAGAATGGCAGATTTGTGCTTTCTAAGCTCCAGATGGGGCTCCTTTCTTCTTCCTCTGTAAGTTAATGGTGTCTTGCTGAGACCAACTGGGCATGTAAAGATTTGGGCAAAACTCACAGCAGTGGTCTCATAACCTCAAGGCTTCACAGTCTCATCCCAACGTGACGGCCGGTCCCCAGCGGAGCTTGGCTGTGGCTCTGATGTGGTGCCAAAGGAGATGGGGAAGGTTGTGTTGATTACATCTGTTTACCAATGGTTAAATAAATTAAAAGCCCATTGCAGACCACCAGCAGGCCCTGCTTTCTGGCCAAGGTCCGCTTTGCATGCTGGTACCACTCTCTGTGTGTCAGTATTGCCAGGGTGGCTCTGGTTTGGTCAGGATGAATCTTCACAAGTACAAGTAAGCGAGATATGAGCTTCCTTCTTCCAGCAACACCAAGCACCTAAGCCAGATCCTCTCATCAGAGCTGGGTCACACCAGTGAAGCTACTGGCTGTGCTGATTTGCACCATAGGGCAGCTGGACCAGCTCCCTCCTCGCCCACATCCTATGCTAAAGACAAAGATGGGAAGAAACATTTGTGGGATCCCATCTAAGACCTTGGCGAACCCTGGAAGAGGACAAAAATCCTCCAGCAGAAGGACTTTGTACTTTGTTGTCAGTATTGGCACAGCATGGGAAGGGTCTGCCCTGATCATGGCCCCTGCATGCTGGGATTTGTGTAAAGTCACTGTAAGGGACAGTCACTGTCCTGAAGAACGTGGTCTTGGTAAGTGGGAGTAGAAATGAGGCAGCGACAGAAGTGGCTGCAGTGATGGGAGGCTGGGGAGGAGCTTGGAAGAGAATGTGATTTCCACTCATGAGTCTGATCCAATACTGTCACTCCAGCTGGCAGAATCCTGTGGGAAGGAGGCCTGGAGGGTAAGGAAGACTAAGTGGCCAGCTAGGGCTCCTCTGCCTCTAATTTCTTTGATTCTCTGAGCTAAGCTGTCAGATCCCTATTTGAGGATTTTTTTATAATTCATTCCTAAGCAGCCAGATTACCAGCCATATGGACAAAGGATACTAGAGAAAGATTATTAAGATTATTAAAACAGATTATTTTTGCCATTGGAGTAGAAGTTGTGATCAGTGGGAAAGGCTTGAGCCAGGCAACTAAGGCAAGAGCTTTCATACTTTTACTTGCCCAGCCTAACCTCAGAGCTGCTGGTGGTTTCTTGAGCAGAGGTGTGTAATCTGTTACCTGTTACCAAAGATGGGGAAGAGGATGTTCTGGAGACCTGAGATTTACCCATGCATCACTGTGTGCATGTATGGAAATCATATGTGTGAGCCCTGTTTGCTCTGATAGAAACTTGTGTGGCAGGAAACACTTCTGGGAAGAGAGAGGGAATCTATTTGCTTACTCACCGTTTTGGAGAGATGATGTCCCTTCTTTCCCATCTACCATCACTGTATCTGTGATGCCATAAGGTGGGACAGCTGACCCTAGCTGACCAGAGGGACATTCCAGACCATACAACATCATAGTCAGCATATAAATCTGGGGGAAGAAGGAGGAAGGGGATGAGTTTTGGAGAGGTGGTGTTGTCTTTGCCTTCTGAAGTGTGATGGAACCCAGCTTTCCTGCAGATGGCTGTCCATGGGCAGTGGTGAATGAATTCCTTGCTTTGCTTTGCTTTGCTTGCACATGTGGCTTTCATGTCACCTATTAAACTGTCTTTATCTCAACCCATGAGTTTTCTCAATTTTACCCTTCCAATTCTCTCTCCCATCTCACCCGGGGAGTGAGCGAGGGGCGGCGTGGGGCTGAGTTGCCAGCTGGGGTTAAGCCACGGCAGAAGGCTCAGCCACAAGTCACTATGGAGAGACTTGCAGAGCTACCAGGCACAGACGTTGTTATTTTTGGTATAAGTGTTCTTGTTTCAGGTTTTTTCAGGTGTGAAGTTTCCCTGTTCGACAGCCCATCAATCACATAGGGGACACCATTAATAAATCTGTCCATGATTCTCCCTTGAGCTTGAAGAAAGAAAAACTCCAACTGTTAACAATTATTATAGAAAATTAACTCCATGCCTTTAAACAAAGTCTCATTGCAGGCTATTTTTGCATCATAAGGGTGGGGGGGAGGAAAAATCACCCTAAGACCTACAATGATATGAATTCAAATTTCTTTGAAAAAACACACATCTGACAAAAGTTTAATCCTGGAAGCAGAGGCAACTCCAATGGCTTCTCATACTCTTCTGTTGAACCTGACTCCTTGCTAGCTCCATTTGCTGACGGACACTGCAGAATGGCATAATGGGAGTCAGCAGCATTACATTTAAAAAGCCAGCACGGCCTGCTGCAATTTTCTAGGGTCACCTCATAAAAAATATTTCCCCATCCTTCCTGAATCTCTCACTGCATTTTTTGGCCACGCTTGGCTGTGTCTTTTAGAAAGCCTCTGCTCCTGGTTTCCTGACTGTCAGTCATGAAGAAGGTAAGTGATGGAGGGATCCTTCCAACTCCTAGCAATCCATTCCAGTGGCTAATTACCTTGACTGCCAGTGATTTGCAAGCTCTGACTGGTTTGAACCTTGTTGGCTTCAGCTGCCAGCAATGGATGCCATTGTGTCTTTGTCTTCTGGATTAAAAAGTGTTTTATGCCATGTGAAGGAACCACAGTCTGTGATCCTGTCTATGGTTCATGGGAAGCAGGAAGGGTATATCCATGGGTGGAGGTCCTGTCATCCCAGAGCCTGCCTTGGAGAACAGCAGGATCACACAGCAAATTTGCTGGGGTTTTTAATATATTTCTACCTACTCAAGGACTGTGCTGTCCTGGTTGGTCTGATCTATGTGCACACAAGATCAGACACCCAGGAGGTGTTGTGCAAGAGGTGCAGTTCCCTCTGCCCAACACCGGTTCTGAGCCACCACAGGCCAGTTGACTCCTACTTTGCCCCCATAACCTTCTGGTCACCTCTGCATTTAGCAGAGGTCTCCCCTTTCCACACACATACTTCTTAGGAGCTCATTGCAACCTTCCTGTGCCCCTGCCTCTCCCAAATCTCCCTGTGAAGTGTCATTTGCTTCCCTCTGTCTCTGCCTGAAGCTTTCTCTGGGTTGATGAATCCATGCGCAGCAGTAGGTTATATTCATTTGTCTTGTTCTCCAGTTCATTTATCACGAGGGGTGCTCTGTTGTGGAGAATCCTGATAAAAAGCCCTCTTATTCTCCCAGTTGGCTGAAATGAGGCATTTCAATCAGCTGATTGCTTATTTCTGCGACCTTGCTGGCAAATCTGGGCAGCACCCAGAAGGGTGGGCATGGAGATCTCCCTTTGTCACTCTTCTCATGTGGAAGAATGACAAAAGCATTTTCCTTTCCCTCCTACTGTCTGCTCCAAAGAGTTTTGCCTTGGCTTTTATTTTCACCTTACTTTCCCCTGTAGAATCGGGTTGGCTGTGCTTGTGGCAGGGCTTGAACACCTCTAAGGATGGAGATCCCCCACCTCTGATGTCCTGTCCGAGTGCTGCACCATCTGAATGGTATGTGATTGTTTCCTGCTGTCCAACACGAACCTCCCAAGCCACAGTTTGTGGATATTTCTCCATCTGACACTGTCTTTCTAAACACCCCCAGTTAGCTGTAAGAAGCATTAGACCCCTGCTTAGAAACAGGGGGACAAGTGACCTCTTGAAGTGCCTTCCACCCTAACTTTGACACACTGTGAAACCATCCCAGCTGCCCACAAGCACTTGGATAGGGACATCCATAGACCTGCTCCATGCTGTAAATGGGTGTGATTTTTTCTAGCAGAAGTGATGCCTGCTCGCGTTTTTTTTGTGTATGTGGCACATTTTCCCTCTCACAGCCACACCAAGAACCATGTCAGTCCTTACAAAGTACATATTACTTGCAGGTTCAGGCTTGCAAACACATGCATGGGTTTCACCTTAGGTATGGCAGTAGAAAGGATATTGGTACTATTCAATAGTGCATCTCACCATGATGTAAATGTGGATGCTACTGTTTAATACTTTCCCCTGCATCCATCCCTTCTGCAGCAAAAGACTTAGTAGAGGAACATGATGCAGCCTGAGCTCTTTCCCATCACCAGTGAGAACAAATGGGTTCTAGTAGCAAAGCAGACTGTGGCTTTATCATTCTTTTGACAGGTAATTTTCTCCCTGGTAAATAATTCGAGACTCTCGGAGAGCACTTCTCAGTGGCTGGAATGAAGTTGTTTCACTCCTGGCAGCAAGGAATGAGCCCAGCAGTGGCACTGCCTTGTTGCTCTGTGTCTCCCTCTGAGCCCCACGCTCCTGAAAGCCTGGTGAGACTCTTTATTGTCCCCTGATTATGTCATGTGTCCTCACTTGCCTGGTATGACCATCAGGCATGTTATTTATTGCGGTGTTTTTCCACCGACCTGTTGTAGCCCCTTCTCTGAGGCATTTCGCACACCACTAGGAGATGATGCTCTCTCCCAAGAGTTTGCAGCAGAAAGGCTTACTCAGCTGTAAACTCAGTTAAGTGCTGCCCCTCACCTGCTAGGAAAACCAAAATTCAGACGCAAGAAGGGCTGTGGTGTGCTACTGGATGCAAAAAGGCAGATACAGCCTCCACTGCAGGGAGAATCAACACTGCAGGTTGAAATGAGCTGCTAGGGAAGTATAGCAAAGAGAAAATTCAGCCAAGGAAATAGGGGAATGAGCCTAGAGAGAAACTGGGGAAAGAAGTAGAGGCTCCAGCAGAAAATCTTGGGCTATACGGTAAAAATGAGGAAAAGAACCTTTCCAGCTCTCACAGGAATATGAATGCAAATAGGTGCTCTTGAAGGTTTCAAGTCTCCCCAAAAGGACTTAAAATCCCAGCATCCCAAGTCAGGGTAGAGAAGTGGTCCTGCAGAGCCATTCAGCCTCCATGTCAGTACTGTACCAAAGCAAGGGCTTGAGCTCCATCCCTGGGTTTGCCTGCTCAGGAGGAACCCAAACAACAAGCAAGGTGGTTTAACACGGTGATATTTCCCAGAGGAAATATGTTTTGCTTAGAAAAAATGCTTAGTTTTTCTCTCTTTCTTCCTGCCTTCTCACCCCCTCCCACTCTTACAGTTTTCAGCCAGACCAAGTCCTTGAACTGACACAACTTCTCAAGGAGGCACATGGAAGGTAACAGGAATACACGGGGCTGTAGTATGGGAAGGGAGCAGAGCACAGCAGTCCTGATGAAAGGAGGCTTCAGCTGGGGCAGAACCCTCTCCTGAACTGGTGAATGCTCATAGAAAAGACAAAATTGCTTGTTGGCCATTGTTCATTTAACGTTTTTCCGCTGGGATTTCAGTAAATCCCTTTTGGATTCAGGGTCTGGTATACTGGAAAACCATTATTCCCAGTGAAGCTGAAATGCTGAAGCTATGCAGAGCTGAGCAGGTGCTAGTGGAGCCTGATCCTGCCACTTGCCACACAGGGCCCCAGGAAACCCAGCCCTTTGGTTGTCATCTCACTTGCCTCTCTGTATCTCTCTTCAATCAGTCCAACAGGGTCTGACAGCGTTGGAAAGCTTTCCTCCCTCCAGGCCCTTGTGGGTCAGTGCCCGAGTCTCAGACCCGCTAGAAATGAGCCTTATAAAGAAATAATGAGCTGGAAAGAGAGGAAGAAATGGAGGAGAAATTCCTCCAGACATTTGGAGGTTTTATTGCTTTTTTTGGTTTGGTTTGGTTTTTTTTTGGTTTTGTTTTTTTTTATTTGGTTGGGGTTTTTTTGGTTGGTTTTTTTTTGCTATAGCTATGATCAAGACTTGTGAAGGTTGCTTTTCTGGGGCAGATGTTTTGCCAGCTCATAGCTTGCTCCACTGGTTCCCTTGCTGCCCTTTGGAAGATTTAATCTCTATTAAAATACAGGAGTCTTGAGCAATTGAATGGTCTGAATTTCACCACCTGAGCAAAGTCACTGAATTGATTCATTAAATACTGGGATGCAGCTTGCTCCCTGAAACAGTCAAAGAATGGAAAACTTTCTTGGCACCATGGTTCAGGTCCTGGGAAGACAGAGAGAGAAAATGATGCTGGGGATACCATGTCAAGTTATTGCTCCTCAGGGCTGCAGGGAGCATGAGGTGCTAAAAGCATCCTCTGGTTCCTGCAGGTCCCTCCTCCTTTGCAACAGCCTTGTGTGGGTGCTGGTGGTCACTGTGCAAGGCTGGGGGAATATTTCTTCCAGCTGGGAATATTTATTTTGAGACATGAATCAGCCTCTTTTGGTTCTGGGATGCCAGTGTGGTCCAGAAACCTGCATCTGGTCCTTGTTGGACCCCTTGTCCCACCCAAGTTCTTGAGTCACAGCCACTGAGCCAAGCAGCAACCCCATTTTAGTACCCATTTTAGTTTTGGTTTTTAGTGGGACCCAAAGCCACCACTGTCTTGCTTTTCCATGTGTAAGAACTTTGCCTGACTCCTTTGCTGAGGCAGACTGCAAGGGGAAGAAGGATGGGCTGTGTTTCCCTGACCAGCTGTACTGGCTGTGCCAAGCTTTGGTAGCAGGGGGGCTACAGGGGTGGCTTCTGTGAGGAGCCAGAAGCTTTCTCCATGTCTGGCAGAGCCAATCCCTAGTGGCTCCAGAAGATGGACGTGCCGCGGGCCAAGGCTGGGCCAATTAGAAGTGGTGGTAATGCCTCTGTGGTTACAGATTTGAGAAGAAAGAAAAAAAGTTATTGTGCAGTTGTAGCTGCGGCCAGAGAAAAGCGGAGTGAGAATGTGTGAGATCAACAACTCTGCAGAGACCAAGGTCAGTGGAGAAGGAGGGGGAGGAGGTGCTTCAGGTACCAGAGCAGGGAGTCCTCTGCAGCTTGTGGTGAAGACCAGGGTGAAGCATCTGTGCCCCTGCAGCTTGTGGAGGAGACCCACGCCGGAGCAGGTGGATGCCTGAGAGGAGGCTGTGAGCCCGTGGGAGATCCATGGAGAGAGAAGCCCACTCTGGAGCATCCTGTCCTTGATGGAAGAATGGCCCACACTGCAGCAGTTTGGGGGGGATGGACTCATGTTGGAGAAGTTTATGGAGAACTGTTGCTTGTGAGATGATCTCATGTTGGGGAAGTTCACGGAGAAAGGTCTCCCGTGGGAGGGACCCCATGGTGCAGCAGGGGACGACTCCTCTCCCTGAGCAGCTGGAGAAACCACAGGTGATGAACTGACTATAACCCCTACTCCCTGTCTCCCTGTGCTGCTGGGGTAGGAGGTGGAGCTGGGAAAGTGGGGACAGTGGAGGAGAAGGTGTTTCCAAGGTTTTCTTTTTCTTCTCATGATCTGATTCTGTTAGCATTAAATTCAATTAACATCTCTAATTCGAGCCTGTTTTGCCCATGAGGCTATTTCTGAATGATCTCTCCCGGTCCATAGCTCATGAATCCTCTGTTATATTTTCTCTCCCCTGTCCAGCTGTGGAGGGCAGTGAGAAAGAGGCTTGGGTGAGTGTCTGACATCTGGGCAGTGTCAGCCCACTCTACCAGCACAGGTTTGCTACCTTGGTGATGGGGGGAATGCTGAATGGGGGGAATGATGCCCAGGTGAGCAGCTGAGGGAAAGGCAGTCTGTCCCTCCTTACAGCTCCCAGCTGAGCTGGGCAAGTCGTGCTGGTGGGTTGTTGGTCTGGAGGAGCCCAGGAAGGGGGCAGGTTGGGCCACAGCACCTCCCCTGCTCTGTGCACCCCTCTCCCAGGCCTCCCCAAGCCCCTGATCCCCAGGACACAGCCCCAGCCTCGCAAGCCTGGGCAGCTCTGCTCAATTTGAGCAGACCTATTTAAAATTCAGCTGGGAGATGGGCTCTGGCTTGTTACAATGCCGTTGCTGGAAATGGAGTCATCACCGGAGACTATTCCTTTTTACAACTTTAGGTATATAGATTTCCTCTCAATTCAATTTATTTTTATATAGTGTCTTTAATACACTGTCTCTCCAAATGCTTTAGCAGATAGAATTGAAATAATGAGATAACGCTTTGCAGGAGTGTGTGCAGCCGCTCTCAGACAGGCAGCGGGGTAAAGCAATAGATGGAGATGGAGCAGAGAGTGCAAGGTGGAGGCTGCATCACTTGGAAGCAGCAGTAATATGAGCAAACATTCACACAGACTATTTATGGTGAGCATAAGGGCTGATGGATATGAAGAAAAGCAAGCAGGCAGGTGTGATCGAAAAGGAGGAATTAAGGAGTAATTTCGATTGAAGAAAGATGGCTCTAAAATGGAATGAATTCGAGGGAGGGATGTTCTCAGCCAAATGGATCAAAGGCAGTGAAAGCAATCCTTGATTCTCTCTGTTCATCGGGAATGGAAGCCTTGCTTGCTCCTCCATCACCGTGATATGAAACAGAGATGGGGACGGTGTAGGTACTGTGGCTCCACTCCACACAGGTGCTGAAATTGCTGCGTTGCCCTATTGACTTCCCTGGAAATGGCCAAGTGTGCAAAGACGCAAATGCACCCAGCTGGAAATTTCTCTCTGAGCCTGTTTTCGACAGATAATGTTGATATGAGAAGCGCAAAAGGTTTTAGAGGAGAAGAACCAGCCAGAAGGGGAAACTGTTTCAGTCTTATTAACACAGGAGTGACAGGACAGACTGTGACAGGACAGGTGTTGGTTAAAAATAAACATAAACACAAAATGCTTTGGTGAAAAATGTAAACAACATTGAAAAGGAAACTTAATTACATCCACCTCATGTCACTTTTACTCAGCAGAAAAGAGCAGCATGAGAAATTGCAACACTTTTTGTTTTCATTACAGTTTGGACTGGCAGGGAAAATGAAATCATCGGATTTCCTCTAAAAGGGACACTCCTGTCACCTCAGCCATGGTGAGTGACGGGAGAAAAGTTGAAAATCTTTCTTGGACTGGGATTTCTGGGCCTAACCAGTGATGACTGAACCCAAGGGTAGTTTCATTGGGACTTCTTAAGGGATAAATCTTGAGTGACAGGGAAAGCTGTGTGCAGTCAGAGGCTGCTACTCAGAGACCAGGCATGAAGATGGAGCAAGCTCGTGACACTCTGTGGTACCAAATGAGTTCAAATCTCAGCAGGAAAGGAACAGGGAGCCGGGGGGTTGATGAACACAACTGGTTTGCACAGAGACAGTATCCCCACGCTGCCGTAGAGATGGACCTGGGGAATGGAATTATTGATGGTGCAACACCGGGTGACTCCATTGCGGAATTTTTTGGGGAGCCCCTGCTCTGCGAGACACTTCCTAGCTTCCCTTCCTAACCCCCCTTCACTTCACAGGACCCAGCTGTCATTTCTCAGTACACAGTGGCTCCCACCAACATCAGGATGATGGAGGGAGGGATGGAGGGATGGAGGGATGGATGGATGGAGGGATGGATGGATGGATGGATGGAGGGAGGGATGGAGGGATGGATGGATGGATGGATGGATGGAGGGATGGATGGATGGAGGGAGGGAGGGAGGGATGGATGGATGGATGGAGGGAGGGATGGATGGATGGATGGAGGGAGGGATGGAGGGAGGGAGGGATGGAGGGATGGAGGGATGGAGGGATGGATGTAAGCTGCTCACCTGGCCCTGCCTCTGCCCCATCTGGAGAAGGCTGCCCATCCCCTGAGCTGTTCAGAGGGATGGAGAGGGAGGGGAGGGAGAACTATTGACAGGGAGAGGACAGGTGACCCAGAGCACTGCCTGTTGAAGCTCTGCTGCTGCACCATCATCGTGGGAGTGATGGGTGCCAGGACTCCACTGGCTTGGCACAGCAGGGACCAAACCATTACAGCTCAGTGAGGTTATAACTGGGAACTGTCTCAAATACTGAAAATGTCAGGGGGAAGACTGCGGGGAGAAGGCAGGGCCTGCTCCTCTTCCCAGGGCCTGTGGGAGAAGAGCTTAGGAAGCTTCCTCACTTGCCAGCTACTTCTCCTTTTCCAGACCTGCCATTAAAATCTCAGCAAACATCTCATATTTGCTCTGAGCCCGCCAATGTTTTAGGTAATGTGGACATCTCCTGCGCAAGAGTTCCAACCTGGATCCCCATTTTTCAGTGATCTTCAAAACTTGAAATAGTTTTATCCTTGCAGAGGATGGGTGGCAGCTCTGAAGCTGAAGCAGAGCTGAAGCAAGCTGGCAGTGTTGGGATCTAGGGTTCTGATTTGGAAATAAAGGAAAATGTACAGAAATGTGAATTTTGATTATGTTTCATTTAATGAGTTCTGAAAAGATTTGGAGCTGAATTAAAAGTAACAAAAAGCCTGGGAGATGAATGACCCTTATATTAAATTCAATTGGCTTTTGTGCAATTTGTTGCATAGAGAAGCCTTGTTAATACATTTTGCAGGTGGTTGGGTCATTTGTCATCAGAATCGCACTTTATGGAAAGCAACTTTCCTCCCTCTTTGGTTATTTTGCTTTGAAATGAGTTTCCCTGGGTCCTGTCTGCTGGCGGGAGCTGAATTGGCTTCAGATGAGCCACAGGGTTTCATGGAAAAGAAGAATCTGGCCTGTTATTTTCTATGTATTTATAAGTTATTGTTACACAACATGGTCTAAAGTTAATATCCCAAGTATATGTAGCCATAGACCTCATCCATTAGAAAAAGCCCTGCCCTATATTATCGTTAATAATATTTATTGTTTCCTTTTGTTTTCTTAAGAGCCAGGGCACCTTCCCTCTCCAGAGGGAAAAAAGGCTGAAAAAAAACCCAAATAGAAAAAGCTTATTTCATTTGCATTTTCCTAATTTGCTTTTCTCTGGCTCAGACATGTGTTGCCTATAAGCTATTAAAACTCTTTCTCTAGGGTTATTCTCCCCCCTCCATCCCCCATCTGATATTCACAACTTCATTCTGCCTGGATCAATGACTGCAAATTTGCTTTATGACAACTTGAACAAACCCATGATGGATCAGAAAGGACCTCAAAGTAGGCTGAAGCCTACTCAAGTCAAGAGCACCAGACACGTTTGTTAAAGACCTCATTGGCCTCTGATCCTTGGGTTGCTGCAGTATTGATTTTTAGGGTCCGAGCTCAATTGTGCTGGAAGTCGAGTCATATGGAGTCGCATGCTCGTGGGGGAGACAGGAGCTTTATAATGGGAACGGATCGATGGGGAATGATTTAGCACAGAGGGAGCTGGAGGCTTGGCAGGAAAGTTAAGCAATAATCGAGTTCTGGGCTCAGAGCCGTCTCAGGCTGGCGTGCTGCCTGTCTCAGTCTGTGTGCA
Organism: Corvus hawaiiensis; assembly: GCF_020740725.1. NCBI lineage: Eukaryota > Metazoa > Chordata > Aves > Passeriformes > Corvidae > Corvus > Corvus hawaiiensis. The sequence goes on from NC_063221.1 coordinate 24,599,769, forward strand.
GGGCTCAGGGGCTGCCGTGCTGGGCTGGGCGTGGAGGGCTGGCACCGGCCCTGCTGTGTCTGTGTGGGGACTCACGGCACTGGTACTGGTAAGTTTTTGCTCCCCTAACATGCTCTAGGTTTAAAATAAACCAAATTGGATCCTCAGATGCTGTGCAGCAGGACCTGGTGGCATTAGTGTGCTGCAGCTCTGGGCTAAACCCATAAGCGACCCTAAGGAGGCAGAGGCCGAACATGGAGAGCAGAGCACCTGAATAAGGAGCACATTTTGTGCAACCTTGTAAGTGTGGGTTTTTATTTTTAAACTGTGACTTTCTCGTAAACAGAAAGATTTTCCATTCTCTAACCCCTGCTCCATCAGTATGGATGGGGAATGAGAGACACTTGGGCAGGGATTGGCTTTCTGCTGTGTGCTGACATGCAGCATGCTGGGGCCCTGGTCTGTATTTGGGTTACCCCCAAGCGATTTAACACAAAAATCCAAGCAATTCCACTAGAAAGAAAATGAGACAGGTCCAACTTACATTTCCCCCTCCACTGCTGCTTGCCTCAGTTTACCTCTACGATGTGTAAGTAAGGACCTGCTTTGAGATGGAGGTGGCACCTCTGTAGTGCTTCCATGTATGACACACACAGGCTGATTTTCTAAAGCAAAGTGGGTTTATGTCTAAGGTGACTGTGAGCAAATTATCTCAAGGACCCTTTCTTTTATATTGGAGCCCTCAGGTCACCAGCAGTGTGGCTCTGCCTGGTCTGTGGTGTCAAATCTGACCTCATTTAAGTCCTAAGGGTTTCACGGAGTGGGGAGTTGTTGGAGATGGAGCTCGAGGGGTAAAATCCAGTCACCATCCCAGAAAAGTTCTTCCTCTTCTGACTCATTTTCAGGGGTGTTGAGGTGCCCAGTTCCAGCCCCGAGCCAGGATTTTCACATACAGGGGTTCTGGCACAGCACAAAACTCATGGGTGGAATGGGACATGAAATGTGCAATAAGAGCAGAAAAGAGGCTTTTCCTGCTCAGCTCAAGTGCCGGTAATTTCCTTCTCCTGTGAGGAAACTGGGCCTGGATCTAATTAATAAATCTATATTCCCTAATAGCAGTCCCTTTGCAGCCTGTCACTGAGATGGACTGGGAGGACAGAGCGGGACTTTTCCAAAGGGATGGCATGTGCACAACTGCTCTTCTGCAGCAGAGTGTGTGTGGGGTGTCAGGTGAGCTGGACAGAAGCAGATGAACATTGATATTTTAGACTTTCTCCCCTTCCCACCCTCATTCTCACTCACCACCACCCCAGTTATCCATGTTGTGCAGTCTGTTGTTAACCCTGTAAAAGGGTCCAGAGTCACTGAGGGTTCTCCATCTTTGGAGACACTCAAAACTCAGCTGGACAAGGCTCTGAGCAACCTGATGTAATGCTAAAGTTGGATCTAACCTCCAAGTGGTCTCTGTTTGGAGCAGAAGACTGAACTAGAGGCTGGAAAAGTCCATACCCATCTGAATTATTGTTATCCCTCCTGTCATCCTATCAAGCTGTACATGAAGCTTGGTTTGATTGTTTCAGGCCCCTCTGCTCCAGCTGGAAAGACTGGTTCAAGGTATTTCTGCTGGTGAAAAGGTTCCTCTTTCCCAGTCTGGGGATATTCATGATCGTTTCTCAGCTACTCAGCGCCCCTGTCTCAACCTCACCTACCCCTCGTGTGTATTGGCGGATGGGTCTGGCAGAAACAGGGTGAATCTCCCTAACCTGACAGAAAAGACTGGCAGCACGAGCTGGCTCAAAGGCCAAGGAACTCTAAACAAAGGCAACTTGCCTAGATTTGTTTAGACTCTGTGCTCAATTTTCAGATGGTTAATTCTAAGTGAGGCCAAGCCCTCTATGCCCACATGTCCCACAGTTTATGCTGCAAATAAACATATTTCTCTTGTGCATAAATCCTGACAGTATTTCTTTGGGGGCCTCTGACTTTCCCCTCCCTGGGTAAACAACTTGTTCCACACCACTGATGCTAAGTGACTGCTGGTAATAAATGCAGCCTGAGAGCAGGTCTAGGGATCCGGATAAGTGCAATTAGCAAATCTTTGCTTGGCAACTCACAATATTTTGGGGAAAAAAAAGAGAGAGAGAGGTGTCTTAGCTCAGTGACAGCTAGGTGCAGCTTGTGCTCTGAAATCTTTGCGCAGAGGTGGGAAGAGGCAGCCAGGTTTCATTCGGATGGGCAGATTAGGAAGTGTGGGGATTAGCAGGGAGTAATTACAGCGCCTCCACTGCATATTAAGTGTGTGAAACAATATACAGGCACTCAGCACGCGGCAGGCATTATGGCTGGGTGTCATAGTTGACGTTTTTAATATCCATTATTCAAAAATTGATTCCATGCCTGACTATCAAGCAGCATCCAGCTATAATGTGGGTGTAGTACCACACAACAGCACTGTCATCTGCTAAGAGCTTTACAAACATTAGCTAATTCCGCCTACCCTCTGCATCAGAGACAGGTAAGGGCTGCTATTTCTGACTGTCTGAATCCCCAGGGAGGGCTGGGATTAGATGAAGGTGTTCTGGGGAAGCTGCTGTAGATGATGAGGCCAAAGCAGCCACTGGCATACAGGGGATGAGCAGTACAGAGAGTGGCCATAACTTGGAATAACCCTCAAATTCATTCAAACCCAAAGAAAAACATGTCCGGTGTTCAGAGATGCTGAAAAATAGGACCCTTAAGAAATCCTGTGTTCTGTGCTCAATTTTAGTTTTTTGAAGCATTTTTAGGGAAGTTTTTCATTTTGACATTTTGCAAGAGTTTCTAAGAAAGGTTTTCATCTGGAAATCCTTTTCTGCCTATCTTTGTTTCCTTTTTTCACTTAGGCCCTCAGGAAAGGAAGATGTAAGAGCAAAAAAGGTAGTGAAACCAATAAGCAGATGGGGGCGAGACATAAACAAGAGAAAAAAGATTTTTCTTGTTTAAGTGAAAAAAATGCACATTGACAAAAAGATGGTTTTTTTTTCTGATGATATTACCTGATTTAGAAATAAAAGCTTTTTTTCTCTACTGAAAACACCTACGACTCAGAAGATGAACTGATTTGTGGTTCCTAAGTGAAGGCAGCCGTGTTATCTTAGAGAGGCTGGCAGATTTTTGGTGGGTCCGCATCTCCTTGACGGCTGTTGACAAACCAGATTTCATCTTCCTCTTCCACCCCGACTTGACTCCAGGAATTTCCATTCCCAAACCTCTTAAGGCAAATCCTCTCTGAAGATTACCTACATTATCTGCTTCTCCCCAGAGACAGCTTCCTCTCCTTTGCTATCAATTAACAACAGCTCTCACCAACCCCTCGCTTTAATTGCACCATCTTTAAAAGCAGCCCTGATGTTGATGTGCCTTTTTCTCCTATTTTAGGTTCTCCCTCTGAATTATTCTGTTGCTTCTGACTGCAAACACCAGCACTGAAATCCTGGGGGATTGATGATCTCCCTCCCTCCTCTCTTGGCTCTGGGAGCCTCCTCCCCACACTCATGCCAGCACCACACCTGAGGGCACAAAGTCTCTGTGGTTTGTATCTCAAACTCAAGCAATCTCATGAAACCAAAGGAGGTGATTGTATGGAAAAGCTGTTTTCCAGCTCCTGTAGTCCTTTCTGCTGGGGATATACCTGGAGGATGTGTAAAAAGTATGAAGTGTATGTCTGTATGAAGGGTATGCTCTTTCTTACCCCAACAATCTGCACTGAGGCTGTAAATGTGAAATGCAGAACCGGTAAAGGATCAGGCGGGATCTTAATCGCAACAGCAACAAAAGAAAATGCAGCACAGACTCTCCACAACCTGTTTGTACCAAAACCAGGGTCAAACTGCCCCTTGTGTGCTCCTGTTCCCTTCCTAGGTTGCCTCTCTCTCCTTTTGGTGCTGCTTGTGCCACAGGAAGGCTGGGAGTGAGTTTTGCTCAAAAACTTGGGTACCTCGGCCTTTCCAAGATACATTTTTTCCCTGACAGGATGGTTTCCCAGTGGGGAAAACCAGCTGGCTTTGATGAAAACTCTCTCTATCTGCCTGGTTCAAGCAGAAGGAGGACTGAGTGCCTTGCTCCTGTGGATATCTGAGGCTTGATGTCTCTTTCCAGTTGGTGGCTGCTCCACGTGGGGTGTAAAGCTGCAAGGTGAGGACAGGGCCCCCCACACCCACCAGTGTACCCCAACTCCTGCTCCAGCGCATACACCTCCAGTACATGCAAAGAAACACAGACGTGCCCTTGGGTCCAGCCTCATTTGAAGGTTAAAAATAACACAAAGGTGCTTAGAAAAGTAAAAAAATAGAAATTAAACCACCCCCACACTTGAAAGAAACCTACCCCTTTAAGAAAGGATTGAACGTAATCTATTTCCAGCGTACGAGAGATCGGCTAAGGATTGCTGGGACATTTTCACTGACACAAATCTACATAATCGTTTTAAACTTCTCACCATTTCTTCCGATTATTCTCTTTCTGTCACTTTAGGAAGCTCTAAAACTGATTTTCTCTCCGTAATCTTCCAGTATTGCTTAGCACCCAAATCTCTAATATTTTAAGAAGATTATTTCATTTATAATTGATTGAGTGTATTTGCCAGTTTGCTACTTCAAAGATGTTGTGCTCTAAGGGGTTCAGGTAGAGCATTACTAAGTTTCCACCCCTTACCCCCCATCCAAAAAAAGAGGCAGAAAAATTTTGCATCCTGCCTGACACTTGATGCTTTTTTCTTGCTTTTTTTTTTAACTATTATTGGCATTATTTACATTGTCAGCATGCTGAATAGCTAAAAAAAGGGATCTCCAGAGATGAAAGGCAAATGGAGCTGTCTCCAGCTGCAGGCTCGGGCTGTGGTTTCCATCTCAGGGAGCAGTTTGATGAGCAGTGATTTCAGGCAGCCGGCTCCAGCAGCACCACATCTCCCTGTGCACCAGCATTCCCTCCCAGGGCCTGGCTGCCCACCTCGTTGTTCTCACTGCAAAAGGGATTGGAGAACTGATAGCAGTTAAAATATGTTTTATTTTCATTTTTTGCCTTTTGATGGACAGGGTGTTTTCCAGCCGTATCTGCTCCCTGGGGTTGTTTTCTGCATTGAGACAGAATGCACAACATGGTGGTGAAGAAATGGGCAGGAGAAATGGGTGTGGGTAAAGGGCATTCCTGAAACACGTTGCTGCTGGGAGTTGTTTTCATCCAGCTCAGGACTGGGTCATGGTAGCTGCTGCCTGCAGGCAAGTGGCCTCCATCACTGAGTGCTGGATGTTGCTTTGTAGAGTGCTGACGGAGGGGTTGAGAGAGGGGAGGAGGGTGCAATAGGTAATATTTACTGAGGGCAAAGGCAGTAGGACATCTGCAAGTAGAGTTCTTGAGGGAGAGAGCCCATTTAACACACTGCCACTGCCCAATGCATAACCAAAAAGCCCCAGAAATAAGGGGGAGATTTCCCCATTCTCAGCCCTGCTCTGCTCTTCATTCCTTATCACCTGTGAACTAGTGAGGAGATGCATGGCACAATGCTCAAAGGAAAGCTCTGAGCCCTCTTTTAGGGCTGGCAGAGACTTAGTGATGCTCTGTCACAGTCATTTCGGAGAACGGAGCAGCTATCAACTAACAAGAATGAATTTCAAGGCTGATCACCTGCAAGCCAGGGATAATGGGAGGTCTGCACAATCAAACACGTCTCCTGCTATAGTAAAACAAGCAACACTTGAAAAAGACATGGAAACAGGCTTCTTTAAATCCAATTCAGGGATTTGGAATCCCCACTAAACGCTTAATTAATTTTTGATTAGCTGAGAACCCATTAAACAGACTGATTCTTCTAGCTTTATAAGTAACGGCAGCATGCTGCTTTAATTAAATTAATACTAAGAGATGTTCATTTTCAAATCCTTATGTTGGTTATTTGAGAAAAAATCATTTCATTCCCTTCCCTAAGAGGTTTACCATATTCTTTTATCCCAATGCAGTATCTCTTCCCATTCTGTTTGTGTTGCTCTTGGTTTGCCTGGAGGCAGAATCTGTCATGGCCCTGAATTTGTTCTGCCCAAGGGATATGGGGGTATCCCAGAAGTTTAGGACCAAGAACCTCATATTCTTATAGGGGTTCTCTCTATGGGTTTGAGCAGTCTGAGCGTTCAGGGTCTCACAGTCCTGGTTTCTCCCAGCCACTCTTCCCATGGAGCTACCACTGGCCATTTCCTCTGTCAGGTACTGGACATGAATCCTGATTCTTCTTCCACAACATAGCAAGCAGCTGTGAATTATCACCTCCTCTTTTGAGGGTCAGAGCCTGTCCAGGTCTCTGCTGTGATTACACCTTGTAGCAGAGAACATGTCACGGCTTGTTCACTCCTGGTTTTCAAACCCCTATGGATTTCTGTGTTTCCCAGTGGAAGTCAGAGTTGCTGTCCTCCTTTGGCTTCTTCCCCAGTGACCACCACCTTCCTGTGTGTGTGCTGGATTCTGTGGTGTTGGGAGGGATGCAGTTGGGCCCTGGGCCTTTCCTTGATGATGGAGATGTGAAATGGACACAGGTATCACTGGGTGTGATTAGGGGAGGAACACGGGCTCACTCTTGGAGCAACCCTTTCTATGGGAGGATTCAAAACCTCCCTGTGCATTTTCTTCCACCCCTGGCAAGATCTGAAATCGAATTTTGCAGCCTTCTTCCACTGCCATAATGGGTGAAAAACTCCTCCCTGCTCACTGCAGGGCCAGCATGTTAAACTTTGCAGCTTGAGGCTCTCCTCGCTTCAGTCCTGGGTCCTGCCCAAACCTCTGAGCCATCTGCCAGTCTGACACCAGTGTGAGCCTCTGAGGTCCTTGCCTGTGCTGAGCAAGGTCCATGAGCATCCAGGCATCCAGGGAGTGAAGCCTAGAGCAGCCAGGGAATTTCCATATCTATTTATTTATGCAGATGGACTGTGCCCAGCTCAGAGACCTGCCAGCCACATGAATCCCGTATGACGACATCACTTCCATGACGCTACTGAACAGCTTTACATTGATTACGATCCCATACGTGGGAATCCTTTCCTGTCGTCTGAGGGTTGGGATTATTTTTTTTCTTTTTAATCTTCTTCCATTTGGCAGAAGAAGAACTTTTGCAAAAGTAGCTCACAAGAACCCACTGCTCGGAAGAACCACTTGGGAATAACACCAGGCTCGGTACAGGTGTGATTTTCCTTACACCATCTCCACGTTGTTTTGGCTTGACATCCATCCCTCGCTCCATTTGCTCTGGGCACATCTGGATTAAGCAGAGAACTTGTTTCACTTCTTGCTCTGAATGCCCCAACAAATGAAGGGTGAAACATGGCTTTCAAGCCACCAGTGTCCCCTTCACCATTGCCTCTGCAGAGCTTGGATGTCACCTAGATCCCAACTGCAGGAACATGCTGGGGTGCTCCCCGAGGATCTAATCAGCTGATGCTGCCATTACACAGGATCTGGAGAGGGGGGCTTGGAGAGCAGCCCCAGCCCCTCATACCTTCACCCTCCTGCTAAGCTCGCCTTGCCTCCCCTCTCCCCACTCCTTGTTAGGAGCTGTCGGAGGCAGCTGGCTGCTCGTGCATTAAATTAGCAGATGTTGCTGCTACACAACATTAAGCACAACAATACTGTTAATGTGCCCTCTGGAGCCCTCTGCCTCCTCCTCACTGGGCCTCGCCAGACACAGCCTCTCCGGAGGCAGATTAATTTCAACTCTCTGGATCATAATAAATTAATTTTTATTAGAAAAGGCGGCGGGGGGGGTGGGGGGGTTCGGGTCTGATCTCCTGAGCTGCAGAGATTTAAGCCAGCTGTCGACCGTCTCCTGGCATTTGGGTTAGGAAGTAAATACAGAAGGAGGGGATTTTTACAAAACATCCATCAGCCCTTCTTGCTGGGAGGAGTGTGAGGGAGGCTTGGAGGTCAGGGAGAAAAACCTGTGTTATGGGGTTAATGCTGTAGAGAGTCCAGGGCTAGACAAACTGGAAGGGGGATATTTTCTTTCTTACTCATGGGGAACACTTCCATCATGTTACCCTGACAACAACCCTCCCTAGAAGTGAGGCTGTGGGGTCCCAGAGCAGGTCCCCACACCCCCACAAGCTCTCCTTTGCTAAGAAGCCTCTTTTCCAAGATACTGGGTGGAACAGGCTTCACCAGCTTTGCATTGTCACCACTTTTGGAGGTACATGGCACAGTCCTGCCAGTCCTTGGAGCATCCCCACCCCGTCCCCAACACCTGCTCTGTGCCCAACCCAGCTTCCCAGTCACAGCCAGGCAGCAGATCACTGGAAGCTGACTCTGTAGTACCACCAAGTTTCTGAGCAAAGGAGATTTTGATGGTTCTGCCTCATTGCCTTGGACTCTGAAGTCTCACAGCTCCTTTTGGCTTAAGTCAGGGCTGTCTGTACTCAGCACTTATGAAAATCAGCCCTGGGTCTTTGCTAAGATTAACGATCAGTGTGAACACAGTGGCTGTGGGAAGCCCAGATCTTCATTTATCAGTGGGGAGCGCATTGCCAGCCATGGATTTGGAGGACGTGGGAGTTGAGCTCTGGCCATCCCTAGCTTCACTACTGAGCTGAAAACTTGGACCTGGTAGTTTTAGTATCACTCAAAATCATTGCTGAGGAATCTGGACTCTGGCAGGGCGGTGGACAGGAATGTGTTATCTGCTAGTGCTGTGTTAAATGACAGTGACATTTCCAGTGGTCATTTCAAAGGCCAATAAATGTAGCCAATCTCTGTGCAAAAGCTGATCCTTCTCAGCATCCTGTCTCCAGCTGTGGCCAGCAGTGAACCCTGATGAAGGAATGTCACACCACAAGCTCTCAGTGATCCTTCACCAGAATACTCTCCCAAGCCCCAGATGTGTGGCTGAGCGACTTTCCAATGTAATAAAAATTAATTTCTCTCCTTGATTAGTTTCTCCAGTTGTCTTTGATCATTCAGAATATCCGGTGGTGAGAAGCTCTACAGACTAAACAGGCTTTGTGTGAAAAATTATTTTTCCTCTTCCAGCTGGCCTGCAAGTTTCAGCTGCTGCCTTCCAGTTCTTCTAGAGGGAGAAAGCGTGAACAGCTATTCTCTGTTCGCTTTTTTCACTCCATTTTATCTTTATCACTTCCTCCTCAATAATTTCTGGTCCAGAGATAAGAAAACCCTGTCACTGAAACTGTTCCTTATACAGACAATGTTCTGTGCTTTGTTGGTAGCTGGCTCAAATACTAATAAACCTCCTGGATTTTCAACTGGTCTCTGTTTGCTGCTTTGATGAAAAATTCTGTATTTTTGGTTGTGTAACTGTGGAGTTGTCCTGCAGTGTGAAAGCAATAAAAAAACCTGTCCTACTCACCCATATTTTTCTTCCCCATCATATGATTTAGGTTATTAATAACAACTCATGGTTATGGAGAAGGGTTAATTTTTAACCTGTAGCCGTTTGATTTCTTGGTTCCCAGCCCCTCCATGGTGGAGAACTGCAGCAAGGCAAAGAGAGAGAAGCAGCTTTCACTGCGGAAATGATGAAAGCACAGCTCTAAAGCCAGGGCTAGAGCTTGGGAGCTGGTTAGGCTGGAGCATGGATTTCCAGCTGAGGTGCTCCTGGATCAGGACACAGCAGTTCTTGGGCAAAGACCTGCCCCTGCACCTGCCAAAGCCTTTTGGAGCTGCTGGGGTGCATCATCTGTGTCGTCAGCCCGTGAGCATCTTGCTCACTCCTCTACAGAGACTGTGCCAACACCTGCAGCTGTCACCCCACATATTTCTCCTGAACTTCCCTTTGATGCGAGATCTTGGGGGAAAGCAAACCGGAGCGCGAGTGCAGGGGATGGAAAGGAAAGTGGTGCTTGTGATAACACAGGATCAGGTTTCACTGAGTCCTTTTTCAAACACCAATTGAAAACCCCGCCGCCACCACTTGACAAGTTTCCAAAATCCTCTTTCTTTCCAGGGTCTACCCATGGCCCTTGAGCAGGGAGAAGAGGCTGTGAAATGAAAGACCTGTTTGCTCTGTGAAAGAGCTTGACAATGTGTTGAGAGAAAGTGATACTCACTGCCTTCAGAGCATTCAGAAAGGCGTCCATTTATCTCCCTCTTTTCTTTTTTCACCCGTTCTTCTTCTAAGGAATCTCTGGTTGTAATCTCTCTCTGGGATTTTTCACAGTAGTCTGATAATGTTAATATTTATCCTGGCTCAGAGATGAACTGACAGCATTGTGTTCACTCCTCTCTCATTTTATCTCTGTACATCTATCAGGTGTTCTGTACGGCTTTAACTTCGTCAACACCTAACTTGGTGCAGTGACAGGTGAAGTCACCCTCCATCACCCTCCACCTCTCTCACCTCCAGTGATCTGTTTTCTCTGTTTTTATTATCTTATTAAAAGTCTAAAGATTTTAAGTAAGTCTAGAAGCAGTTATAAGTGGTCAAGGTATTTGGGGGTTCTGAGGGTAATTCTTAGACTAGTTCTTGCCCTGTATTAAAAAGCTGATTGCAGACTTTTGGCAAAAGGGTTGTGGAGACACACAGGCAGGTATTTTTTCCAGGATTTCAGTCCTGGAAGAAAAGGACCCATGGAGTGGTGGAGTTTTCTTCTACTGATGGTCAGTGTTCTGGAACCTGACCATGGAGGTCACAAAAGGGTTTGTGTTGCCCCTAGAAGAGATGCCTGCAGAATAACAACAGCCAGACATAACTTGTCATGGAAAACAATCAGAATTTCTTTCTCTGGGGTATAGCACAAACAAGTGGAAAAGGGCAACAGTGAAGTTTCTTTGCATGGAATTAATGCCTGCCAACACTGGTTGAACATCTTAAAGCCTCCTGCCTGGGAGTCAGATGAATACATGGAGATCCTGGTTTGCATTCGTGTAAAAATGAATTTATCGGTCTTGTGTGTGCCAAGTACAGCCAAGAAACAAGAAAGAAGGTATCCAAACTAGCTTGAAAACTCTGTAATGGCTAAAGTAATCTTGCAATTGCTATGAAGAACCTGACTGAAAAAAATGGGAATGTTTGCAGCTGGCTGCAGTTCCCCAGTGACCTCTACAGTATCAATAATCCACCCTCATACAGGCATGAGGATGATGTGGGAGTGGGGAATGTCCCTGAAGCCACCCACAAGGGGATAGATACCCAAAGCAACTGATTTCACCTCAGCCTTTATTGATGCAGTGAGTAACCTCAGTGGAGACCACAGGTAAGAGTTTTCTGGTAATAAAATTTTGGAGATATTTTCTTTAATGTATTGCTGTAGGATTAGATCTAGCAATGTGTGAAATTGCATTGAACAGGTGGAGCACCAGTTTGTGAGCAGAATGGTTTTACATGCAAACACACCATCCTTCTAGGACTGAAGTTTTTCCTCCATCAATTATACTCCATCCAGAGGTGAGCTCATTTTATTCTTCCAAACCTTCTCTTATATGATGACTGACCCCATGTCTCCTCCAAACCACTATTTCTCCTCTAAACTGCTATTTCTCCTCCATGGAAGCTCCAGATTACATAATTCCATCTTATTTTTTTTCATCTCTCATCTTCAGTGGCAGAGGAGAAAGAGTTTGAAGAACCTGGAAATGTTATGAAGATCTTTCTACAGACAACATCAGAGGTAACTAAGACTGATGACAGTTTTATTCCAAAAGCTGGACACTTTCATCAACAGCTCCTAGGGTTTTTCCTTCTTTCATATACAATCAAGTTTGGAATATCTGTTGACCCCCGATTAAAAAATCCCCAACCCTCAGTTGATCACCAGGTTTCTATGGGAAAGGCAGGAAGTTCAGTAGTGTCTGCAGTCATAAAACAAAGGAAATGTGAAACTGCATTGTAGTTGCAGTGAGGTCAGATCCAGCAACAACAATAAAGATGGTGTGGAGTGATCCCTAAGTGTTTATCACTGGGAACATCCAAATTCCCAGTGGTGGTTATTCCAAAATCCCCCATTTTGAGGCAGCTGCCATATGGCAACCTTTTAAAACTATGCCTATCACAATGATGTAAGAGAAAAAACCTCAGATCAACCAAGAATTTTTTGTTACGTGAGGAGGAATTATTGTTCACAGTAAACCCTGGCTTGTCACTGGATGAGTGGTAATTATTACCAGTCGTGTTAACAGAGACTCAGCTCGTTTTCACATTCCCATCCCGAGCGTGGATTCATATCTGCTCTGCTTTTTTTACACCAAATTTCTGCAAATTTCTGGCTGTAAGCACCCCACAAGCCATTGAGTAGAGTTTTCCCACAGTCTGGGCCGAGGTAGATTCTGGCCAAACTGAGCAAGGAGTTTTTGATGTGGCCACTCATTTCTCAATAGCACAGAGTGGCTGAGCAGAACATCTGGAGATGTGAATGCCCAGGGTGGTCCTGAGAAGCCATTCTCTCTCTTCTGATCCAGGAGCACTGGATCAGGCCCTTCCAAACTGAGACAGAAAAGAATCTGACCAGGAATACCAAAGGGAACAAACATTAAAGGAAGGCTGAAAATATCAATAGCGCAAAGATCAGAGCTTCTTTTTCTGCGATCTGCACTGAAAGCAGCAACCTCCCGAGAAAATCCAACTCCTTACAGTCCACAGTGCACTGCAGACTCATGAATGTGTGTTACTTCACATGTCAGCACACCCATCTGAGTGCTCTTTACCTCCCCACGAAATCACTGGGTCCTGTAGAAGAGTATCACTCTCTACACAAATTCCATTAGGCTGTATCAGGATTGACCTGGGAAACCACTGCTACCAAATTGTACTGCAGCGGCGGCCACGCTAGGAAGTACTAAATCCTGCACTGCTCCAAATGAAAGGAAAATACATATGTTAATGTTACAGCACAAAATTTACGCCCTCGTTACTTATAATTAATTACGATTAATTAATTCTTACGTTGTGCCCCAGACATGGCCACTTCACTGCCTTCGGAACTCCTCCCATCGTTTGGTCTGGCTCGTCCGAGTGAGTCTCCTCAGTTAAACCAATGGAGCTTTTTCCAGTTCTTCCACTGGATCTGCAAAATATATGCAGATTTATACAGTGAGGCACACACTAAATACTCCGGGGGAAGGAGTAAAACAGACATTAACCAGATATTAAAGGACTTGTGAGACAGGGAGAAATACACATTTGAGCATAGTTTGGCATTGGTTTTGAATGTTATGTACACACATATACAATGACTGTGTATATCTATGTATTACTGTTCTGTTTTAAGCAACTGGATTGGATAGGATAAGGAGAGAACAGGAAGATGCAGGAGTTAAATACCTAATAACACTAATGTTAGGGAACTGTGGCTAATTTGCAAATGGATACCACATGGAAACACGCTTCCGTTAATCTGTGTTGCTTTAAAAAGGAAGGGGAAAAAAAAAAAAAAAAAAAGGAGGAGGAGGCTGGGGTTAGTAAGCTATCTGACAGTCTGAGCAGCTCATCTGCTTGCAGGGATTGGGTCGGGAGCAGATATTCCCAAGTGCCTTGAGTATCAAGTACATTGGATATGGCTTTTGATTAGAGGGGCAAGGTGCTGCCTTCTCTTCCCCAGGGTGGCTCCCACTGGAGGCAGGTACCTCCCGATGGAGCACGGAGGGAGGGTTTGGTGGCACTGAGAGGGACAGGGACAGCTCTGCATTGTGTGTTTACACCAGACCCTGGCCTTTCCCCTGCCTGTGTTCCTTGTAATTTCTGGAAATCAGAAATAAGCTGATGTGATTAGAGAAGAACAGATCTGGCTTAGTGCTCTTCAAGCTTAAAAAGGTGTTAAAGACTTGACAAATTACAAATACAGAACTAATAGAGATCCTAAATAAGTACGGTTACCTAATTCCTTTACATCGAGAGACAAAAATGAAGGGTGGTTTTACTGTGATTGATGGGCAGATAGCAGCCTGGCCAGGGAGAAATAGCTCAGAGCTGAGGCACATCAAAAAACCTTTTACACCCAGCCCAGTCTTGATCTGGGTAAGGAAGGACTAGTTTTTGCTGGCTCTTAGCTTTGTTGATGGTTTGATACCGGTGACCCAGTGGAAACAGAGTTTTTGTGGCGTTGCTTCTCCTCGGGGAGGGGCCAGGCTTGGTTTTCTTTAGGTTACACTTTTTCTTTGTCCTTTTTTATTTTTTTTCCCTTTTTTTCAATGCAATCTCAAAGTCATCTTGCATTAATTAGCCGTCATCTTAACGACACTGTTGCATGTTAGACGAAGAGATCTCTGAATTCAAATAAGACTTGACCCTAAGAGGGACCAGCTCCCTGGCTTTTTCTTCTCATCTCCTTAAATCTAAAAATTGCTAAGTGATCTCTGAGGCTCAGGCTTTCCTCGGAGATTAGTGTAAGAAAAGCCCCAACATCTGCAAAAGTGACTGCTTTTGACAACCGTACAGATATCTTAAAGAGCAGGAATTTCCCTAATAAAACCCCTTAAAATAAGTCTTCTTAAGATTTCTTAATGCCACAGTGATCAGTTTGCATGTTTCAGAAATTCAAGAATTTTTTATCTGCTTTGGAAAGTCATGAAAAAAAATGAAGCAGGTTTATTTAAAGGGGAGAAGTATTTGAGATGCAGGAGAGACGGGGTAGAAAAGCTTAGGAACTGGTGATAAAACCATAAATTGTATAGCTCAGGGAATTTGTGGACTGACTAAAAATGACAAAGCAAAGCAGCCCAAGTTGGTCATCAGAAGAATAACAAAGAGGACTTTTACCAAGGGAAAAAAAAAAAAAAGCACGTGGACCCTCTGGCATTCCATAGGCAATTTAAATAGCTTAATTCAGCATTGTTGTGATAGCCATATGCCTGATAGCCTGTGGGCCAGATCCTCTGCTGGTGTAAAGCCAAGGCTTCTCCACCTATTCAGCAAAGCACCCCTGTTAAAGACAGTGTTTAGGCATCTGCTGAAATGTGAGTGCTCAGATCCCAACAAAGACACTGGGAGTTCAGCATCCCAGGAAGCTGCTCTAGCACATGGAGATGTTTAAGTCAGTGTATTCTGCAGCTGGGGCATGAGGCCCTTGACCAAATTTGCCATATATTTCTAAGCTCTTGGGTGCTGGCACAAAAGGCTGGGCTGCCTGTGAGATCCCAAAGCATAGAGAGATGTTGCTGGATGTCTCTATAGGCTTCTGGGGCTTGATCCTGCCCTCCTTTCCCTGCCTGGAGTAAACACATGGATCTGCAGCGTGTGGCAGGACCGGGTGTAGTGTGCTATTAGGGCTGTGTGTGCAGAGTGGGATGGGGTGGGCTGGGGTGCTGATGCTTCCAGGAGTAAAATTCATCCCGGCGTTATCCCTGCTCAGCACATCTGCAGCAGGGAGAGTTGGGCTGAGCATGGCAGAGGAGCCCTCAGAGAGAGCTGTGAGCACGTGTGTGTGCAGGGCCTGCAGCCTGTGGTGACACCATCCACACCAACATCCCCGAGGTTGGCTCCTTGAACTGAGTTTCAGTGAAAATGTCCCACCAAAGGCAGGATTACTAGAAAATCTGGGGGGGTTGTTTGGTCAGGTCCTTTGTTGTTTTTTCTTTTTTTTTTTTTGCCAGTTTGTGAGTCTCCAACAAGGACAGAAATTTAGGTGTCTGAATTTCTCATGCCTTCCTGCACATGTATTTCATCCCCATAAAAATGAGTTGGTTTCAGCACCAGATATTCCCATTTAACATTTTTATTTACTTCCATTTACAAGCCCATGACTGATAGGGTGGAGGAACACTTGGGGTACAGCACAGAATTTTGTGCAAGATGGATGGATGTAGGTCCAGGATATTTGTTGAGGATACATCCCATGCACCTCATGTGCCGTGGGATAGGGCAACATAAGGCAGCAGGAACCAACATATGAAACCCCACACAGTTATTTTCCCTCCTCCTTTCCCTTCATGAGACACTTTCCAGCTCCACTTCAGAGCAGAGGGACATACTGGAATTACAGAATAACCCACTGAAACCAAGAAATCTGGTGCATGCCCAGCCCTAGCAAAGGTGGAGCAGGAAACAGATCAGGGATTAGACCCACGAAGGGACATTGGTTCACAATTACCATGTTAAGCCCTTCAGTCCAGCTGTAAAGCCTCCGAGCCACTACCCAGCTCCTGCTTGACTCTGGGTGCCCCTTAAATCTTTTTGGTGTGCTGGTTTGCAATGCTAAAATTCCCAGGTGCTGAGAAATGGGATGCTCCTGGGAGCACCCCTGTTGTGCCTTGGCTGAGCAGCTCAGTGCCCCTTCTCCGGTCCTTGAGGTGTTTCTCAGCCTTCCTCACACATGAAGTCCAGCTAATGAGAACTCCCAAAGACCCAAACGAAGTACAAACAGCGATGGGGGTGGTAGGGATCAGAGAGGGTGGTGGAAAACCTTGTGGCTGCCATTTTTATCCTCTTTATTTGTGTGTCTTTGCTCTGGTCTGGCGAATTGGCAAACAATTTTCAGAAGTGCCATAGGTTAGAACAGAGAGGAAAACATTTCATCTGGAAGGGACCTACAATGACCATCTAGTCCAACTGTCTGACCACTTCAGGGCTGACTACAATTTAAAGCAAATCCAAGAGTTAAGGTTATCCTAGAGCTTAATACACAAGTGCCTGTAGGTGGCAGATATTGGGTCAAATCCCCTCAGACAGGGGTGTAAATAAATGCCTTGAGGGAGTGTAACATGTGAGAGTGTAACGTGATGTTGTGGGATCAGCCATAGGATTCCGAAATATTTTCTGCAAAGCTTAATATTTTTTCTTTCAAAATGTCAGGCTTTGGGGTTTTTTGTTTATGTGAAGCTGTTCTGGTTTGGGTGGGGTTCTTTTTGGTTTGGTTTGGTTTGTTGTTTTTTAAGAAGGAAAGCAGGACATTTTGTTAATGGGAGCATCTCAAATTGCAAGCCTCAGAGGGGAAAACCAGGTCTGGCAAATTCACTTCTCAACCTCTCTGTGTCTCAGTTTCTTTACCTGTGAAATGGGCACCAGATTGCTTAGACTGCCTCTTCCAATGTGCCACTACACTGTAGGCTCCAACATGATATAGAAGATGAAAATTAAGACTCAGGTGTCTTATCCCTATGCAGCAGTCTCAAAAATACTGCTCTGAGTGAGAAAAAATTGTGCCACCATAAGGAGAGTTTTATTTAGGACACTGCAGATCCGGATTTGCTGCCGGCAGCCTAAAACTAACAGGAACTTGGAGTGGGAAAAAAAAAAAATCCTTTCTGGTTTTATATCTCAATCAAGAAGAACTGTCCTTTTTAATTCAAACGCCGGGGTCTAGAGTTGTTTTCCCTGCAGATGCCGCGTTGTATTGGGAATATCAGGAGCTGCCAATTGCAATAACAGTTTCTAATTCCAAATTAATTCAGTGTAAATGAACTGTCAAGAGAAGATTGATTTGTTTTGGTAATTGCCCTGATGCAGGCTGCTGGGTGACAGCGGGAAAGAGCAAAGAAGGGAGCTTTGGCAGGTCTGGCTGAGCCTAAGGGTGGATTGAGGAGACGGAGACCTAGCTGCAAATATCATCTGTCAGGACCACTGCTGAGCCCGATGCTTTTTTCCAGCCTTCAACTATGTCTTCAGGAATGAAGTCGACACTGCAAAATGCTCCTTGAGTTAAAGACATTGGTGTATTAGGCAATTGGGAAAGGGGGGAAAAAAGAGACCCCCTCCATTGGAAGGTCTGCTCGTTGTCCTGTCCCCACCTCTGCTGTGCTGGTGGCTCACCAGCCCTCACCTCCTCTGTGGTGGCCAAGTGACTGTCTCACTCTGCCTCGTGGCTGGGAAGGGCTGAAAACAAGGGACACAGGGCCAGGTGAGGCTGTGATGTGCCACGTGGGACATTTCATGCTGCCTGGGACAGATGGAAGGAGTCTGGGTCCCTGAGCAGCTCCACGTGGCTGTGCCCGATGTGCTGAGCCCTTCTCAAGGGCTTCACCTGCCAGCACAGCCTGTGGAATCCATCCATACACAGACCTGCAGCAAGCCCATGCTGATGCTGTAGGTCCACCCAAACAAGGTATTTTAGCAGGAAATTCAACGTTACACTCCCAGCAGTGAGGGAACAGGCTGAACATCCCAGCATATCAGGCAGCAACACTGTCAGTAACCCAAACACAGACTCTGGAGGGCAGGCATGTGGCATTAGCTAATTCAGCAATGTGTAGGTGCCTCAAAAGGAGCAATGACTCTATGATTTTTAATCCATATTATAGCTAAATATAAAAACTTTGTTCAAATGACTCCATAGATATAGCATTCAGGCTATCACTGCAGTCTATAAAAAAGCAAGGCAAAAAACCTCCCAGAGCAAATGACACAGTAAACTCCTAAATGTTAATGAAGTTGCTGGCTAAAGAACTGCCCAACAAACTAGCTTTTGCTTGCTGTATTTTTGGGGTATGTTTTTGTGCGTGTGCTTAAATTCCCTGATCAATACAGGTGCTGTGTGGCTGAATTGCTAATGGAGTCTGTAGATTAGTTTATCAATAGCATTTAAATACTTTTCACACTTGCAGTAGATTTTGAATTATTTATTTGTTTCTGGTCAATTGCTTATGATCTCATTAGCATTTGTCTGTAAAGTGATACCAGACATGCTGGAATACTTTAAAGATTTCATGGCTCTGCAACTTTGTCTGGGAGAAGGAGGTGTCAGGGCTTAAACTCACAAAATCCTACGCCAGTCCTTTTTAAGGCAGGGGCTCTGCTTGCAGGTGGGGAACACTCAGAATCTGCTTTTTGGGGAAAGGATGGAGGCAAGCTTGTAGGCAAACTGCTGCCCTGGAAAGTTCAGCCTTCAGAGTGACTCCTGAAAATGTGAGGAAAGAATACTGCCACGTTTATTCTGAGTTTTGGATAACAAATGCCTTTCAGGGATATGTCTGGGATCCCACAGAAACCCTACAGACAAGCTGGAACTTGAAATGAAGCCTCTTGAGTCCTTTTCTCTAGTCTTCATAACAAATCCATTCATCTTCCTAATTACAAGAGTCACAAATATGCTAAACAATCTCATTTCATATGTTGTGTTATTCTGATTTGATGGAGGAGGGGTTGCATTGTCCTGACAGACTTTACATTTGTCTTTTCATCTTTTGATATGTCACATGTAGTCTCCACACAAAGCTCGTAACAAGAAGAATACATCTCAAAATTGTGCCTTAAAAACGTTGGAAGTATATGGTTTATAAGTGCTGTCAATGTACTTTAAGAAGGGGAGAGCAGATTAAATGTAAAGCCAGGCTAGAAACCAATGGGAAGAGACAGTGGAAATGTCAGCTGAAGAAGGTTGTGGAAGGAGGAGACTGTTTAACCCTTAGCAATGGCCTGGCATGTCCCAGTATAAATTCACCATCAAGATGAAAGGTGTGGAACAAAACCAGGACTTTCTACCTTGGGTTGGAAGAGGAGCACATTAGGAAGTCTGAAGCAAGACTGGAAAAAAAAAAATCTCCTTCTGGGAATCACCGATGCCACAACTGCTCTCCAGTGGACTCTCACCATTCATCTCACGAGCCTGTTGAACATCTCATGAGCCTGAGGACAGCCAAGGAGGTGTCAGACTGTGGAGTGTAATGTGCTGTGCTGTTTTGCTGCCCTCAGGCTTTGCTCCGTGGCTACTCCACTGTTCTGGGCAGGAGCAGATGGATCGATCTTTTCCCAGATCTCACCCCTGGCATCTCTGACTTGCAGACAATTGACTGCAGCCAGGTCATGCTATGAAGCAGAGGTCTCCAAACCTCCAAGAGCTTCCTCACCTTTTACAGAGGCATCCACAGGACTTTTTGTACTGGGTTTACTGCCAATCCTCCCACTTTGAGGTCTAATCACATACTGATGACACATCCCATCATGTGCTGAGCTGTTGCCCATTTTCGAGACATTGGCAGCACTGTAGAGATGCTTTGCCAAATTTCCACCTTCAGAGCCTCTTCTGAAGTGCCTGTACAATTCACTTTAACCAGCTGTTAGGAAAAAAGGAAACAGTGCCCAGACCTGTGTTTTCTGTCAGCACTCTGAGCATCTCTGAAAGCTGCAGGCATTCAGGAGAGCCCTGTTTTTGTGTTGGGACACTTCTTTTCAGTTAAAACGAGATTATCTAGATATTCCTAAGTATAACCATAGCTAGGACTCGACCATGACCACAAATTGATGTCGAGTGTCAGTCTTCTGTAATCATCATCATATGTAATCTATTTCCTTTTCCCCTCAATATCCGCTTGATTTTTTCCCTGGTTAACACAAAGTGGGCAGGTATGAGAGGGTTTCTATGCCCTTTGGCCGTTCTGGTGGAATAACCAGGACTGTAAGTTAAATCCACTGGAAATCTGGTGGACATCAGTCCTGGTGAGTGAGAAGAGGGAGCCAGAGTTCACTGTCTTCTGCTGAACCTGGCTCCCCTGTAGATTCACTGTCCTCCCTTGCAGCAGAGACTGTGGCTGTGAACACTTTTATGGGAGGGAGAGACAGGACAACCTCATGAATCTCTCATGAGCCAGCCACCTTGAGAACAAGTGGCTTACTCAGAATGACCCAATATGTCCCTGCAGGATACCCCTGGTTTCCCTGAAGTATCCCCTAAGAATTTGCAAATGTGAAATGCCATGTGTGCTGTACACCTTCAGCAGAGAAACACAGATGCAATCTGGTGGCAGCCAGGGACACCTCACAAAAAGGAGGACAGAGAGTTCCACTGAACCCCCTGGGGAAGGGCTGCCAGAGCAGTCACAAGTAATTTGAATACTATATGATAAATACGGTGTTGTCTTTGGCAGATACACGTTTTTTTCCCCTGAAAGGCTCTGGGACCATGCAGGACACTGAGTCAACTGGATCAGAGATACAACACTTTTTCCTTTCTTTTCCTTTTGTCTTCTTTTCTTTCCCCTCTCTTTCCTTTTCTTTTTCAGTTCAGCCTAAATAATGATCTAGGACAGCACTGTCTCTTTAAAGGTGGCCTTTTTAACTGCAACCTAATCTTCTTCTATCCACTTGGACCTTGGATTTAAAAAATTTCACCAATCCGGATTTCCAAATCCTTGCAGATTCTGAGGGGGCTTGTTTATGGAAGTATCCTTTAGAAAATGGCTTAGACTTTAAGATGAGGAAACGCAGGGAGCTAATGTGAAGATTTAGGACTTTCTAGGAAGCTTGCAGTGCCTAAGCCCTGCTTGCTTGAGCAGTCTGAAGGTCCTTTTGCAGACTAAGAGGGATTAATACCCCTTTAACCAGCGGGGCTATGCACACATTCATAAATATACCATCTCTCTCTAATCGCTTCGCTCCCTAATCCACAATGATTTCTTAGGAATTATCATTTTATCTCAGCTAAATAAGCACATTCCTTGTGCTTTCCTGTAGAAAAATAAAATATTTCAGAAGATTTCCTTTTCAGCTGTGGTGCCATGAAAATCAAGCTTTTATTTAAGACCTTGAGTAAATAAAGGAAACTTTGTTTATTTGCTTCTTGGGCGAAGGGTGATCGGTCACATCCGCCGAGCATCTGCCTGCTGATCCACCCACTCCCCATCCAAATGACTCCCCTGGAGTCAGGATCAGGCTTATTTGTTTGCCCAACACCTCATGAAGTGACACCACCTCTCTGTATGCACAAGACTCAGGTGGAAAGGGTTTTTGCACAAATTATGCCTAACACCAATGTGATGATTGTTGAAAGAGACCATTTTTGAGAATCCCACATAGTTTTCATGTTTATTTTGTAGATTTTTCTCTACCTCTTCTGCTTTTTCAGGTTTGGTGGAGTTTTTATATGGTTTTAATTTTTGCATTTTACTTGTCCAAGCTCAGCTACTTCACACGGGACTATCAGTCTTGATTTTGGGGAACATCACCCTTTTTTTTTTGCAACATATCACTCTCTGGTTTCTCCTGCTGGCTGTAAGCACAGCTGGTTGCATGGGGTTGATCCTGGGGCAGGGAGGAGCTACAAGTAATAAGGAATCTGACTCCTAATGGCATTTTAAAAAGAAAAGGAAATAGTTCTTTTTATTGCTAAGAATATTGCACAGAAGTGAGTATTTCTTTGGTAAATCACTCCCCACTTAGGCTTTGGTTTCTAAAATCACTTTCAAATCCAGAAATGAGTTCAGGCAAATTCCAGCTGAAGTGAAACACTCAGCTCTGGGAAGGGCTTTGAGTTTAATATAAAAAAAGCCTCTGAATTTCCTATATTTCTAATTCTTACTCTGTTAAACTCTGGCCTTCTATCACAAAAAATGCACATAACCTTGAGAATCAGTACAGCTGTGCTGCATGGGGAGCTTCAACACCTATAGGTTTCAATGTTCACAGGTCAAAAAAATTGTAATAAAATATTTATTCTGGATGATTTTATTTTTTAAATAGAATTAATAGGGACAATATGAAAAGATGGTAGCAGAAAATTGAAATTGTTTGCTTAACATAAGTATTTCAAAAATAATTTGGGATGTGAATTAAAAAATACACCTCTTCCCTTAGTAGATATAATAATGATAAATGAAGAATTAGAGCTATCTCCAAGTATTTCCAGAGTTCAGAGGCATTTGA
Organism: Corvus hawaiiensis; assembly: GCF_020740725.1. NCBI lineage: Eukaryota > Metazoa > Chordata > Aves > Passeriformes > Corvidae > Corvus > Corvus hawaiiensis. The sequence continues at coordinate 24,622,276 of NC_063221.1, forward strand.
ATCTGTGTTTTCTTTTATGTCTCTCTCCACTGAGACCATTCCATTTAATAAGAAGTGAAATAGTGTGACAAATCTGCTGCAGCCTTTTATGACTTACAGTTCCTATGGGCTTTATATTTTTTTCTTGTCTCTTGCCCCTTCCCCATGCACTCTGTGGTCAGAAGAGAAATACAGAAGCCATGACATGAAAATATAGATGGCCTACAATGAAATCTTTGTCCTAGCAGGAGTGTTTGCACGGAGCACCCCTGGCTGCTGCCCATGCTCCCCTCAGTGTGCAGAGGGCTGGCCCCGACCAAGAGCATGTGGAAGAGTCCAATTCCCTCTCTGTGCCAGGAGACCCTTCAGTATTTGCTGTGCCTGCAGCAGGGCTCAATGTAGATCTGGTTTCTGCCTGCCCTTGCCTGCACATGGGGACCTGGATTTGTAGTTCATGTGAGCTCAGGGGTGGAACTGACTGAACCGAAGCTCTGTGTGAATGTGTGTGACAGCTACCAAATGAAATCTGCTCTCATGGCAAGGCCGTCCTTTGTGGAGAGGTGCCTCCAGTTGTTTTTGGAGGGTGTTTCCCCAACCACAGCATCTGCCACCTCCTTTTGCTGCAGTTGGCAGATCTTCAAAGCATCCAGACCAACAGAGGGCCGATATTCCTGGCTCTGGCTTTTAACCTGTGTTTGCCTACTGATTCTAGGGGGTTCCCCCATGGTATTAAAGGACTTGGAGCCCTTCTGCCAGGAGGATGTTTCCAGTGTTGTTTCCTAAATTCTTCTTGCAAAATACCCACCATGCTCCAAAGGCAGTCAGTTAAACCTGAGATTGATCTGATTTAAGGGGGATTTCTACCTGGGCTTCACATCCCTCCATACAGTGCTCTGCCCTAATGCTCACTGAAAGCCTGAAAGTGGCTGGGAGGATTAGCTAATGGGTAATTTAAATGGGTCATTTCATAAGAGATGTGTATGATAGGCAAGCTTGAAGCCTTGCTTAAACCCTGTAGCTTTGTCTTGTCCCCGTGTGTCTCTTTGTGCCCTTGCCATATGTCTCTTTGCTAGTTTTTCTGTTCTCATCTTCCACCCCATCAATTGCAGAGCTCTCTTTCTTTTTATTCTCAGCCAGTCTCAGCTAAAGCCCATTTTTGTCAATGGGAGGCACAGACTAGGCCTTCAAACTCCATCTGACAACGAAGCTGCCCCACATGGAAACAAGAGAAAAAAGATAAGTCTAGGGAAAAGAGCTTTATATGTGCCTGGGCATACATACACAGATTTATTTTTCCGTTTCTTATCTTCATGTTTCTCTTTTAGACTGAAAGATCTGAAGGGTAGGAAATATGCGATAGTGAGCCTAGGAAAGAACATATGAAGGCTGCTAATGACAAGCATATTTACTGGAGTCCCTGGACTTAACAATGCTCATTAGAGCTGGAAAAACAAACATATTATGCCTTAAACTGTAAGAATGTCTTCTAATGGAATTTGAGGAATTAAAACGTGGAACCAAGGTTTATCAGCCTGTTGCTAGGAGAGCTGGGGTCTGTGTTTGCTTAGGGAATCATCATCAATAATCCCTTAATCTAATCGCAAAATATAGGAAGCTGCTGCACTGGGATGACCCTATTGGATGCAAGCTGTAAGCAACAGAAGAGAGCTACAGGGTTACCCAATAGCAGCTGTTGAGTTGTGGCTGTATCCAGGAGCAGGCCATGTGTGCAGGCACCTGGGAAGCGTATGAGGAGACTTTTTGTCACCAAACAGATCTCAACAGAACAACCAACCACATTGCAGGATTTCCCCAGGGACAAAAGGGCCTAAATGCACCAGAATGAATGTACAGTATCAGGCCAAACACCTGCTGGAAACAGGATTGACCCTATTTCTGAAAGCACCCAAAAGGGAGGGTACGGGGAAGAATGGGGAATGCTTTTCCAGAATACTCTCTGTCACTTTGCTGTCTAGACCTAGAGAGCCAGCAGTGGTATCTTGGAATGGAACACCTCTTTTTTTCCTTCATGAATTTGTTCAGTTGCCTTTTGAAGTGAAATAAAATCTTAACGTCCAAGCCATCAGTTGTTGTGGAGCTCCTTACTGTATTTAGAAGCTCTGGCTGTGTTTAGTTTGGATCACTGCTTGTTAGTGTCATTATATTATGTCTACTTCTTGTACTGGAAGAGACAGGGAACAAGCATCCTTTATTTGCTGTCTCTGAGCTTCCTGTCACTTTGTGGATATACAAGTGCAACTTCAGATGCCTTCCCAGGAATATATGAGCACAAGGAATACCAAGAATTTCCTGAATCTTACATAATTTTGTTTCCATCTCTTTGAAAGGCTTAAATAGTGAGCTTGCAATCAAGACACCTAAGTAAAAAATGGTGTAAAAATGGTGCAATCACATTTGAAGTAGTGTAAACCTTGATGCATTTTGATGTGTGGATAACATGTTTGTGTGCATGTCAAGGAGAGGTGGCAGAGTGCAGAAGTAAATTTCCACTTAAACCATTGGACACTTGACAGACTTTTTTGAGCAGACACAACAGAGCAAAAAAAGAACCTCCAAAACTGTCTGCACCAGTCCACAAATGTTTCTGATAACCTCTTTTTGCTGATAAAGTCCTCTGAAGAACCATTCTGGCAGCAAAGCTGGAAGCCTCAGATTTTTTTCATAAGACAGTCCAGAAAGGTGAAGGCTCTATTTCAAGGTGAGCATAGTGGCCCTCATAAATCACTATCTAACTCTTGCATCACCCATCCAGTGCCTAGGATGAGCATTGTGATTTACTGCTTAATTCAGAACTCGATCCAAAGTCAATTGAAGTCAGGAGGTGGACACCAAGAAGTTCAGCCCCTAAGGCTGTTTAAGCAGGACTTATTGAAGGAGGGACTACAGACATGAACCTTCTGTTGCCCTTTTTTCACTATTTTTTATTTTGATCTATGTCTCTGTGTTTCTCTCTCCTATCCCACCTCCTGGAATTCTTATCTCTACCGTGGCTCTAAACTCTGCAGAGCACTCAACGTCAAAGTTTTTGTTGCTCCATTAGAGAAGATACAAGGTTTCAACAAGGTGTATCGTGCCCTGGACAGCCACATTTCCTACCCAAGTGGAGGGATCTCATTACAGCTGCTGTCTTTAATATCCATCCTTCTCCCCACTGAGAGGTGTCGAGGATTAGGCCACCCAGTCTGGGTTTACTACACCCTTCCCCAGCTGCTGGGGTAATTCAAGGTTCATTTTTTGATCTTGTCCCTGAGGTCAGACCCTCCAAGCTATGAATAAACCCCCAGCACTTCAGGGCCTCAGACAACACCAGGAGGTTATCCTGAGTGGGAGAGACAAAGCAACAAAGTCCAGGGAGCCCCTGATGATGTCCTTGGACAAAGCCAAGCTGTTTTTCAAAGAACAAGCAGGATAAGTGTGCAGAAAGGTTTTGTTACCATGAAGGGTTTGATGTTCTTCTCAATGCCTTTGGCAACACCCTCAGCTTTCAGGGGAACTGCACATTTTGGTCCTAGAAAAGGGTAGCCAGCAGCCTTGCTTCTTCCAGGATGGGACTTTAGGAAGCTGCCTGGACCTAACAGTGCTGGGAACCCCTGTCACACCATGAATTCTGAAGCCTGTTTAGGAGGTGAGATCGCTGCTGTGCCACTCACCTCTGTGGGGTCTGGGATGTTGAATACAGTCCCAGCCTCTCTCTCCTGTAAGAACTTCCCAAGTCCTTCTGCTCTACCAGGCTACCTGTTTTCCAGAAATTTGCAGAAACTTTCCAGTTCTCTAGGAAAAGCACCTCTTGGAGGCCTCAATGGTTGACATTTCCAAGGGATTCAGAAGAGATATTGGGGAGGGAAAGTGGGGAAGGGGCTGAGAAGAACACGGACAGATACACACACACATTGGCTGATTGCATCAATTTCTTTTTCAGGAAATCATGGGAAGGTGTGACTACAGCAACACAAGAGCTTCCATGGGCATCCCTCAGAGCCCACTGCAGTGGGCAGAACAGCCCCACCTGCTTGCAGATGAGAGGAAACAAGCATGGATAATCTCAAGGATCTTCCAGCTCTGTTGCTCCACTCAGTTAATCCCCTACCCACAGTGCTGCCCGCAGGACTGTGAGGCTCCAGCCACTCCTGGACACTGCCAGCCCACTGGGGAAGCAGCGACCAATCCAGAGCCACCTCTTCTCCTGCCCAAAAACAACCTCCCATGCAAATTTCTGGGGGAGGGTCCCCCATCCCATTGGCCCCTGGCAAGCACAGGCTAGTCAGTCCATGGCTGGTTCCACACAGTCTGGCGAGAGACAAGGAGGGCCCGAGTAGGGATGAGCCCTGGTGGCCTCAGTTCTGACCATATGGCTATGTGAATCTTGTCTAACAGTGATTTTCCTTAAATGCAATCCTTTAAGGTGTTAAATCTTGCTTTAACTTATTTGGCTGATCCAACTTAGATCAGATTATGTTTGTATTTATTGGGATTTATGGATGTATGATTGCCTCTGAGCCCATATGGACAGCTAATTTGTCAATTAGAGCAATGCTGATCATTGCAGAAGCATGGCGGAGGCTGTTAAGCACCATTATCGGTTTCAACCTGGTCTGACCTTGAGACACACATTTATTTTGTCTGACAACCTTTTATTCTCACTGCCAGATTACAGATGTGTAAATTGGGCTAAAACCGTGAATATTCATCTTAGCTACGTCAAAAGAAAAAAAAAAAAAGAATCAGAACTTGTTGGAGATGAAGAATATGACAGGGAGAGCTATTGAGCTGCATGCAGAGAATGGGACCTGCTTAGATATTTCTTTGTATTGCACTTGTGGCAGCAGTAGAGTTTGGGACCAGGATGGCAGGCTAGTGCCCTGGGTGTCTAATTAAAAACAATGGCCATTTTTCAGGCAGAAAGAGCTTAGCTCTGAGTGCTAATTAAAGGCCATTATTCCAATTTTGTAGTAGGTATAGCAAGGGCAATTTTCCCTTAAATCAGAGGCAAAGGGTGCAGCCTGGTGATTTCAGTACCTGGCAGTAACAGTCAATATCTCCACCCCAGAGACAGGTAGAAAGGCTGGGACAGTCCTGTTGTTTTGAGCTGCAAGGATGCGTCATTGGATCATGTTCAGCTTTTCATCTATGAGAACCCCCAAGTCTTTTTCCACAGGGCTGCTCTCAGTGGCATCTTCTCCCACTCCATACCGATGTCTGGGATTGCCCTGACTCAGCTGCAGCCCCTGGCACTTGTTGAACTTCTTTAGTTTCCTCTGGGCTCACTTCCCAAGTTTGTCCAAGTGCCCCTGGGTGATGTCCCATCCTTCAGGAGTGTCAGCTGCCCCACTCAGCTTGGTGTCACCTGCCAGCTTGCTGAGGGTGCCCTCAATCCCACAGGCTTTGGGAGATGGAGATTGATGTCATTGATGGAGATATTAAAGAGTGCCAGTCCCACGACACAGCTCTGAGGGACAGCGCTCGTCTCCGGCCTCCGCCTGGACACAGAGCCATTGTCCTTAGGGATGTCTCAGAAGGGGCTGCTCTCAGGAGTGTGTTAGAAGGCTGGGTGAGAGGCAAAAAAATCCCTGGTGTGAGGTCAGCCGTCCTTCTCCTGTCCCATCTCAGATATACCATGGTGAGCTGAGCACCATGGAAATGTGAATGTCACGTGTGTTTGGGCCCAAGGTTAAATGGGTACTTGGGGTTTTGTCTCATCTGTTTAGAAATCAGGTGTCCAGGCATTTGCTAGGACTGTGAGATAGGGTATGTGTAGGTGATAATGCCTGGTAGAGGAGGAATGAATCATCAGCTGCAGCTGCTGATCTCCCCATGGACTGAGAAGGAACTTTGACTACTGGCTTAAATGAAATGCCTAAATTTTAAACAGCTACCATCAAGTGAGATGAATGCTACTGTGGGCGTAGGATGCAAATGTGGGCCTGGAGAGGGGAGCTAAGTGCTTCTTAACCAGCTTCCTCGCCTTCCTCTCAGGCTCCCATGACCACATTAGTCAGATACTTCATAAATCATGTGTCTGAAAGAGCAATTGTTCCACACACGTCTCAGTGATTCTGCACTCGTCACCTTGACCCTGGTGTTTTACAGAGAACGAAAATCATACCCACACCTGTTAAAGGACAAGGCTAGGAATGAAGGAATAGGATTGTTTTAGCCATATGCCCCCAGCCTTACTGGTTGTAAGGGACTTCATCCTGTAGATGATTAAGAGGACTGAATTTGTCAATTTGCCATCAATACTGAATTACTTGCAATCATCAAGTCTAGAATCTAAATCAAGAGGGATGTTTTTTGCTGGTTGTTTTTTTTTTTTTTTCTCTAAGAAAGTATAGATTTGGAGGAACATGAGAGTAGGAAATCATATTGGTTTTGTCAAACTGCTTGATAAATTGATAAAAGGGGAAGACAGGAACATTTCACTTCAGTGATTCACAACCAGCCATTATTCCCACTGAAACTCTTTTGCTTCTCTCTACCAAAGAAAGGAAAATATCTTTGATGCTGCTTTGCCTGGAGAAATTAATTGGTTGGAGTCCTACAGCATGACCACCTTGGGTGAGAAAATATCCCACAGTGGAAAAACTCAACTCTAAAAACAAAACCCATGAAAATATTAACTCTTCAGAGTGAATAGTGTGGTTGCTTGTTTACCAAATGGGACGTGTAAACCCATTACGTAAAACGTCTTTCATCGCCCATATGCTTTCTAAACTAATCAGCTTTGAATCCTGCTGAATCCCAGATTGAGATAACAAATGAAGAGCTCAGCTCGCTGGGAGAAAGGCAGCCTCTTTCTGCTGGGCATTAAAAAGAGTTAAAGGTCACAGATTCCCCATGTGCATCACCCAAAAAAGAGATCATGCCGATAACACCTATGGCTTTCGCGTGCCAAGTAAGTATTCCTGAAAGTGAAATTCGTGTCAAACACAACTAAAGGGCAAAGTTCCAGATTAAAACTCACGTGATGGCTTTGTACAGGACAGAACATCATATCCTAAAAGAAGATTTTGCCTTCCTAATCATGCTTTCTCCTGGGCTGCGTTTGGGGTGGTGTCTCGGTTTTGAAAGACAGGTGTCTGCTAAGGAAGGCAGAGGCCCCCCTTGAAGTGGCAGATATAACCCCTTTTCCCTCCAAGTTATTATATTTTGAAATCAAGAGCCTTTAGGCGAAGATGTGGGAAATAGGAATAACAGTTCTTTACTATATATATATATGTATATAACCAGTCAAACAAAACAACAACAACTCTGGCAGTAACAGCAATCACAAACCCAGTGCCAGCCTTCTCGGCTGTCGGGCCCTTTCCCCTCGGGTGCAGTTCCGCTCGCAGCCGGCAGGGGCGCTGGCGGCTCCCGGTGAGCAGGGCAGGTGCGATGGTTCCCCCGCGGCTGCAGGGGGCGCTCCGGAGCGAGCTCGGGAAACCCGCGGCTCTGGTGCCCTGGGATCCCGGGAAGGATGGAACAAAGGCTTCACAAACCGCTGGGCAGCTGATCCCGGGCTCTCAGGAACAGCAGGCTGAAACGGCAGGGACGAACGGCAAATCCCGGGTGGCAGACGAGATGTATCCAGATGGGAGAACCCCACGGAGGCCCAGGCAGGCAGGGCGAGCAGGGCTACAGCGTAGCGAAAGCTCGAAGCAGCAGCGGGGCAGGGCAGCCACAGCCCGGTCTCCAGCAGGGCAGGGAAAGCGGCTTTTGGGGTCCCGGCGTTGTTTCCAGCAGGAAGAAAGAACGGCCAAAAAGAAAGAAGCAGCAGCTCCTTTCTCTGCAGCTTCTCTCTCCGGACGCTCAGAGCGAACTGACCCCACACCCAGGTGTAGACAAAGGAGTAGCCAGGCCCGCCCCACTCCCCTTTTTGTCTTTCTTAAGTACAGCTATTTGTCCCCTAGCAACATGCATATGGGAGAAAATTCCTTTAACAGGAAAAAAAAACTAAGACTAAACTAAAACCCCAACAGGTGGCCATTCTGCTGGTTGTCACCAGGTACAGGCCACTGCTTCTTGCTGTGAGATGTAGATCCATGAGGAGGACCATCCTGGTTTGGAAAGCAGATGGGGTGGCTCACAGCAGGCCTGGTGTGCAGGCAGTGCACATTTGATCTGAAATTTCTGTAAATGTCTAATAACCTTTCTCACAGCTATTGCTCTCCCAAAATATCTCTTCTCAATCCCCCCTTACTTGCTTCTTTTTTCTTTTCAAACTTGAAATACTTCCTCCCCTTTTTAAACTTTTTGTTCTTGCAGTGAAAACTTTGCTTCTTTGTCAGCTGTCAACTGCTTTAAAAAAAATGCAAGTGTAAGCACAAAATTTTCAGTAACTGCAAAAACTGTTGATTGATCAACAGTTTTCCCAGAGGGTGGATCTACGCTTTTCCATAAGGCTGTCAAATTTATACGGACAAGGGTTCTGTATGGTCTTTTCAAGAACACTTGTATCTATCTATGCCTACAATCAACAGGTTGCTTGCCAGGAATTAAAGAAAATGACCAGTCCAGCTAAGCTGCTATCTTGTGTTTGCTGTCCTGTTGTCCAGTGTTTATCAAATAATTTAAAACTTTCATGGTTTTTTTAGGATTTGAACACAGGATATCTCCTTGGGCACTGAGGTACCAGATGCCAGGTCTTGTCTTGTCTTAGTCTCTCCAGATCACCTAAGCAAGAGCACCTCATCTGTGCTAAATTTGGGCTTCTCCACCCCAGAAAGATGGGCTAAAGCTGTCCCTGGTCCTAGACTGTGTTTGCACAGGGTGGATGAGAAGCATGCATGGACATAGGGCTGGAATCCATCTCTCAGGTTTGCTGGAAATGTTGTTGTGCCCTGTCTCTTTTCTGGTCATTGGAAAACCATTGGTGTTCCTGTTGTTTTAATGTTGGTACCCCATAGGTTGAAATTTTAGGAAAAGTCTCTACAAAGATCAGTTCTTGAAGGCCAAGGAGGATATCATAACCCACATTCATCACTCTGCTATTGCATAAAATTGTTCCAGCTAGATTAAGCTCATCTGTTTGAGTTAACAAAGAGAAGGTTAGATGGTGACTTGATTTTCATCTATAAATACTTCCCCAGGAAGCCAAGTTCTGGTAGCAGACAGCTTTTTAATCCAGCAGACAAAAGCTGAACAAAGCCCAGTGGTTAGAAGATAAAGCAGATGAATTTAGAGCAGAAATGAGGGACAGATTTTTGGGAGGGAGGAGGATTATCCATTAATGAACCTTTCCAAAGGGTATTGGGTTCTCTGCTTTTCCCTTCTTGGTGGCACCGACTTTCTGTTTGTGCAGACCTGAATCCTGGAAAAACAGGTTTTAACAGGACTTTGTGGAAGTATGAAACCGTTTTTGGTTTCCTTCCACGCCATGCCTCTGTTTGCACCAGCTCATCTTTCCACTGGTGCTTCCTTCCCTGCAGATCATCCCAGTGCACAAAATTAGGTTTGGAGAGGCTGGATGTGAAAACTGAACTGCCAGATTCAGATTATAGTTATTCCTAAACTTTGCATCAGAAGTACACTTTTGATTATGGGTTTTCAAATAATTTTATCATGGTGGAACTGATGATGAAAATTAATATGAAGAATGGTAGATTTTTGAGTCAGCAATAAACATAACCTGCAAAAGAAAATCAAAAGTTCAAAGAAAAAAAAATGTTTGTAGTTTGAACCAATACTGAAGAGAAAAAATTTGTACTTTTTTTTTTTTCTTTTCTTCTAGGGAAGCTTCACATTAGATGATAAGGAGGGGGAATGAAAAGCAATTTTTAACATTTCACTTTTTTGGGGCCTTTCAATAATGTGCAATAAATTGAAGAATAAAAGACAGAAAGAAAGTCAGCCCACCAAACTCTGTAACTAGTTTTACACTTCAGAATAAAACCAAACTCAGACTATTTAGGTGCTGGTGTTAAGGCATTTTTAATTGGTGATGCTGTCAACCTTTCTCTGTTTGGCTAATGAATTTTTAGTTTAGGGAAGGTCTGTTTTTAACTTTCCTAAATCATCTGGTAAACAAGGTGAGGAGATGAAGACAATAAATTTAAAAACAAGAAGAGATTTAGTTAGGACACCTAATTAGGATTTCTAATCAGGAGTCATCAACACCTATAATTAGCAGGGTTGTTCAGACTCATTGCTTTCTCTTTAATGGCCATAAGACATCCAAATGGTTTTAAATTATGTACCATGGGCTCCTAATCAGTTTATTGAACATCATAAATTGTTAAAAGGAGTTAATAGCTTGTGTTTCTTGGTAGAAAGTGCTAATACTCGAGGCAGAGAACTCATCAAATGAACCTCATTAGAGAAGGGAGGAGGGAGATTGCGTCTCAGTGTCTCATTTTGTTTTAGTAATTAGCTTTTACTGGATTATCCGATCCAAATCTTTATTCAGTTTACTCTGTCAAATCTAGTTTGCATTTTAAATGGAAAATTGACACGTGGAACAATTTGTCTCCTGACTGGGTTAACGGCTCCAGCTGGCAGGAGGCTCCTGCGGGGAGGGGGTCATCACCAAAGCCAGGTGGGGGGGAGACAAGCCAGGGGTTTCCCCAACACTTGATGTCCTCCAGCCTCCACTCTCAGCTTCTGCCCCAGCAGCTGAAGAGTAGCAGTATGTGAAATTTCCACGATGTGACCCCAGCTTGCCCCTGAGAGCAGTGAGGGACCCACGGCACAGGGAGCACACCAGCGTGAAGCCATCCCCTGGGACCAGATCAGCTGGTTCTGAGCAGGTTTTTGTCTCTGGCTGCAGCCAGTACAAGCTGCTCTAGCAGAAGTTAGAAAAAAGCTCCCAGCGAACAATTACAAAAAATTCTCCCTGCAGGGAGAGCATTTCCTAAATTAACCAAATGTCCCTGGTGCCTGGTGTGTGGGTATTAACATCCACCCTACCCGCTGTGAAAAACTGCATTAAAATGCCGAGATCCTTACTGTTTTACTGGCTGACATTGTGGCTTCTCTGCACTTGGGTTTGCCCGATACAAGAATTAAGGATTCAGTGCAAAACGTTAGCTTCTAAAAACCATCATTGTAAAGGTGCTGCTGTAAGCCTGGCTCAGTTGATTCAGCACCAAGGTACGGTTCTTCCCTGTGCTGGGAATGTCCAGTTGTCACAGCCAAGCTTCCCATTGCCACCCCATTGCACTTTTCATCCCGTTGTAGCGGTCCCAGCTAAGAACTGGTTGATTAAAATCTGGAGGGACAACGACAGCATATTCCTGTTTTCAGGAGCCCATTCCCAGTACTCTCATGGTTTATGCCTTTCTCTTTTACCTTTGCAGGACACCTTTATGACAGTTGAGAAACCAGTGACTGACTTCCCATGGCTGAGTACATATGAGGGGGAGGATGAGGCTGATGCTGGAATGACCAAGGTGTGATGGTGTTGGAGATTTCAGAGCTGCAGTGCAAACTAGTTGATTTACCTCCCCTGATTGCTAATTTTATTCACTTTTGTGGAACAGGTCTGCAGCTGGAGGAATGAGGTCCTGTGACTCCAGTGGAGCAAAGCCCCCGGGCCTGACCTGAGTGGGGATCCTCCTAGTGCCCTTCACTGAGCAGCAGCCCCCTGTGGAGTTGGTGTCTCAGCCCTGATGAGGACTCAGTGACATACCCAAAATCACCTGGGGAAACCTCTGGCAGAGCAGGGACCCATGGCTTGTTTGTGTCTTATAATGCCACCTTGTCCCACTGTGCTCCCCACTTCAGGAGAGCAGCTTGGCTGCATTCTGCAGGAGACATCCCTCGCTCAGGCATTGCCTCCCCTGCTGGCTTCAAGGAGCCACCTGGGAATGAGATTGCAGCGAATACCATACCTCTTGCAAGCCTCTCTGAACCCATGGAACAAGACAAAAGAGATTCATCCCCTTCTTCCTGCTTGAGAAGAGGGGTTGGGAAAGCGAGTCTTTCCATGCTAATGTCACACAATTACTTCTTAACTGCCAAAACAAATGGCAGAAATGGGGAAAGTGACACCAAATCAAAAATGTCACAGGTGATCGATTCATGTCATCTACCGTCGCCGCAGCCAAGGCTGGCGAGAGAGACACAGTGATAACACAACACTAATATTATATTACAGCCTTCACAGCGCTGAATGCCAAGTGATGAATATGTGTCACTTTATGTGTCGCTCACTCTGCGGGCCTGGGCGGGCGAGCATGGAAAATGGAGTGTTCAGGATTAATGATATCGAAAATGATAGAGAGGAGATTGAAAATTCCTTCCTTCCTGAACCATGCAGATTGAAATGTACCTCAGAGCTATCTCTTGCTGCCCTCCTCCTCCACTTTTTAAAGGTCTTTTGTGCAGCATTTTGAAGATGAAAGGAAAAAGGGAAAAATAAAAGGAAAAAAAGAAGGGAAAAGAAGACAAGAGTTGGAAAGAAAAGACAAGATGAAAAAAGACAAGAGACTAAAAGGCAAGAGTTGAAAAGACAAGAGAGGAAAAGAGAAAAGAGAAAAAAGAAAAAAAAAGAAAAGAAAGAAAAAAGAAAAAAGAAAAGAAAAGAAAAGAAAAGAGAAAAGAAAAGAAAAGAGACTAAGAAAAAAGAAACAAAGAGAAGAGAAGAGAAGAGAAGAGAAGAGAAGAGAAGAGAAGAGAAGAGAAGAGAAGAGAAGAGAAGAGAAGAGAGAAGAGAACTTTTTATAAAGAGTGTTCTACTTGGAAATTTCTTCCTCTGTTCCTCATGGTTTGATTTATGAGCCAGATTTCCCGTATTCAGGTATTTTCTCACATGCAAATACAGCCTGGAATATGTCCATGATTTTAGTCCAGGACCACCACGTCTCAGTTAAAAACTTGATGTAGCCAAAAGGTTGTGGCTGGATTGAGGTCTGTGCATGATGTGTTATAATTAGCAAGTGATCTTACTGAGCATTCTCAATGAAATCCAGAGCATTCTAATGCTCATAATTTCTGTTTTGCAGCCTTCAGAAATTTCAGGTGAAAATCAGAGTCCCACAGTGCTGGTAATTTTCCCCATCTAACAAAAGAACTGATAACTAAGAAGATGGGTACAGCATTAGGGCTGGAGTCGCCTGTCCAATGTCACAGGCAGGGCTGAGCTGATGCATGGCTCCTCCTTTCATATTCACACACCATTTATGCATGAATGCTGCTGGATGACCCATTCCCAGGGGCCCAGAGACTGCAGACACGTTGCTGAGGCTGGAGAAGGTTACAGATGTGCATTTAGGTAGGTGCAGGGTTAGACCCTGTCAGCCCATGGAGGGATGGCTCCATGAAGATATTCCCTTGTCCTGGTCTCTGGCTGATGCTGGTTCTGTGAGCTGCAAGGCCCTGTTGCAGTGCCTGGAGTTGTTGAGTGAAGTGTTTCAAGACTTGTCCAGGACCTGGCGAGATGGGGGGCCTGGAGGGAGCTTATCCAGGGACAATCCACCCTCTGTGGCTGACGGTGGGTGCTTGTGACCATCCTGGTTTTGAGGAGAAAGGTTGCCTCCCCATGGCTGTAGCCACACCAGTCCTGGATCTTCATTTTGGATTTATCCTGGATTTTGGCAAGGATGCCTTGAACCTTTGACATAGAAGACAAAGGAAGGATGAAAATTTTTAGTACCTTTTTTCCTGTACTCTTTCCTTTATCATTTATTTTTACCTCCCGGTTACTTTAATTGGGTCACCTCCCCAGATGGGATGAGGGCTTATTCCTTCCTTCTAGCTACAGTGGAAACCATCTCCTGCCTTGCTGTGCCCTCACCTGATATTCCACATGCTGCTCCTCCCGTGGAGCTCGGAGCTTTCTGTCTTTGAGGCACGCTTAATGGGGACAGAGTTTTGTTAAGCAACTGATGCTGAATAAGGGAGCAGCCTTTTTTTCCTTTCTTTCTCTCTTCTTAACCCATTGCAGCTCCTGGAGAAAGCGTTTCACACAGAAAATGGAACTGAATCAAACAACAGAAAGTTGAAACTTGTTTGAGCATCATGTTAAAACAATGCTTCCTGCCACTGACTGCCAAACACCTGCCTGACTTTATCATTAACCTCTCCTGCAGAATGAGCACTAATGGAGAATGATCTTAAGCACTCACAGCCATTAGTTTCATATGGCAATAGACTGAGATTGGAGGAAGAAACCCAGAATCAACTGAGAGTACCTAATTAATTGGATTATAATTACATTTGGAAAGCTAAAAGGTAATAGATCTGTTTGAATTATGATCATCACAGGCTCTTCAGGGACAGAGTGTGCAGTGTGAATCACTTGTATGTGATCACCAGAGACACGAAGAATTAAATGACTGCAAATATTTTAAATAAGAGCACATGTTCTCTAGTGGGACTGTTGGCTGCCAAGCTTGGCTGGCATGAACGTGTTTCCTTTGAGGTGGCAGTCACTGCCCTTTGGTATTCTTATTTTTTTTAAAGGATACCTGAGCCAAAAATACTACTTTTGGTGTGGTTCATCTCTGGAAGAAGGATCAAGCCTAAAGACAAATCAGGGCCTGGAGATTAAATTTACATGTGGCTGCTGCTTTCCTAAATTGCAACTCAAAGGGGCCACACACCATCATTGGACACAGATTTTTGTCCGTCTTTCCTGACTCTTTTATCTTTTTCCTGTCCCCATGAGCATACAGTGCTGACTTCCCCAGCCCTGAATATACTTTTTCTGCACAAATCCTTCTGATAATAAAAGAAAAAAAAAACCGGAACAGAAAGAAAAGAGGCATTTCAGAGATACAGAGCATTAACAAAAGCCTGTAGATTTCCAGCACAGAGTAACAGGGCAGTGGAAGTATTCGATCAGAGCCATAAATCTAATGAGATTGTAATGATATGCAAATTAACAGCACCATGAGCCAAATGGGTAAAGTTTCTTTATGGAGCATATTAAGAGGCGTTTTGCCTAAGTGGAATGGTTGGGTGAACAATAAATGGCGAGCCACAATCTGCAAGTGTTGGCTGACAACAGCAGTGAGATAAATAAAAACAGATGAAGACAAGTCTTATTCCTCCATTTAAAAGGACAGATGCTGCAAATGAAACTGTACTACCCTCCTGCAGTGGGAAACTGCAGCTATGCAGCCCTCATGAAATACCAGGGATTTTTGATTGCTCTTGTTCAGATTAATGCGCACAGGAAACTTCTTGGAAACACAGCTTTGATCCAGCATTTATGTATTCAGGGATGGCCAAGAAAATGTGAAACCTCAGGCCAAATTGTTTTCTAGTGTAAATTAGGCAGCCCCATTAGCTCTACCAGTTTATGCTAGCTTTGGATCTGGATCCCAAACTGTACCTGCCAGCATCCAACTCTTGATTAATATTGAGTGGTCTCACTATGACATTTTAATTATAACATTATGGATTTCAGGAGGAGGGGGAGCAAAAGAAGAGAAAGTATTTATTTTTGGTTTTATGCTTAGAGGAAGAAAAAAATAAGGAAGGAAATAACATCTCCCCAGATCCCACAGGGATTTAGTGGAGATCAGCTAAATCTCAGTTCTTATAATTTTCAAAGGCTCATCCAACCTTATTTTAACTTCCTTGCCATGGGCAGCTATTTAGTAATTTCACATGGGATGGCTTGAGACCTCTCAGTGCTGTCATTGGCCAAACTAATGACTTCTGTGCCAGAAGTGGTGGTGGTGAAGCCATGTGTGTTTATGGCAGAGGAACTCGCTCCTTTGGTGGTTACATCACGCCCTGGTGAGGTTGGGGCACTCATGGGGAATAGATTTACTTAGTTGTTGGAATAAAAAATGGTATTTCAGGATGGATTAGGAGTGAAAAACATGGAGTGGAGGAGGAAAAGGAGGGAGTATGACCCTCTAGCCTGGTGGGGACACTAGAAGATGGTTCTTTGCCATTCCCTGAACATCCCAGCAATGTCACATCCCGGCACTGCCCTGCCACCCTGGGTCAGTTTTCCTCCTTATCAGGTGGATGGATGCTCACCTCCAGGCTGATTTCTGGTTTGTCTGTGACTATGCCAAGTTCAAATTCAAAATTCTTAGAGACATGAGATTAAAGTAATACAGGCCTAGTGTATGAACCTATGAAAATGCTGAGTACAACAAATGCAGCCTAACATAGTTTTTCCAAACTTTCCCTCCATCTGCCTATCTAGATGTTTCACCAAAGCCTACAGGACCTGGATCATCTCTCAGTGCAAAATCTTAGCATTCATCTGTGATTTGGACTGTCCTGTGATCCAAGAAAGACAGCGAGGCTGAAATGTTTGAGAAATGCTGTTCAACAGACTGCACGTCGATCTAGGAGTTAAGCAACATGGTTTCTGCTCCTCGGTGCAATTTCTTTATAAAGTCCTTTCAGATCTGTGGAAGGAAAATAAGATTCATAGAAGCTAAAACCAGAAGTGTTATAGCAGTGTAAATGTGGGTGCATGGCATTTCCCCTTCAGAGCTTACTAATAAAAATAGCCACCTCCATCTGTGGTCAAGTTTAATATCTGGCAAAATCCATTCTGTTCACCTCTATATCACCATCTGGACTGCCCTGTCAATTATTAGCATTGTGCTCAATGGAGCTGCCACACAGCTCATTTTTGCAGTTACTAGCTTAGTAAATAAATGTGTCACACTAAACATCATGACTTCTAAGGGAGTTTGAAAACAAACAGACAAGCAAATAGGTGCAAAACTACATGAAAGCTACCGCCCTCCTCCCACACAGACTGCAAAGCTCCTTGTTCTGTGAGTGACAGAAGGGATGGAGCCTCTTCCTATCCGAACCTTGGGGTCACCCTTACCCTGAATTTGGTCCCCATGTCTCTGAGGGTAGCCCCAAATCCTCGGTGTGCTGGCCCAGCACACAGCTGCGTGTTGCTAACAGATTTTTTAGGAGGTGTGTGTGGCTTTGCCTGCATGGACCAACACTGCTCATCCAGTGCAGGCTGGAGCATGATTAGGAGACAAGTGAAAAAAGTCACTGCTCTGGGCCTTCTGAAATATTTCAAGTCCAAGGTAGGGCCAGTGGTGAAGATGAGGGTGATGGGTTTGGGGTTTGCTGTTGATTTTCTGGTATTTTTTGCCAGATGAATGCATCAGTCTCATGGCAGGGATATCCAGCCTGCCCAAGCATGGGCAGCTTGGTCTAGCCCAGCATCTGCACCCACTGTATTTATTTGTACAGTGTCTGCCAGGCTCCTTGTGCTGCATGCAATAGAGCCACCGAGGAATAAAGGAGTCAGAGCACGAGCTCAGGATGCTCAAGGCTTTGCTGAAGAGGGTTTTATTAATGAATGTCTCTTATTTGGCCATCTTCAAAGAGAAGATGGAAGCAGTTGCACCAGAAGAGAAGCATGGGCACAAAACAAATACTCTTTATGCTGCCTGAAGTGCTTTGCCTGTGGTTGGTTGCTGGCACCTGGGGAAAAGATGAAGTCTGGCCCCATTCTCTTGCTCCCTTTTTGGGATGATGGGAATGAGGTCAGTCCACATGCCCTACATGTGGAAATCTCACTCCTGAAGATTAGCTCCAGAACTTTCCAGAAGGACTGTTTTGGACTAGTGTCCTGCAGGCAGAGACAGAGAAGCACATCCAGTATGTATTTGTCCAGCCTGTTTATTCCCTGTTCCAGCCTTGTTTTGAGGCTGTTTAATCCTTCACGTGCAACTGTGCTCAGAAAATTCAAACAAATGACAGAAATGTCAAACAAGACTGCCTTGCAGAATGAGGGCAGCCTGTTTATGAGCTCAGTTGATACTGCTGAAGAAAATTACACCTTAGCAGGCAGATAAAGTTAAAATTTGTGTAATAAAAGGTGTTGCTGCTACCTGCAAGGCTCACCTTCTCTTTCTGCCTTCTTCACCAACATTCCACATGAATGCAGCGAGGGCAGCTTCATCTCTCGAAAGCCAAAGATCTTCTCCACAGTTAAATCCTCACATAACCTGAGCCCTTTTACAGCACCTGAGGTGGAGATCCCCCCATAGAGATTTACCTCTCTGTGCTGAGCCAGCACGAAGCCAATTCAGCACTAAATGCAATGTTTCCCCCATATGTTCTTGCAGATAGAGCAATATTATCCTGTATTAGGGAAGTGCCTGGCTGTGTCACTTGCAACATGCCAAAAGCCATAAGACTATATTGGTTTTCAGACCCCTGCTGTGTTGGCTTGGGCATTTTCTGTTCTCTTCTATCAGAGCACTCTGTTTTCGGCAGAGATGTCAGGACGCCAATGAGCCAATGAAAGGAATCTCCTTGGCATTTACCCTTTAGTATTTCTAGGCTCTTAATCTTGGGATGGGAAATCTAGTGCTGGAAGATGGACGTTAAAAGGATGGCTGGTTTTCTTTATTCTCTTCCTAAGAATATGTATGTGGTGTTTTTATGGGCAGTGGCACTGAGTGCGACTTAGGTCTTGCACAACCAGTCAAAATGTCAGTGTGGTGGGATCTCAACTTGGATATTTCTTGTACTTACTTCCAGCAGTGTGTGAAATGTGGGATGAATAGGGAAAATAATGCTTCAGAAAGTCTTCAGTAAACAAGTTTTGCTCTTGTGTAAGTTTGCTGAGCTGGTGGGTAGCAAGAAACAGAGACAGAGCCAAAGGCAAATTCATGGCCAAACCACTACCTTGGCACTAGCAGGAAAATCAGACTTCCTCAGCAAGTCACTCATCCACAGGGAATATTCTGAAGAAGCCAGATGTGGCCCTTGTTTGTGCTGAAATAACTCCAGGGTAATTTCCTGACATCAGTGGAGTGACTCCAACTTCAAAATCATGAAAGTGGCATCTCAATCAAGCCCAGGAACCTTTTTCCTCAGGGTGAAGTTAGGAACTGCCACACTGGGACTTGTTTCATGAAGGTCTGGAGCATCACCTGAGCTGGGTGCTGCACCCCGTAAGAGCCCTCATACAGGTGGTGTGGCTGTCCAGGGTACACTGCTGAGCTTACTGGTCTATTAAAGGGGAACAAAAGAGAGCTCAAGATTGGGATGTGGACTCTAACAAGATCTTGAATAATCCCTCCAGAACACCAAGGTCTCAAAGGAGTCATGGGGATTATATTCTGGAGACAGCAATCTTCCTTCCTCCGACAAGACAGGCAGAGACAGTTCAGCGTAAGTTCCTGTCAAGAAGCTTGACATTCACAGCAGAGACCCACTTACAGTGTTCCCAGCAGGTTCTCCACCTCTCTGGTTCCTACCATTCATGTCCAGCTAATCACTCCCACAGTTAATACTTTCTTTAAACATTTCAACCACCGGTTCCCAGTGCTCTGTGACTTCTGCTCTGGGCCATGATTGTTGCTATGAGAACATGGCCCAAAGAAAACAAAAGAAGGATCCTTATCTATCAGGCCTTTTCTCCCTTCACAACCATGATATTGCTTTTTTTCTTTTTAAATTTCATTTTGCATTTCTGTTGACCTGTACATAAACAACTGTAGCTGGATCAAAAACCAATGAGAAACTCATTCTATTCCAGTGGGGGGATCAGTTCCCAGAAACTGTGGAATTTTTGTACAATCATCCACCTCGTCCCCTTCTTGCTAAATTTTCCCAACACACTGGATTTTGTTATTTCCACAGTGTGAAATATTTTTTCCATTTTATTGTTCTTGCTGTATTTGGAGGCTAGGTACAAACATTTAGGTGATGTCCTGATGTAAGTGCTGCCTCCCACCCAAGATGAGGCTTCAAAAAATATTTCACATGCTCTGCTAGCAACCCTGAGACACACAGTTGTCCTTCATTCTATTTATTTCTCCCAAATTCCACCCTATTTTGTCATTCACATACCAAAATGTACATCCCAAATCCAATTTTTCAGCTCTTGAACCCTGGAAACCTTAGGTGAGATGCTGGGACAGAGAGGGAAATGCCTTGTCTCCTTTACGTGCCGTCAAGGGAGAGGATGGGATTGGGAAGGACCATCCCAAAGGGTGACATGCAAATGAAGGTGTTAAAGAAAAAAAAAAAAAAAAAGAAGGGGAAAAATATAAAGGAGAAGAAAATAAGTCATCTTGGTGAAACACAAATGGAGTTGTAGCTAGGTATCATTTGCTGGGGAAATTACGTTTCTATTTGGGAATAAATGAATGTAAAACTTGTTTGAGACCCAGGTAATAATAGAACAGGGGAGGAAATTGAAATTTATGACTTTGCAAATGACTCCTGTAGCAGAGAGAGACACACATCAGAGATATCTTTTTATTCCCCCACCACCACCTCCTCCTCCTCCTCCTCTCCTCCCGCCTTGTTTTCTCTTCTTCCCACAGATGAGGAGGACAGGTCTGCAATAAAACAGGTCTAAGCTGTGCCGGCCCGGAGATGCTGCGGGGGGAGGCGGAGGGGGAGCGGGGGGAGAGGGGACATTAGCGCTGCTGTAACGTTGTCACTGCCTATGTAAATGGCCGCGCTACATAGTCAACAAGACACACTTGGCTGCCTGCAAGTGGGAAGTACTTAAATCTTGGCACTGATAAATGAAATATTTTTAAGGGAGCTAATCAGTGAAAATGGGGTTTCATCAGGCACTGACATGTCTCGCTTGCTTCAGCGAGTCCAAGAGAGAAAAATGATTGCGTGGTGCGGGCCGGAGCCAGCTGGAGATGGGGAGCGAGGGGAAGGGGGGTGAGAGGCGGCGGCTGAGGATGCTCGCGGGGCACAAGCCCTGGGGACCGCGGCCGGGGGCAGCCCCGCCTCCGCCACCCCCGGCCCCTGCCAGCCCCCGGGGCGCGCACCCCGCGCTCCGCCCGGCTCCGCTCCGCCCGGCCGTGATGGATGGCCTGGCACGGAACGGGCTCGGTGCAAATCCCCAATCTGCAGCCTGCTGGGCTCAGTTGGATCAGCAGCAGGCTAGCTGGTATTTCTGGATAAACACTAATAAATCTTCCTTTTCTTCATGGCAAGTGGTGCTTCCTCTGCCTCCCCAGCCCCCCGTCTTTCCTCCTCTCACGCTGGTGCAAGGGGAGAGGGAAGAGAGGTGGATTCAGGGTGCGGGGAGCTTGATGGGGATGGGAGCCAAGCCTTGAGATGGGCAGGGATCTGGCTGGGGAAAACCTCTGAACTAGGGGCTTGCAAAGCCTCCCACCAGCCCAGCCACCTCCAGTTCTGCCCCTGGCTGAGTGGGGACTGAGTTTCACCTCCCTGATGTTACGATGGTCATCCACTTCCCAAAGCCTGGGTGAGCTGTGGGTACAAAGCCATTCCCAGGATTCGGGGTTTGGCCCTTAGCCTCTGGGGAGGGAGCGGGGACATGGTTCAGGGGGTTGTGTTCAGCATTTTCATCTCAGAGCTTCACAGTGGTCCCTGTCTTTGGCTCCATGGGTGTACTGGGGCTAGCTGAGAGCCACCTGGGCCAGTGTCTGGGGCAACAGAGAAATGAAATAATCTGGGAAAAGTGGCTCTGACCTGGCTCTGACTCCTGAGCCAGACCCTGATGTACACAACTCCGTGGAGGTTCTCACAATGACCATGAAGGTCCCATCTTTTGCCTACAGACTTTTTGCCTACATCAGCCAAAATCCAGTGGTTGAATCTGTCCCTGTTACCAACCTACCTGTAAATGACCTGAAAATCCCCTGTAAACCAAAATACAATCAGTAAGAGAGGCGGCTCCCACCATGTCCTTGCTCCATACCAGTGAGGGATGTACCAGGATTCGTTCTCATCTGAAAGGAGAGGTCCATGCGTGTGAAAATTATCATTGAATGAAACTGTCTCAACAGACTGGCAGAGGGAAGAAATACATAAATTAAAAGATGGGGAAAAAAATAAAAAAGAAAGAAAACCTGGTGCTTACATCATTTAGTCATAAAGGTTCAAAGGAGGATTCCCTCAGTAATCAGGAAATGAAAATGTCCTTCAATTACGGAGCATTTTAAGACATGATTATTTCATGGGCATGCTATTAAGAAAATGACAGTGGAAAATTCATCATGAAATAAATTAATACTTAAACATTTTTGAAAGGTTCCCTGGTGTATTCTTATCCTCCTCCCCTTCTGACACAATAATGTGTTGTTTCTCAAGAAAATTTTATTGGACTAGAGATGATAAAATACACAATGAAAAATACATTTGGAAAGCAAATTCATAACTACTTTTTTTTAACGGAGGCAGCTTAGCTAAAAATACACAAAAAACCACAAGGACAATTTATTATTCTCTGCTAGTGGAAAACAGACTTTTTTTTCCCCTTCATAAACTCAACCATGCTGGTGTTTGAATAATTGCCTCCCAAATTCACACAAACCAACAATTTTGGCTATATTTGAGGTTGGGTTTTTTTGTTTGTTTGTTTTTTTTAATTCTGCCTGTCTCCACCCTGCCAGTGCAGCATATTGCTACACATCACATTACAGCATGAATTTATTCCCACCATGGCAAAAGCTGATGCTCGCTGGAAAACGCAGACAGCCCTAAGAAGTGTTTGATTTGATCTGATTCCAAGCGAATTGGTGCTGGGGAGAGATACAACAATGTGGCATTGGACACCTGAGCTCTCCAGATGTGTCTGTTCCAGAGTCTGCTGAAGCCAAGATTTTTTTTTCTGTTTGCATGGATTTCAGTGCAGTTTTGCTTAGGAGGTGCCTTGTGGGAGCCACGTGGTATTGCACATTTTTACCTCTCAGCTGAGAGCTCCATGCCAGCAAGCTACGATGAAACAAGGCTGAGTTGAGGTTCAGGAGCTTTAAGGTTAGGTGGGAACCTCGTGAAGGCTCTGTAGACAAGCCATATAGAAACTGAAGTTGCAGCCTGAAACCAGAGAATGGGTTTTATGTTGGAGGCTTGACTGTGCAACCTGCCCTTGCTGGTCTTCAGCACTAATGGGGCTTGTGGGTGCAGCCAGCAGGGCAAGCTCCGGCTTGCTCCTGTAATGGGAACATCTCTTTTGGGAGACCTTGCCAAAGCTAAAGGCAAGATCAGGCAAACTTTGCAGCTCCTTGGAACATGGGAAAATTGTTTTGAGGATTCCCAGGGAATATGAACTTCTACTCCCTGACACCACAGGAGAGTCCTACACAGCCAGGGCGTGTTTTTGTAGGGCAGCATGCAAGATTCTGCCTTAAATTTTATCCTAGTTGGTAGTCAGCTGAAAAAACCAGGAGAATACAAATCCAGCAGTGAAATGAGTATTGTTGCCCAGATCTGCTCCTGCTTAGAGCAAGCAGGGAGAGAGTTCACCTTACTTTGAACAGATAAGAACAACTGTTGGACTTGATGGGAGTTCGACTCGATCCTTATGGGTGTCTTCCAACTCGAGATATTCAATGATTCTATGATTACAAGCCTGTTCTTCCACTGTGCTTTTGGACCCATTTTATAAGGTTGTGGAGTATCTATTTTGCTGTTCTATGGCTCATATTTTGAGGAAGGATCATAATTCATGAGGGGTGCCTGCCTAGATAACTCACAAGTGGGATATACATGTCTGTCTCTTACTGAACCACATTTTGCTGCTAACATGTATTATATTTGTACCATGCCAGAGGGGGTGTCTGCAGGTCTAAAAATGTTGGTTATAACAGCTACTCATGCTATTAGTATAGTTGTAGATATTATATGATTTATTGATGTGTTTTTATTTCCCACTGGTATGGTATAAATATATTTATTTCACAGAAGTGGCCAATAAATTTCCCTTATGAATCCTGTTATCTGCACCATTAACCATTGATCATTTTTATGAGGTCACAACTTAAGGTGTACATGAATTTACACCTTAATTTGTGACCCTTTCCAAAATAATACATAGCCACTTCTGAACTATTCACCTCACAAGAGGCACTGCTCATTTTTGCTGCTTCCTACTGCATTTTTGTTTCTCATCAGACAGTGTCCTAGCATCATGTGCCATTCAACTCTTTCATCCTCTCAGCACACACAGAGGAAAGTGGCTAAAACATTAAAGGCATGAAACTTTCCTGTACCCAGTTCATTCCTTGTGGAACTCTGGAACTTAACAAGAAAATAAGACGACAAAGCAACACTAAATAACCCAAGGACATGCTCTAGTCTCCCTGCTATAAAGACCAAGATTTCCTAACAGCATCCAAAGAACAGTAAGAATGCCAGAAATTCAGATAGTCACAAGTAATCCTGTCCATTTTCTCCTTTTTTGTTATCTTATAAATGGCCTTTGAGATGTTGGGCAGCATGAGAACAAATCTCTCCTTGTGTCCTTCATCGGTTCACTCTTTGATTTGTAAAAAGCACTGAAGCTGGGAGTATTGCATCTTTATTTTTTATCAGACTCCCATGTGCTCATGTTTTAGCATAAGGATTGCTCTTCAAAGCCCTGGGTTAGATGCAACATTCCCCTGTTCTGTTGGTGACCTTCACCACTGGCCTTCCCTTCCTCCAGCTCTTCACAAAGAGTGCTTCATAGACACTTGGCCATCTCCAGCTGTTTGATTTCCAGATCACCTGTTCAGCTCTGATCTGCCATTGGTCTTGGTTGTTCTCTCCTCTCTCTGGGAGTGTCTCATCACAGAATTTGGGATGTTTTCCAGCTATGGCCAAAGTTGTATTCCCCATCTCACCTCCAGAGCTGAACTCTCAGCAAACTCCTTTCTCAGTTACAGACAATGACTCATTCTTCAGAGGTCAAGCAAATCTCTTCCTTCCTTTCATTTAACCCCTTCTTCTCCCAGGAGAGGAGGTTGGTTTGCCCAGCCATCCCCTTGCCTTGATGAGTGTCCATTTTATCTCTAGTTGATCCCACGTCATGTCCTTCACATCTGCTGGGCAAGTTCTCACACAGTCTTGGCTGGTCCATCTGTACTACTAGAATTTGCCTGGAGAGAAAATCCCCAAAAACCCCCAGAGTCCAAGCATATTCCTGTACACGACAGTCCTGTACACACTTCATGTGGTAGGTGGCTGGGCCATGTACACGTCCATAGATATTCCAGGCACAGTCCTCAATCAGTGGAAATGCAGCCCTTAGTGGCCTTGTTGAGGAGAGGCAACAGCTTCAGATCCTGCCTCCACTCTCTGCTGCTTCTTTTCAGCTAGCCAGCCTGTCCATGTCCCACTTGGTGCCCAGATTGGCCACGGACATTCCACCAGACACTGCAGCAGAGCATGGCACTGCACCAATGGGCATGGCACACGTGTGTCACTCTTGTCATATGTTGCTGTCAGAGAGGAAACACAGAAAAGCTTTCACATCCCCTGAAGTCCCAACTGGGATGCCAAGTGATCAGGAGTCTCACAACCCTTTGAAATCACAGGTGAGGGAGAACCTGAAAACCTTTGATGCCAAATGTGTGCTGCAGCAGAGAGATTAGTCCTAGGTTTTAAACAACAGGCACAGCATGAGCCAGAGCCCTCCTTCCCCACGCCCCCTCCATAGCTCTCTTCTCACCCAGAGTTTGGCTGCACAGACTTTTTATTTGCACACAGTTGTCCTTAAAAATAATAAGTGACTATTTGCCTGTTCAAAGCCAGAAACAAGTTGACCAATTGCTGCTGTGTTTTACTTCAGGGTATCCATCTAAAGGCAGGGAGAGAGAATCAGGCTATAATGGTTTGCCTGGCTCGAAAACTCCATTTTGGGCCGCGGAGAGTCATATTTCAGAGAGTATTGATCACAGTGCAGTTTGTGTTTCCTCACGTCCATGATCCTGTTTGCAGCCCTGTAAAATAATAACAGTACTCATGTCAGTAAGGTAATTACCATTGATCTAACACACTGTGACAAATTTTTCAGTCATGCCACTTGATTCATACTTAAAGTTATGGCACTGCTGACCGCTCCTTAAATAATTGAAGGATGTCCTTTGTAAATCAGCACACTCTTGCCAAAAAGTGGCAGTTTCTTCTTTGTTCCAGGCCTTGTTTCTTAGTTTCATCAGGGATTTCGAAATTAAACAGACAGCTTTCCACAGCCCACATAGTTCACACTTGGAGCAAATATCATCTGAGCTGGCAAATCACTTATGGCACCTTTGTTCGAGAAAAGCGGGAAAAAATAAGAAGGAAAAGGTTAAACTGCAGGGAAGATCAGAGTCTCTGTGGCTGGGGGGAGGGATGCTAGCAACAAGGGAGACAAAGCCAAATTTGGTTAATTCAAAATACCTGTGAAAGCACTCCTCATCCTCTTGTGGTTGGGATTACTGAAGGCCGAAGAAGAGCAGTGAGGATGGTCCTGGTCTCTTGCTCCTGGATCCTTGACTGCCCATGAGGAGAGCTTGGCAACCTCTCTTCTGAGGAATTGTTTAGTGATCTGCACCTCCACTACACCATGCCCCAACATGCTGAGGGGAAGCACCACAGCTTCTTGGTCTGGGCTCTCCAGGCTGGTGCCCCCAGAAAATATTTGTGTTTGACCTGCTTGTAACATGAAGTAAGGCTCTGCTAGGCAAGTAATCAAGGAGAGTATGGTTCTGGGTGGTGGGACCCACTGGCAGCTAACCATAAACTAGTTTTCCACTAGTGAAGTGTGGACACTCTTTAAGGTGAGTTTGGATCAGTTCTCCACAGTTTTCATCAAACCCTCCTCCTTGGTTGTCAAGGAAGCCTTGGAATTAGTTTAAATTGGACAACAAACACCATGAAGGACATATTTCTCATTGACATTGATGCATAGATACTTACTTTGGCTCTGGGGTACCTTCTGGAATAGCCTCTCTCATCTTCCATAAAATATGAAGACCATATAGGGAGATCACCTTGTTGCTTTCCAAAGGTATTCCTCAGGAGAGCAATCTGTAATAGACAAAGGTGCCTGTGGAGCAGTCAATAAAACCTCCATCTTTGTTGTCTCAGCAGACTCTCCCTGCTGACCAAACCCTTTCTTCCCAGCTCTCCTATTTAGAGACCACCCCCCTTTTGCAGGGTATGGAGAACTTTGATGCTGACCAGGGGTTTGCAGCTCAAGCTCAAAAACAAGCAAGGAAAGACCGATCCATAAGTCTGTCATCGCCACGGCTCAACAGCTGCACCCTCTGCTCCCTTTGGTTAGGAAGAAAATCTTGGCTGTGAGGGTGATGAGGCACTCCAGTGTTGCCCGGAGAAGTTGTGGATGCCCCACCCCTGGAAGTGTTCAAGGCCAGGTTGGACAGGGCTTTGAGCAGCCTGGATTAGTGGAAGGTGTCCCTGCCCATGGAAGGGGGCTTGGAACAAGGTGATGTTTAATGTCCCTTCCAACACTAACCATTCTGTGATTCCATGAGGTTTGGTGGCTGTCACAGGACTCCCGTGCTCGGGGAGCACGCAGACCTGCAGCAGCCACCGTGGCATTACAGCCTTTGGAGAGCAAATTGAATGAACTGTCCTCCAGGAGAGCCTCAAGCCTGCCTCTTTGGCATTGTTGGAACACACAAAGCAGTGGCTCTGCCTTTGATCCACTCTGCTACCTGTAAAGTGTCCTCTTTTGTGGGCATTCTTGTACCTGCTTGAGATGAGGCCAGAACAAACAGAAAGCACCTTAAAGGAGCTTACTAAGTAAGTCTAGGATTGAGCAAACAGCATATTCGAGGGGTCAAATTTAATTCCTTCCTTCCTTTTGTATTCAGATTAGAGGCCAAGGTAGATTTGTGGAAGCCAGGACTCCTCAGCTAATGCTGCTTTTGCACTTAACCTGCAATTTACCTGTCAGTAACAAATACATAAAAGGCCAGCTAAGCTCTTCAAACTTCCAAACAATTTACTGCACCATCAGATGGGCTCTTTAGCACAACAGCCTGTTCACATCTAAGGAAAACATCTGCTGCCTAAAAGAATGCTCCTCAAAAATGCGCCTGGCCAAATAAAATGTGCATATTTAAAGGAACATCATGTTTTAAGTCAATCAAACCCCTCAAAAATAATAATAAAAACCATTCCAAAGAGACTACTTGCCAGTGATGTATTGGCTTGGTTAAGAAGGGCTGTGTTTTCAGAGCCTCCTAAATTCCTCAACTCAAGTGCTGAGTGGAGGTTTATTAAGTGACCTGTCTGGATGTATATCAGCCTTGTCCCTGGTGGGGGTCCTATGTTAAATTCCATCATTAAAACCTATTACTGAGCTATCAAAACCCGCTGTAATTCCATCTAATGACCTCATTTCCCTAAGCATAACTCAGCGCGAGGTTTGCTGATGCGCAGTTACCTCTTGGTGGGCTGCAGCCCCTGAGCAGAGCAGGGGGCGGGAGGGCAGAGAGGGAGAAATCAATGTCTACGGAGATGACAAGGCACACAGCCAGAGACTGGGGACCAAGAAACTATCCAATATCCCATTTCCTATCCAGTCTATTAGCAGCTGAAGTCAGCCAGGGCTCCGGGTTTGATTGAAGGCTTAGCTGAGACCAGATAGAGGAGGAGAAGCCCAGGCAACATGGCCACCAGGCGAGGCTCCTTTCCAGCCAGCTGAAATCGCTCCTAAAGGTCACCATATATAAAAATGGATTACTGCATTAAAAGTTCAAAATGTTCTTTTTATTTCATCTTAATTTTTTTTTCTCGGGGTGGACACAAGCAAAAAAAAGGGAAGGAAAAAAAAAGCCTTTCCTTTCTCCCCCCTCAATCCCCCTTCCACACACCTCTACTTGCCATGAAATCATTTCGTAAATACAAAAAAGGCCCCTCAGGCTATTGGTGCCCAGACACTCATTTTTAGAGTGGATAATTGACTCCTTTCAGTTGATAATTCATAGCTTGCATATGCCAGCTAATACATCAGTGCCCAGAGACTCAGCGAGAGCCCCAAGCACAAATGGGAGAGAGGGAAAGGAAAAGGGAAAAAAAAAAGAAAGGAAAAAAAAGGAAATATTTTGGATGATAGATGAGTGCATTACGGCTTTATGAATGAATTATGTCCTGCAAATACCTTGAGCAGGAGAGACTGTCGGCCTGTATCTATACTAATCTGGGAGGAATTATGACGATTTTCACATTAAAAAGGGAAAAGGGAAAGAATTAATTGAGCAATTGGGCCATTAAAAATGTATGTCAGCGTGTTCTGTATGTCCATTTTCCAATTTATCATACGCTAGGAAGCTTCCTCCCAGGGTGACTGCCATTTTTCTTCTCTTTCTTGTGTTTGATCTCTTTTTTTATTTATTGTGGGTTCCTGTCATACAAAACCAACTCAGGATAGTTTTGGCAAGACAAAGTCTGGGAATTTTTTGCAGGGAGGATTTGTCTTTGTGCTTGTGCTCCCTGTTAAAAAATAGGGGTGAGGGTGCCCTAATGAATTTCTTCTTTGCATCCCACAGCTCTGGCAGTCAGTGTTCATAACTTAACAAAAAGAAATTATTTCAGCCTGTAGATTTTTATTCCTTTTCCATCTGAGAAAGTCTGAGATCAAGTTTGGCCATAGGTGGGCAGATGAAGATGAGGTTTTATTTTAAAAGTAATTTGCTAAGTCTGGCTCATCTAAAAGCACTAAGGGTGAGTGCCAGCACATGCAAACACCTGCTCTGCACACGTGTGAAATTCCACACACCACTGCTTGAAAAATTCACTGACACCGATGCTGCATGACCCAGCCCCAGCATTGAGCTGGGGATCACATCCATTGTTGGCCAAACATGTGTTCTGGATGGTTGTAGTGCTTGTATTCCACATAAGGCCTCTGTAGAAAGTGTTAATTATTTTCAGATCTGAGAAATAATTTAGGAGATTAAAAGAGTTCGCCAGCAGGAAAATGTTTTTAGAATAACAGCAATGTTAGGAATTGTTTCCAACTCTGTAATTAGTAGGATTGTTTAAATAGCTGAAATAAGAACAAAATACATTTTTTTCTGCTTTCATATACATAATATATTCCATTTTATTGGCTCAAAATTTTAGTACCCTTAAAAAACAAGTCTTAGAGACTACCAAAAAAATATCAGTAATTCAATCAATGTAAAAAAAAATCGCGTTTCAGACCTGCCAGCAAATTTCAAGCAGCCTGACCAACACACATTTTTTAACCTGTGTCTTCAATTTTCTAATCCAGGAATTATGCTTCACCTGGACTTCCTCTAATACAATTAGTGTGGTGTATTTGCTGAAACATAATGCCTTTACAGAATAATGTTTTATGCTGCAAAGCATATCTAATCTCTTCACGCAAGCCGCTCTATGGCAAATCATTTTATAATATGCAGAATATTTTTGATGTTGTTTATGTTCTCGTGTTTATGAAGTCTTTGATTGTAAGCTGCTCTTTAAGTACTTAAAAGATGTTTTTTTAAATCCTATTAATTTTTCTTGTCTTCCCCCCCCCCCCCCCCCCCCCCCGACTTGTTAAATATTTGCTCATGCAGTGGCTGAAACACGAGAATGCTGGAGGAGAATTTCAGCAAATTATTGTGTTTGTATTCAGGACCTTTATGTGGGACATGCAGGTTTGTTGTCTTATTTGAAGTGCAGCAAGCCCCTGAATTCCCCTTGATCACGGTGTACCTGGGACTGGGAATTTTGCCGTGGGTTTGATTTAGTTATTCTCTGCTCTGGTACACTACACTATGAAGAGGTAAGCACATCTCAGTGCAAATGTCACCCTCCTGGATATCGGCGCTTTTTCAGCAGCTGCTCTGCTGTACAGAAGCTTTTGGGAGGTCTTAACAACCCCTGTGAGAAGGCTGATGCGTATAAAAGGGATGTGAAGCAGATTTCTGCCACTGCAAATCTTTCTGTGCTTTGAAAGATACCTGCGTTCCCCAAGACTCCGCAGTTTTATACAGGGGAAAAAAGCAGAGACACCCACTGAGCAGCACCCAGGACCATCTCCAGCTCTTGCTGTCAC
The DNA here is from genome assembly GCF_020740725.1 of Corvus hawaiiensis. Taxonomy (NCBI): domain Eukaryota; kingdom Metazoa; phylum Chordata; class Aves; order Passeriformes; family Corvidae; genus Corvus; species Corvus hawaiiensis. Next base: position 24,652,928 of record NC_063221.1, read on the forward strand.
CTGACAAAGTGCCCTGTGCTCCCAGGCAGTTCCCAACCCACTTACTCCCCTCCTCCTGCTCAGGTGGGAGCCCTCTTTTCCAGCTAGGCTGGTCTTGGAGAGCTTGCATCTCTGTGGACAGATTTGTCTTCAGCAAAATGACCCTTTTTCCTCCAAAAACAACCACAGCATTTTGTCAGTAAATCAAGGCTCAGAAAGAAAATAGGAGGGAAGGTCAAAAGCTACCTGCCTCCCCTCTGACCTTGCCTATGGCAGCAGGCTCACCACCAGGGCCAAATGTGAGATTTGGGATCCTACATGGATACAACCTGGAGGGGGCCACCTGGGTGACTGCTGGGAGAGGCAGGACACTGCTCTTCCCTCTGGGTTTCCACCAGCATTCTTCATTCCAGCTTGAAGAGCTGAACAGCTCTCCAGAGATGAGGCTGAGTCATGTGGCAGGAGAGGGACAAAGGTGCAGGATGCTGTGCAGGTACACAAAGGGACCTGGGGGGTTTGTGCCAGGTCATGCATGGGTGCCAATTCCTGCCTGGGTCCTCGTGGGACAGTGGGATACAGCATGAGGTCAGCAATAAGCCACGGTCCCATCTCTCACCACACTTTGCCTGGCTCTTCTTGTGCTGACCATCCACAGGAAGAATTTCACTGTGAGTTTTGCCCAGTAGGGGAAAAATACCCAATCATATTCACTTCTTCCTTCTGAGGATCTTCATTTTCTAAAACCTACCTGTCAGAAATGAATCAGACAGTGGGACATCTCCACGTAGTGCCATTGAAGAGCCCACTGCAGCACAGCATTTTTGGCCAGTCACGTTATCTGCCTGTGCCTCCATCCCCCAGACAAAGGATGAGGGAATGCTGCCTTCCTCACACAACCTCTGAGCCAGGGATGGCTCCTTGCTCTGGCTCTGCAGAGTGAATTAACCCAGCAGGGCCTTCCACACCATGGCAACTGAACATAGCTCATCCAAAAACCAGCACATCAGTCTTGCTGATTGCACATGCCTTCTTCTGGAAACACATATCTCAGTAAAGGATTAATGACAGCCGGAATCCCATTAGGAAAGAAACACAAGTTCCCCAGCTTACTTAATATCAGGTTTCTCGCACCTGGCTCGCTGAACTAGGACATAACCTGCAGAATATAAAACGTCCTGTTCTTGCCTTTGCTGCTGACAGGCACAGAGAGGTGCTGTGAGGAGCAGACATTTATAGCCCGGCCCCCCTCAGACCTGCTAAGGCACGCACAGACCTGAAGATTGTCCACAACCTTTGCAGCATGCATGCTGCCATGTTCTCCCTGTGACTTAGATGCTCATGTTTTGGATGGAGATGCAGAAATGTGGGGTTTTTCTTGGTGTATCCCACAAAAAGGCATCAGTGGATGTTCTGCTGGATGACTCCGTGAAAACCATGTGCACGAAGGTCTCAGCTGGCTGAGGCATTGAAGACACCAGCGCTAGGAAAAGTGTCAGCATGCAAGTCCTGTGGTTTCTCATCATCTTTCCTCTTCTGCTGGATCCCAAGGAAAGCTGCCCCAAACAGGATATTGCTTATCCACAAAGAAACTATCCCGATGGTTTTTTCTCTCATGGCTTTTGGGTGCTTCTAATCTCAAAGCTATCTCAGACCAGACATTGTTGAAAATGTTCCCCAAATACTGCCTGAGTGAGGAACAAGTGAGAGCCTTCACAGTCAAGGAGACTTTTCCCTGGAGGCCTTTACCTGGGAAAGATTCACCTTCAGGGGACCTTAGTTTAGTATCAGATGATTTTATGCCTTTTGCCTGATGTATTTATCATTTTATAGTTACACCAAACAAGAGAAAAGCTAAATAAATGTAGAGAAAGAAGTCAATATGCTACAAGGATAGTAGTATTTTTCTCATTTTTTTCCCCCCTGAGATGAAAGAGTTTAGTAACAGGCTAAAAAATATAGTTGCCTTTTGTTTCATTTAAAAACATATTATTTGCTTTTAAAAATCCTCAAGTGTCACATTTTAAGGAGTATCTATAAGTAGTTTTAACTCTTGTATCCCAAAAATACAGGACAGAGTCGTTTGATCTACACACGAAGATTGCTGCACTTCCTGAGAAAAAAAGTGGAATTTAAGTAAAAGTTAGGATACCTGGAGAAACACTTGCAAAGGGAACAGTTTCTTGCTGGAGTCAACAGCTACACCCTGACTCAAGTGAGTCTCTGTCCTGCTGTTTCAATACCTGAGATGACTCTGTACACTTGTATGATCCACCCAGCTGCTCAGCAGCAGTTAAGAACCAATTAGACATAATTTGCCTACTTTTTGTCAAACCTCCATCACCAACAGTGCCTCCTACTGCAGTTCCATGGTGGGACAGAGCAGAGCCTCAGTGGGCATGTGGGGCTGAGGTGTACAGAAGACTCCTGCATCCAGCCCAGAAAACGGGTCAAGGATGTGGCCTGTCTCCAAAGCCAAGCCACCACTGAAAAGCACGCACATCCAATGCCATTTCTCCACCCAGCTTTATATCAGGTCCTGTCCATGATGAGAATTTTTTGAGAGAAGGATTCATTATTATTAGTGATAATGAAATCAGCCATGCCCTTTTCTCCACCTGCCTCCCCCCAGATCTCTCTGTTTGGTTACCTGCTGCTTCAGGGATCCCACACTCAGCCTGTACTGATAACTCGGGGATGGAACCTTTCTTATTGAACAAGGTGGGAAAAGCAGCTTCCAGTGTCAGGAATTTCTTCCAGACGTTCAGCATCTGTATTTAAATTAAGAAGCTTAAAGCTCTCCTGAACTTTTCCAGGTTTTTAATTTTAGTTTAACTTCAGGAGTGAAGTTTTAAGCCCGGAATACCATATCCGGAGTGCCATCTACCGCGTCTTCCAGGGACTGCCACGAAACCGTGCCTGAGCTCGGAGGAGCAGCTCCCCTGGAATTCTGGATGCAGGTGTTTGTGGGTGGGTAGGGATGGGAGAAACTCAACTATGTGCTCAGGAACACTGAAAATAATGCGAATGGATTTTTTTTTTTTTCCAAAGGACGTGAGGTAATGTTGTGGGTTAACCCCAGTGGGCAGCTCAGCCCCACACAGCCACTTGCTCACTACCCCTCAGTGGGATAGGGGAGAGAGAATTGGGAGGGTAAAAGTGGGGAAACTCATGGGTTGAGGTAAAGACAGTTTAACAGCAAAAGCTGTGTGCACAGGTAAAGCAAAATAAGGAATTAATTTGCTACTTCCCATGGGCAGGCGGGAGCTGAGACATCCCCAAGTCAGCTGGGCTCTGTTGTGTGTAAAGGTGGCTTGGGAAGACAAGCACCATCACTCCAAACATCCATCTTTCCTCCTTCTTCACACAGCTTTTATTGCTGAGCACAACATCACATGGTCTGGGTTACCCCTGCGGCCACTGTGGTCAGCTGTCCTGGCTGTGGTGCCTCCCAACCCCTTGTGCACCCCCAACCTCCTCACAAGGAGGTGGGAGAATCAGGAAAGCCCTTGTCTCTGTGTAAGCCCTGCTCAGCAATAGCTACAGCATCCCCTGATCACCACAGTTCTGGTCACAAATCCACAACAGAGCACCATCCAAACTACTTGGAAGGAAATTAATTCTATCCCAGGCAAAACCAGCACAGCTGAAGAGAAGAAAAAAGAAAAAAGGTTTGTGCTTCTTGAGCCTTGAAGTTAATGCAAATATGTGAAAATAAAAAGAAAAAAAAAAAGCCTTTCAATGCACTGAAAGACAAAATAACAGATTAACTTGCCCTTTCACCTCAAGGCATTTTAAGATGACCTGACAAACAAAACGGTTATTAGATTCAAAACCTCAGTGCTGGTAAAGTGAGATCAGGGCCAAAGGAGAAGGCCAGGGCTCCTCCAGCACTGCCGCATCTGTCACTGATGGCCACAGCTTTCCTGTCCTCGAGAGGTGGCCAGAGCACCAGAGTGCCTCTGTCAGGTGGGACACTTCAGTGGGATCATTTGGAGCTTGGCTTTTAACCTGCTGAGCTCCAGCTTGCCATTTGGGCCAGGTATTTTGGTAGCCAAATCTCCTTGAGGTCTTGCTTAGTGGGGCAGGGATTCTCTGGTCTTAGTAGGCAGCACAACCACACCACAGGAAACACGGTAAAAATGGAGGTGGTCGGGATTTACCCAAATTGAGAAGATGCAGCAGGTGCTGCTCACCTGGCACAGCTGTGGGTGAGCTGGCAGCCCTCAGCTCGTCAGGGTGCAGGGCACCCACAACCTCAGAGCGGGCAAAATCCCAGCTCCAGGTAAGGAAATGCGAGGAATTGCTCATACCAGCGGAGCGAGCTCCATCTGCTGCCCAAATCCATGCGAGCAGCGGGCAGAGCCGCAGCCTCTTGCCCGCATCCTCTCGAAAGCAAAATCCTGTTGTCTGCGGAGCAGGACCCGCTGCATCCCATAAGCTTAATTCCTAGGCCTGACCATCATAACTAGAAGCCTACTGCCACCAGCAGCTCCTCTCCCAGCCCTTGCTCCCCACCAGCATCGTCCCTGGGGAGCTGGGGATACAGGGCTCAGCCTGGCCCAGGCAAAACGCTCCCCAGGTTTCAAGCTGGTGAGTGGTCACAGCATATTGGGGTGGCAGCATATTGGGGTCGCAGCACGCTGGGGTCAGAGCATGTCTTTCCCCCTGCAGCCAAGTGAAGTATTTACCCTGCCTTCTTGTTGTTGCTCCCAGCCATAATTAATTAGAGCAAAAGGGTGAATTGCCTGTCTTCTGAGTGATTTCTCGCAGGCAGATCACATGGGTCTGTGTAGCTATGTGGGTCCCTGGCTTTGGCTGAAGGATTGCTGTAATCCCTATAAATTCATTAGCGTTTATCAGCTCCCTGTTTGTGGCTACACTGCTCTGTCTCCCCCTTTCTTGCCCTTCTCCTTCCACGGAGCAAAAATTTATCGCTGCATTAAAGCCGGAGAGCTCCCGGCCGATGAGCTGGGGAAGGAGGATAATTCTGTTACTTGTCAGAGCTGTCGAGGGGGAAGTTGTGTGCAATAACCACGGCTCAGAGCACAGGCTCCAGAAGTCCAAACTTGTGAGATGGCATAGGGGAAAAAAAAATGGGAATAAAAAAATACCAGATAGATGCTGTGGTGCCCAGGGCTGGGGTTTTCCTCAGTAGATGTCCATGGCAACGGACAGCAGGAAAGCCACCCATGCACCCTTGCCCCAACTCTAGAATCCCTCTGCACAGCCAGGAACTGCATTATCCCATCAGTTTTTAGCAGGGTGCTGAGAAAGACAATGCTCCTGCCAGGAGTGAGGCCTGCACTGAGGTGGGAAGAAGCCTGTGCTGATGTGGGAAGGATTTGCATGGCTACACCCCTGTTCCTGCCCCTCCTCTTCACTGGCAGTAGCAAATATGGGACAGGGCAGGGAGTCACCTTCATTTAAGGGTTGAACTCAATTATCCTTCTGGGTCCCTTCCAACTCAGAGTAATCTGTGATTCTGGGATACTATTAACAGATCCAGCAGGAAATTATCATTTTTGGAGGAGAAAAGGAGATCAGATGAGACTTTTCAGCTAGATCAGATTTCTGGTATTGATATAAAGAAGGGGTCAGCTATGACAGTGGAGGCAGGACCCTCTTCATGACCAAGTGGCGTGGACTAAGACCAGCTGGAAGTGACTGTCAGGCCATGGGCCAACTCCTCTGAGCTCAGGTCAGGCTGGATTAGAGAGCATCTGTCTCAGCTACTCTGTCAGCAGATGCTCCCATTTTGCTGCAAAATTTGCAAGACAACTGTTACATCTTCTTATCCTGGGCTGGTGCTGGTGACCAGAACCCATTCCCACTGTCCTTTACTTTTAACTGTGCTCTTAACAACAGGCAAACATCTTTTGTGGACAGTAACTTCCCTAGGGGACAAAAGACACCACAGCTCTCTGGCCATCACTGAATCATGAGCCCAACCTGGCTGGTGCAAAATCTGTGTTTCCCCCAGTACTGTGCTGTGCCAAAAATGCACACCCCGACCCAGCAGTGAAGGTTTGATAGGAAAATCTGAACTGAACGTTCCTGCTCTTCTTTTTCCAGTTGTACCTACTGCTAGTGACACCTACCAGCTCCGTCTGGTAGCACAGACAATGAGAACTGCCACGTTTCCATGTGCTCTGAGGAGGGTTTATGTTTCCTTCAGCTCTCCGTGCCCAGGATGCTGCATCAGGTCTTAGCCAAGGTTACACTTTAGTCTGAGGGTCCCTGTTCAGCCCCAGGGTCTTTTCCACCTCACAACGGTGGCAAAGTTCTCTGGCTGCTCTGCTTGGGGGTGTCAGGGGGTGTGCTGCTTTTTGTCAAGCATGGGGAAGGATTCTAGGGATGAGGATGGGATATGGGAAATAAATGACCTCCAGGGTTGTTCTGTGAGTCTAGAAAGTCCCCAGCATCACCAGATCTGCGTGGCTGTGGGCTAAATTGCCTCCAGGAAGATTCTTCCAGCAGTGTTTGGCTCTCACCTTGATGCATGAGGTTTTTGAGGCATCAAATGCTCGGGCATCACCTGTCACTCACCAGAGGGTGTTTGCTGAGCTTAGGACTCTCCTGGCTGATGGCAGCTCTGCACTGTGCTGTGCCCAGCTACTGGGGCCACCCTGCAGGGTCACAGCCTCCCAGTGCTGTGTCCCAGGATATTTCTGAGCACACGCTGGCCCATGCAAAATTTAAGAACTAAAATGCCAGTTCAGGATCTCTTCTGGTGTTTGCAAATTGTCAGGGCAGAGACTTTGGTCTAGAAGCTCTGCCATGCTCGGGGAAGTCGGTGAAACAGCAGGATGAGATCTGGTCGTCTACCTCCAGCAATTGCTGCTGAAAGGCTGAGGGGATTTATTTCCCAAGGACTCCTCTTGCAGCCTTGGGTATAAATTTCCTTCCATTTATTCGTTAAAGGCTCCGCTCCTGTGCTGTGTTTAGGCTGTCAGCGGTTGCCTTGGACATTTAGGTCAATCACAGATATTATTTCTGTCTCTGGAGCTGGCAGCTCTCATCCTGGGCCTTCAGCCTTGTGCCTTGCCTGTAAATAAAACACTGTTCGTCCTCAGCACAGTGGGAAGAGGCAGTGGTGAGCTGGAAGTGCTGCTTTCACGGGGAGGGGTGCTCATTTCTAATCGCTCGGCCCCTCTAAGATTTATCAAGCCCCCTGTTAAGCATCCCTATTGCTTTAAAAGGAAGCCTGGTGAGAATTAGAGGTATCAAAACAGGCATTAGAGGTGTGGTGTAAAGCCACTTGTATTTGCAGCTCATCATTCACGGGCTGAACAAAAGTCTGTGTGGTGGAGACCGGGAACAACGGGTGAGTGAGGACAGGCAAAGGCAGAGCCTGAGGGATGCAGAGACACTTGTGTTAGCTGCAGTCCTTGCAGATGCTGGTTTATCACACAGCTGATGTTCCTGGCGGGAATGAGCCCCCAGAGGCAGAAATCTCACGGATCCAAAGGCTTCAGGATCATGAGTCAGGTTGGTCAATGTTCCTATTGCTGACAAATACCAGTTCCCATACCCAATCTAACAACAGGCTGCTGAGTCTTTTCCTCTGCAGGGGAGCATATTGACATTAAAAATCCAAACCAAACAACTTTTAAATCTAAGTCCTAAGCAGGGGTGTCTTCTGGTGGATGCCGGGTTGCTCAGCTCAGAGGTTTTTGGATAACAACTATCATAAATAGTTGTTAATTCAGGTGGTCATCATTCTGCAGCCATTTCTGCTCTAAGGGGCTATGGATGCAGATCTATGCACTAGTAAGTGGAAGAGGATGTATGCAAAAAGGGCCCAGTTTTTTTTCAAATTATTCTGGTTACAAACAAATTTGAAGCGTTGGTTAGGAAAGGGAAATGGGAAAACTTGCAAAACTGCAAAACATCAGGCAGGTGTCTTTTACTGTAAATTATTCCTGCCCCAAAGCAGCAATGATTATAAGCTCTAGGTCTTTGTTTAATCTCTTACTTCCTTAAGAGTGCATGCATATTGTTTTGTCATTTGTTGGAGTAATTTTGCAAAGTGGATCCAGGGTGTTTTCACAAAGGGTTTACATTGCACATGATTGACTGAGCTGATTCCCTTCCAGACGCTCACGTATCTCCCTGCTGCATATGTTAGAGCTGAGCACTTTTTATTTCCTTGCAAGGGAAATGAGCTCTGACAAACGGGGCTGAGATGAACATCGCTTTATTTGGGGGCTGAGACAAGGGCAGGAGCCAGAGAGAAGACATTTCCCTGGGTTTGCCTGGGTCTATCTCTTCTTGGTTTGTTTGTTTTTTACACCCCCGCTCTGTAATATTTGTTCTGTACATTTAAATAACATCCCAGGCACCTGGTGATTATTGTATTACTGCATTGCAATGCTCAAAACAACTGACAACCCTCTACCTTTAGGTTTCCAACCACAACAGTGAAGTATGGGTCAGATTTTGGCAGGGGGATCCTGAGAAGCTGCTGAGGGGGAGGATTGTGAAGCATTTGCTGTGCCTGAAGCTTTGCCTTTGGCCCACTGCAGAGTCTGGCCTGCCACGCTGCTCAGCATGGATTAATTACCCCCATTGTGCTCAGAAAGGCATAGATTTCCCTGTTAGCTGCAGTTCGTACTCGTCAATGATAAATCCACCAGTGAGAGCCCCAGCTCTTTCTAACTGGTTTGTGTGTCCCCCCTCATTAGCCCATATTTAACCATTACAGTTAATAAAAGGCAGGGACGTTGCAGTCATCCTCGAAACCATCTCTTGTCCAGATGGCCCACAAAGTACATTATAAACCTCATTAACAGATTGCACCAATTAATTAACTGTTAGGGGAATCACTTTGCTCACCACCCAAGGCAGCTGCTTCCAGGAGGGAGCACAGCCAGGGAAGGACCCACGAAACTCATCCCCAGCTGAAGGTCAGGGAAGGGGTCAGGGTCAGCAACACCAGACTTGGCCACTGTTTTCCCCAAGTTTTAACTATTTTTTAAAAATTATTATCTCAAAATCTGATTTTTGGGGGAAATGCCAGCTATTTTCCTGAAAGACTCACCGACGTCTGTCCCAAACTGGGAACCTTGTGGCTTGAAATGGATCTGCCTTTCAAACCTTGCCAACAACAGGGAGCTGTTCCCTCATGGCCTTAGATGTATCTCTAGCTGTGTGAAGTTGAATCTCTTTTTTTTACTCCAAAGTAAGCAGATTATAAACCATTTTTTCCCTCAGTCTAAAACTCGGTACCTATTGATAACTCTGTAATGAATTTGTACTCTAGGCCATTAACTGCCTTGCAGATGTTTAACCATAGGATTCTTGTGCAGAAGGAGATCAATAGATCTTGAGATTAAATTATCCCACTGTTTCAAAACCCAAATAATCACTGCTTGAGCTTGTTTGGTTTGGGCCCAGGACAAAAGTCAATTCCTTCCCTGTGGACATTTCTATAAAATACAGTTGACATAAGAAATGATGAGACTCTGGAAAATTAGATTGAGCCATAAATATTCATCCCTGCGGTGGATCCGAGAACAATAATTTAACTTTCTTTAATGCCCAGCTCTCAGGGTGCCTAACAAAATCTCTATTCTTGGCAATTTTCAGATGTTTAACAATTTAGAGCCCCTAATCCATAACTTGGGAGGAAAAAATTAAGATTTGGTTGGAAAAAAACCCTGGCTGATGCGAGTTAGAAGAGCTTCTCTGTGGCATTTGCAATCAGCTAAAAAGAACAGAAAAGGATGGAGAAGAGTGTCCTTGCCTGTAGGTATCCATAGCTACTCCAGATAAACTCTCCTACCATATTTTTCTGCGTTTAAGCTACTTTCTAGTACAAACATCCTCTACGAGCTTTTTCATGCCCTTGCCAGCAGTTTCCACCTCCTCTCCCTCACCTGAGCCCTCCCTGGCTCTTTTCAGCCCAAGGAACCACAGCAGCCCCTCTCCTGCTGCTTAAACATCTGTGCTCAGGGACAGGGCAAACCTTTCCTGGCCAGCTGCAGTCACAGGAGGATGTGGCTTCCATTTATCCTCCAAAAGTGCCTGGTTTGCCCATCAGAGTCCTTGGCACCTACCTCCTCCCTGGCTGGAATGGGAATTTTCCTCTGTGAAACGCTGGGGACCAGCAGTGCCAAAGCCAGCGTGTTTCTGTGCATGGTTTTCCACCTGAGCAGGGCAAACGTTCCCTCAGGAGATCTGCTCTGTGTGCTCCGTGGGGACGGTCCTGCAGCACATCCCGAGCAGATTTGGGACTCGAATGCCTCCTTCTCCCATGGATGCTGCTTCTCCTTCGTGTTCTTGTGCCTCATCCTGCCCCTCACAGGGATAATGGGACACAGTGCAGGGAGGTCTCTCTGCTGAGCTCTCCCTTGGCTTTCCCAGTACCTTTTTCCTTCATTTCTTGCTGGCAAAGAGCTCGGTTGTTGTTATAGCAACCTCAGTGTGGTTAAGTCTCTAGAGGCAAGGTTTATAGGGAGAGACAATATATTTTATTAGACTGCCTGATAAAGCTAAAAGAGAAATATAAGAGAAAGGAAAAAACAAAGAGGGAGAGAGTGGCTCCCTGGTTCACAAGCTCATTGCAGGTCCCCAGAGATGTGGGCAGAGGGGGACAAAGCAGGTACAGAGGGCAAGGAGGTGACACCTGGGGACTTGTTGTGGGCATCAGAGAAGGGGCAGACCTGGCACAGTCTTGGCCATCTGACAGGACAGCAGCCCAATAGCCCAGGGATTCCAAGGATGCTAAATCTGGTTTTATCTGGTGGAAAGCAGCAACTCAGTGGGAAAAGAGACTCATAATCAATGTTGTCTCTTCCTGCCAAACACCAGCACAGCACTGGTTTGCCTTCACTGCCCCAGTGCCTTCATGGCATCTCTCAGGCACCGACAGCTGCACTTGCTGCTGCAAGAACCACTGCATCCAATGCCAAAATGACTCCAGTGCCCCTGATGCTCTGTGCATCTGATTTTAAACTCTGGTGAAGCTACTCAGGGCAAAGCTTGGCAAAACCCCTTCTAAATGGTCCTCTTGGGTACACTCCCCACCTGATGTATCAAAGGCAGCAGAAAACACTTCTGGTCTAATCCCCAGCCTCAACCCCAATCCCAATTCCAGCTCCTCAGAACTGAGAGCTGCTGGCTCTCAGCTCTTCTTGCAGTGCATCTCCAGCAGCATCGAGTGTCTCCTTGCTCAGATCCCACCTGATCTGCTCTGCTCCTCAGGATCTGATCTCTGGCATCCATCAAAGCCAAGCCACTGCTTTAAGGTGCCTCATCCTTCAAGCAGACGCCTCCTGATGTTGGTACTGCCTCATCAATCAGTCTGGATAAAACCCACTTTCCATACAGCTGGTGCTCACCTGAATGGGATCTATTTCATGTGCTGACTGCTGGGGAATCAGTCATTCAGACTGTCAGTTTTCAGTTAAATTCATGGTTTGATGATAATTTTATGTAAACACCGAACTCAGGGCAAAAAGCTTTGCAGGCAGTGATGTAAGAGCTCTTTTCTTGCTGTCTGGTGTTTCTAAACCTCAGTATTGCTCAACAGCTAGGTCACCTTTCATTTTGCATATTCTGCTCTGTTTAACAAGCCCCTTGTAACCTCCTGAACAGAAAAGCAGATCAAGCAATAACTCATAGCCTGTCTGCTGGAGCAAACACAAGCACTTAAAAGAAATGTAAATTAATTCAGAATTAAACAGGTGGCTCTGGGGAAGGATGGGCTTACAAGTGGTCCAACAGAATAATGTAGGATGGAGTCAGCGCCCCAGGGCCAAAACCAAAGAGAGAAGCAAGATCCGTGGTGGGTGATTTCTTTTTAGTAAGAAGAGGGGAAATTGCACAACATTAGCTAAGGTAGTGCAACGCTTCCTATATTTTAATAGCTGAAGGAAATTTTGGGTTGACAGTTTTGGTGACCACAGATGCTCAGGGATGACCCCATCATTTGAGGTGATGCTGGGTGTTTCTGGGTGCAATTTGGCCCTACAGGTTTGGCCTAAAATGGTAGGGACTGGGCTCTGGGAAAAGGGCAGGATCCAGAGTGAGACCAGCAAAGAGCTGTGCAGACAAAACCACACAGAAAATGGGGGGAACAGCTGCTTCACTGGTCCCTCCATGAGCACCATTAGCAGAGCATCAAAAAAGCACAACAGGGAGAATCCATGCACCAACAAGACCTTCCAACACCCCTTGTGTGCCCACTGCAGTCTCGGCTGATGAGGAGAAAGCCCTCCCCAGCTCACCAACTGTCCCCCAGGTAAGTCCTCAAGGTTAGAAAGGGCAGGTATGGGGACCTGCTGGAGTGAATCCAGAGGAGGCCACGAAGATACTCAGAGGGCTGGAGCACCTCTGTTGTGAAGACAAACTGAGGGTTGGAATGGTTCAGCCTGGAGAAGGGAAGGCTCTGGGGAGACCTCATTGCAGCCTTCCAGTATTTGAAGAGATCTTATAAACCAGAGGAAGAAAGACCTTTTACACGGGCAGATAGTGATGGGGGAAAGGGTGCTTGACACTGGTTGTACAGGCACTGGTTGCCCAGAAAAGTTGTGGCTGCCCCATCCCTGAATATGCTGGATTGGGCTTTGAGTGACCTGGTGTGGTGGAAGGCGTCCCTGCCCATGGCAAGGGGTTGAATTTGGGTGATCCTTGAGGTTTCTTGGCACCATAAACCTCATAGCAGGTTGGAAGAGACAAACAGGCTTGTCTACATGACATGCAAGAGTTACAGGCTCAGCCTTTAGCAGATACTGAAGTGTGTTATGAGGACTTTCACCCTAATCACAGAATGGGATTGATGGGATCACATGGAAGGATGATGACACTGTAGCCCAGATGGGGACGTTGCAGTCTTCCAGCATTGCATTTCCTTGTCCTGAGTGCTGCTGCACACAGGCTGGATGGTGCTGTCCTGTACTGCTGCTGCCTAGTTGGATCAAACGGGCTCTGATTGCATTTAGGGAGCTGATAAATGGCATATCTGAAAGCCACTGGCGCGTTACAGCCAAAGTGTCTCTTGCTGTAGGGAGTTAATTAGAGCCAAGGCTATAAAGCTCTTTTTGCTGCAGTGGAACTCAGCTTTTGGGGGCAGCTGGAGGCATCAGTCTGAATGGAAACAATCTGAGGAGCCCACACAGGCTTGCCTTCATTTAGAAGCAGAGTTATCACAGCAGTTCCAATAAACCATGAAGCTGAAATGTGAAATCTTGCTCAGAGCTTGTGTAGAAATCATCACCAAAGCAGGTTGCATTAGAATATGTTGACTCCTTGACACTTACATATTTGGTGAGAGTCCTTGGTTTTCACTACATTTCTTCTGCAAGAGTATCATTGTTCTAGGATATTGGACACAGAGGGGAAAGGCAAGGTTAGAAGATAATGAAGAAACTGTGAGAGTCAAATGAACTTGAGGTATTTTTTTGGCTCACTCATATGAAAACCAGAAAAGCCAGTTCAACCCTTCAGTCCTTCCTTTTGGTGAATCCCCTTCCCCCAAGGCTCTCTCGGCCCATGACAGCACCAGAGACAGCATCAGACATCTGTGAACGTGAACTGGAATCACCTTGAGCCCACCTGTGTTGGTGACACCTCAAACACAAAGTCACAGGCTGAACTGCTGCCATGCAGGGGCAGACAGACATCAGTCCTGGGCTGGGAGGAGCAGGAAGGTTCTTAGGTCCTCCCTGGGTGCCAGGGGATGTGCAAGAGCCCCATGGTGGAATGTACAGCATCCCCAAAGCCCTGGGGAAGGCTGTCCAGCCCTAGCCATGCGCTGTCTGCTGCAGCTCTGTTCCCATGAGACACACGAGCTGGTCACCTCACCCCTGTGGTCATGGGGATGGACTCAAGGCCATCAGGCATTTGCTTGTGGCTTGATACAAATAAGTTCCTTTCCCATCACCATCGCCCTGCTTCACACATCATGAAAGAAGACAGATCACCGCTGTTCTCACTCTAGACAGCCCATCACCTCCTCTGAGTGACTCTTCAGTTTTATTCACACAGATCCATGCTCATGAAATGCATGTACCTTGCATCCTCCCCCCTGCCCAGACCCATGACACATCTGCAGGGTCTGTAATTGCTGTTCCAGGCGGGTGCTGCTCATCTCAGCAAATATCACCTTCCTGCCTTCAGAAATGTGTTTCATCACTCCTGCTCCCCAAACTGAAACAAAACCTTTTCCCCGTAACTTGGAAAACAACAGAATAAAAAAGTCTCACACAAACCCACCCCCCCAGGCTGGACTGTGGCACTGTTGATGTGAACTTTTTGCTCTGCCATTTGCCTGCAGGTACTGAGCCTTGGGCAGAGGAAGTACAGATGACTGGGAGAGAGTTGATGTACTTCTGTGACCCCAGCTACATTCAGTCTGGAAGGGTGGCTGTGTGCTCCTGCACAAATCACATCTAGGGAAAAGGGAAGTCTGGTGGGTGAGTCACAAGATGCACTGACTCTAAGCAGCGTTTTCTCCTCTGCCACCAAATCCTTATGTGACCTTAGTCACATCACTTCATTTCCTGGTACATCCAGTTCCCTACCTCCAAAGCATCCCCCTTGCCTGTTTATTTCCACTCAGACTCCCAGGTTTTGGTGGCACAGCTTCCTGCTGTGCTTTGTACCTACAAATCCCAACACCTCTGGCTCCCTACATCACTCTGAGCACTAATGCACTAAAACCCAGAGTGCCTGTCTTTCAAATGCCCTTAAAAATGTGAGGATCAAGATGTACACCCTTACTCCTATTCACTGCCTCCACCTGCTGCTACCTTTTTCCCTGTGGAGAATAATGAGGCAAAATATTTCATATGGAATGGGCTCTCTCCTTTTCTCTCCTCAGCAAACGCACTTAGCACCTGCTCATTAATGAACGTGCACCCTGCACATCGACTGGGGCTGGTGCTGAATTGAACTTTGAATGCCTTTTCAGTGCCATAGCCTAGTTAATAATTACTTCTATGACTCACTCAACTCCATGCTGCTGGAGCGCCATTAGGAGAATTGACAGCAAAATAACAGAAACATTAAACCTAATGATGTTGCCAGTGTTAGTCCTGATAAAGTGTTCCCAGTGTCACCAAAGAAGAGCCTTTCCCTTTAGCAGTTGTCCCTCCCAGGGGGGTGTTTTCTTCCCATCCCTGGCGTCACAGAGGGACGTCAGCTGGCTGCTCCTTTGAGTTTTGGCAGGGGGAGCGTGGGGTGCCCATGTGTGTCATATGTGCTCAGGCAGTGATCATCCCCATTTCAGAATAGAATCATAGGATCTATTGGGCTGGAAGGGACATTAAACATCATCCAGATCCAACCCTGCTGTCCTGGGCAGGGATGCCACCCACTAGACCAGATTGCTCAAGGCCCCATCCAAATTTGCCTCGAGCACTTCCAGGGATGGGGCATCCTCAGCTTCTCTGAGCAACCTGTTCCAGTGCCTCACTGCCTTCTGAGTAAGGAATTTCTTCCTAATATATAAATCTCTCCTCTTTTAGTTTTAAAAGAGGTTTTAAAACCACCTCTACCCATCCTATCACTCTCTGCTTGTGTAAAAAGTCACTCTAAACAAATACCTTTGTTCCCAATCAGCAAACTTTGGTATCTTCGGTTTAAGTGTGGTCCTGCAGCTCCTTACCACCCTTACATGCCCCTCCACCAACCATGCCCTGCCAGAAGCCCACAGGCTCACTGTTAGCTTGCTAAATCCTCAGGGAGAGCACTCTCCTGGATTTTCCTCCCTGTTTCACAGGGACAGAAGGTTGCCCACAGCCTCGCCAATGGGTGGATGGTAACTGCCATGATCACAAAGCTTTTTGAACGTGGCAACAAACCTGATAGATTCAATAAGAGATTTTGGTTTAAAAGGAGTTTCTCCAACTGTTATTCCCAAAAGCAGAACTGTTTCGGTGAAATGGGCATTTCCTTTTCTTTTAACAGGAAAATTCAATTTCTTTTCCTTTTTTCTTAGCCAGTTCCTCCTCTTTGCCTTCATTGCCACAAATTCCCTAATCTCGTTATTCTTGGGTGTTGGAAAAGTGTAATCATCCGAGCCATGAAATTGAAGACAACAGCATCACTTCCAGGGAGGTGACTTAAGTCAGAGGAATTAATTCTCCCAGCAGACAGCTCTTATTTATAACAAACGTGATTTTCAGAACTGAAGATATGTATTTAATGAGGCTCTATGAAAATATATGTAGCCCAGAGCTGCTGGGAAATTCAGTGTTGTGCCAGACAAATGCATCAAGTCAGGAAAACAACATCCAACAGGATCGTTCAGCCAGTTCATCCCTCAGTTCCCTGCAGAGAAAACCCACCTCTGTTTCTCACCCTCAGAGACTGCTGCCCTGAACAAGGGAATCTACATGCATTTATTGAGTGTCTGAATCTGGCCCAGCCACAAGGTGCATTTTCAGGTTTAATCAGGAACAGAGATGCTGTTTCCTCCCTCTCCTTCAAAGAAAGCCAGCACGAGCAGGTGGATCGCCACACAACACAGGATCAAGGCACGGAAATCCTTGCCCCGGGATGTTACAGATGTTGAGAGTTGTGGTTTTATTCTTTCCCTGGGAAAAGCTGAGTTCCCCCTTTTCAGCTCTGTGTCTCATTTTCCTTTCTTGCACGTTGTCTTTCTCTTTACCCAGAGCAGGGACTTGCAACCACAGAGCAAAACAGCAGGGGCATGGAGGGGACTGCAGGTCATCTCTGTGCTGTCAGACCACATTCAGAGAAATTTCCAGAGATTTATGGCCATGAAAATCCATTTATCCAGCAAGAATACAGCAAAAGTTTTGGGGCAGGTTGGTGTTTCAGACAAAGGATAAAAAAGAAAAGCCATTTGAAAGCCTTGGGGAGCTTTCCATGCTCTGCTGCCTGGGTTTACCTCTCTGGAGCAAACAGCTCTGCCAGCTGCAGGTGTAGTTGCCAGATAAATGTTGTTTTTCTCCATGGCCCTGTGAAAGGTTCCCAGAAAGCAAACCTGGCTACTGATGTACACAAGCAGCCTTGGGGTGCAGGCAGCAGCGATGTGCCCACCCCTAAGTGAGCTGCAGGAGCCAGATCCCCTGGGTTTGCCAGCAGCACGTCCTTCCCACATGTAAAATCTGCCTCCAAATGGAGGGTGCAGAGACCTGGAGACAGCAAACGGGATAAAGCATCAGCTGCTTGCCATGGGAGAAGGAGGATCAGCTCTTAATGACAGCATCATGTTTGCCTGGCTCAGCTGGAGATAAAAAGATGAACCATAGATCATACTGATTTCTCATGCCGAGATAACATCAGAGAGGGATTTGTCTCCAAAAGAAGCATCTTTTCTGCCTATGTGCCAGCAGAAGAAATCATTTTTCTGTCTGGCTTTGTAACTTCATCAAATATCCATCTGGCATTAGTCCAGGGAACTGTGTATGAAGCTGTATTCACTGTCACAGCAGATGGATGTGAGAAACTCCAGCGAAGATTTCAGCAGGAGAGACCTACTGTGATAGTTTGGGGAGGGTACACACATCTTCAGAGGCATGGCTCATTAAAAGCACTGTTGCAGAGAAATTTGGCTTTTTGGATTTGATTGCAAACAGGGGGTCTGATAAGGAACTGTAGTCCCAAAGCTGCCTTGGAAGTTTGGTCCTGATGTGGAGAGAAAGTTCAGCAAGATCTTTTTTTAGGGGTGCCTGGAGGATTGAGTAATGGAGCAACTCTCAAGTGTTTGGATCGGAAATTTCATCTGGAACCTGGGAAGTTTATTTCCTGGCAAAAGCATCATGAGAACCAGTGTGTTCTCAGGACAGGCCAATTTCAAGAAATCAAGATTTCCAGATGACTTTGGGCTCCCTGGAAATACTCCTGGGGACTCTGTGAGCATGGATGCCTTGAAAAACCTCATCTGTCCTCCCAGGCCCGACACTGTCTGTGCTCTGAGAATCCAAAGCCATGTCAGCATGTGCAGGTGTGGCAGAGACAGGCTGAGAGCGATGATGAGTAGCAGGAGATCTGCTGATGGAAACAGCGACATCTCCTCTGCACAGGCTTTGTAAATGAGATGGAACAGAGCTGTGGGAAGGAGCCTGTGTGGAGAAATCGTTGCTGACCAGCCCTGATAGCCCAGCTGCCTTCTACAGCCTGGGGGTTCACTGGGTGAGCAGTGGTCCCCTCCTTGCTGGAGCCCCCTGGGTCAGCAGTAGGGGCAGCTGGGACAGCAGAAGCCTCTAGAGTGGCCACCACTGCATGGAGTCAGTCTCCAAGACCTTAAATTCATTTTAAAATTAAAGGAGTCAAGCTCCGACCTTCCTTAGGAAGTGTGTGAGAGCAAACTGTGTAAGACAACCCTGGGGAGATGCTGCACATCCCTGATGCATTCAGAGGGCTGTGCTGCTGGACAGGATGGACATCTGCTGTGGCTTCACATCGCTCTGGGGACATGTGGCAGGGTGTCACTCTGAGGCCACCCCAAACAAGGAGCTCCTTGGGCTCATCAGTCTGAAATCCAGGAGTTTTAAAGAAATGCTCAAACCACTCCTAGAGCACATGGTGGGGGTGCTGGCAGTGTCTGAGGGTCTCTCCCAAGGCTGCTGAAAGCTCAGCTGAGCTGACAGCATCTGACAGTTGGAGCAAACCAGCCTTTCAACCTTTAAATTGAGCACATTTGCCACGGGCTCAATGGAGACTAATGACATAAAAGCTCTTTTTAGTTTTTTTTTAACAGAGAGACTCTGCAAATGGAAATTTCACATTTTCATGGATATTTTTGCTTTTTCATGGATTTTTTTTCTCTTCCAGGACTTATCCAAGGAAAAATGCCCCATTTCTCACACAAGACAGACCTGGAAGGTTTGTACTTTGCTGTGGACTTGTGAGTTCTGCAAAAGAATGGCTGTTCAGGAGCATTCATGGAGCTCCTGAGCCAAAATCTGAGGAATAAGCCAGAGAGAAGTAAGGGCTCCTGGGCAAAGGTGAGCACTTCACAGGAGGGAAGGATGGAAGGAGTCAGCCAGCTCAGCCTAATGAAAGGAAAGCTCTAGGAGATCTTCAGCAAACCTAAAATGTTTCAGGGATAAAAATTTCCAGGAGGTAAAAAGGTATCTTGGTTAAAAGCCATTGTTGGTACAAGGATAAAAGGAAATAAACCAGCCACAGATAAATTTGGGCTAGAAATTAGAAAAAGCTAATTACATTTCATATAATGTTTCTGGTTTATTCTTCCAGATGGAAAGAGAAGCTCAGGTTAGTGTAGAGCAGCTGCTGTGGCAGGAATGCTACAGGCTGCAGGTCCAGGAGGATGGCAGTGGATGCTCAGCAAACCCTCCTCTGCGCTTTTCTCTCTGGTCCCTCTTTTAAAAAAGAAAAACCTTTCCAGGGACCTTTTCCTAATGGCCAAAAAAAATCCTTTCTGAAGGGAAAAGGTTTTCATTTTACACACATTGTCAGTGGAGCATTCTTAGCCAGCTCATTTCTCAGGTCTTTAACCAGCCAGGCTGCCTGGAATGGAGAGATTTCCTCTCATCTCAAATCACTTGGCTGCACATGGGAGAGAAGCCCTTTGACGAGGTGAATTTGCAAGGCTCTCAAATCCTCTTTATTCTCACTGTGCTATCCCTCCTTGACTCATCTCCAAGAGACCATGCTGGGCTAAGCCCAGAACGAGCACGGAAAGGTGACAGCACCGATCCTGGACACACGCACAGGCACACACAGATACAGCTCCCAGCCCTTCCCTGCCCCACAAACTAAATAGCATCTCTACCCAGGACTGGGGAGGATCAGCTGAAATAATCCAGTCCAGTCCTCCATCACCAGAGACACTGAATCAGAACAGCCCACAAGTCCTCACCCACCCCAACCCACAGCCCTGCTCCTCCTGTGTCCCTGAGAACCCAGAGGCCCACAGTTCACATCTGGCCTGTGCAGGTACCCAGCTGGGGGTTAAACACACACATGCAGACAAAAAAAGGGCAGAATTTGGTTATTCCTGTGTTAGTCAAAGCAACGATAGTGGGAGTCTGCTGTGGGAGTAGTGTTTAGGCAACCAGGACTTCAAGGAAAAGTGGCACTCAAGAGGCAACGTGAGTTCTTAGGGACACTTTTTCCTTGCAGCTCCTTGCACTGTCTGGGAAGTCAAGCAGGAGACTGAGGAGCACGAAGCAAAATGAACACAGGCAGGATTGGGGCACACGCAGTCTGGGGATAAGGGAGAAGGCAGTTGTTAGAGTGAAAAAGCAGGCAGGACAAATGCTTTCTGAGTGCAATTATTTTAATGTGTCTGTCTTTTCCAAATTCCACATTGCACACACAAGAATAGCAATTTTTTAAAAAAATACTCACACCAGAAATGCTGACATGGAGAACAAGGGACTCTCTCTATCTCCCACTACACAAGGAGGCACGAGATTCACAACATCAGTCACAGCTGCTCATGGGGGTGAACAGACAGACATGGAAATTACAAAAGACAGAAAAAGGCAAGAGCAGGAAGGCAGCAGACGTCCTCATGGCCACCTTGCTGGGCAGGCAGGCAGCTGGGGTCACAGCTTGGTGGGCAGGCCCACCACACCAGGGGATCAGCATCTCACTGGTCCTACCCCTCTGCCTGCCCAGGTACCAGCTCTGCTGGTTGTCATCTCTTGGTCAGCCACTGTGTTATCCATCTCTGGTAGCACTTCACAGGGCAGCTGTGGTAAGGAGGGATTTCAGGATGCTCTCCAGACTTGGCTTTCAAGGCTTCAGCGAACAAAGAAAGGAGTTGTATGGTTATAACTTGATTTTACTAATTTTTTGGCTCCAAGTGCTCCAAGAGAAGTCCTGCAGTAACCATATTCACATGGGAACTTGAGCTCACATCTACCCAAGCCCACACAAACATCCTTCTCCCAAACCCGCTTCTTCTCCTTCTCCTCCTAATCAGGATAGACCAGCCCTGCTAAAACCACAGATATAATTCCTTGGTGGAGAAGGAGCTGTCGAAGGCAGCAAACAGCTGGAGCACTCAGGGACTCACATTAAGACTGAGTGTTTGGTTAACCTTTCGTCAAGGAATTATTTCAAGTCAGGCTGACTACCTGTCATCCTACCTGGGCTCATGCAGGGACCATCAGCTGCCCAGTGGCTCCCCAGAGCAACCAGGACACCTCCTGCATGACCTGTACAGCACTGTGGCTTTTCTCTCCAGCTCCCTCATGACCACATGTGGTCCATGGCACAGCATCCATGTGGGTCTCACAGCCCGGCCTCACAGAGGTAGCTGGTGGCACAGGGGAGCCTTGGCCATGCCACAACCCCTCTCTCTCCCTCAGCATTTCCCCTTCAGCCCTCCCACCTCTCTCCACACACATTTCTGATGGCTAAAGCCTCTGGGCTGTGTCGTCCTCAGCCAAGCAAGCAGCTGATGCTGGGCTGAATACCTCCCTGTGGCTACAAGAGATGTAAAGTACTGTAAGAGGGAGATGACTGAAGGGAACGTGGCATGGAAAACACATCTCAGGAAACCTGAGTGGTGGTGAGGGCATGGACTTTTTGCTGACCCTTCTAACCTGGGAAATTTGGGGCATCAAAGGGAGGTAGTAGAATGCAGGATGAAAATAAGCCAAAGTGTGCAGCTCTCTGCTGCAGGATCACAAATGATGAGGATTGACAGACAGTCAAGGTGCAAATGGATTATTTCATGGAGAAGAAATCCATTCAGGGCTACTACATACAGGCACCACTTCCAGCTCAGGAAGTTCCTAAGCAATAGCACATTGGAAGCTGGGAAAGCACTTTGGGCAGGCAACATCCTGGTTTTCCCCTGTCTTTATGTTCTACTCCAGACCTCGCTCTCAGCCTTGTCAGAAACTGGATTCTGGGCTAGCTGGGCCATTGTAGTGGAGTCAGTGGAGTATGGTCCAGACGACTTCCTTGTCATTCAAAGTTCCAAAAACTTAGTTTCAAATACAGAGTTTCCATGAACAGAGGACCTGTGCAGCCATTCCTACTTGATAGCCACTCTCCTGCTGCTGCCTCCTCACACACAGGTCCTGTCTAGCAGTGCTGTCCTTCCCCACACTGGTCCCACATCCCACACGTGAACAGGAGTCAGAGGCAAAGCCCATCAGTACAGCACTGTGTTCCCAGCCAGAGTAACCCAGAGAAGAACACAAATCCTTTGCAGCACTATTCCATCAGATTAGGGTCTTTCTGGGGCGGAGGGGATGTCTTTGCTTGGAACAGCTTTTGATAAATTCTCTTCTGTAAACTCATCCCACTGCTTTGCAAGCCCATGAGCACACTGAGCAGCCCATTTCCTGCAGCAAGGATCCACTCCTGGGTGATGGATCTCACAGTCCCTTCAGGCAAGGAGGTACAGTCACCACCTTCCAGCACAGCTATTCTGAAGCCCATACAGTTATCTATGCCCTGCCCCGATGTGTGTCCCACGCCAACCTTCCACAAAAACATGGGAAGGAAGTTGCCTGGTACTCAATACATAATCATGGCCCAAAAATTTAATTTGCTGGCTCCTCTTAGTCTCTGGTTACCCCAGGAGCTTATCCCCAAGGGTTCAGCCTGACTGATCTTCCAAGAAATATACTGTGAGGAGTAGCACAGCTGCAGCTCAAACTCATTACCACGAGAGGAAAATACCAGTGCTAATTGTGATCCTTGTGGTTCCTTCTCTTAGAATGGGCAGTAAAATCACCCAAATGAGGGCAGGATGAGACAAGAATTTTCAACAGAGGGGAGATGGTTTCATACTGCCTTTTCAGTAGCAAACACATTGCTTTGTCCCTACTGCCAAAAGGTCTGGCACTAAAAATGGTGAAATCTTCTTGTGACTGAGTGGCAGCAAGCTGTAATTTACTGCATTCCTGCTTCTTTTATGTCCAAGAATTGCTTCACTTCTGAGAAGAAAAAGCTGTCATTTGTCAGTCCCATGTAGCCTCTCCTTCCAACTGTCACATTTCCACATTGTGTCAGACAAATTAATTCATTCCCCTCTTTCTATCTGCTCCCCAGAAATGGCAGCGTATTTCCAGGAACTGAGAGTCATCTTTTCACAGCAGCATCATTATCAGTTTTCCTTTTAAAACTGTATAATGAGCATTTTTCAGCAAAAACCTGGATTTTATTTTTTTTTCTGCTGTTGCATCCATCTCCCTTAAAGTAGCTCAGAGAGACCCGACTGTCTGCTGGCTTTTCACAAGCACCTTCCCCACACCTCTGACTGATGGTACCTTTCCAGCTCACCCATTGCAAGGTTTGGCTGGCTGCTGACAAAAGCTTTGCCCAGGTTTAGGATGTGGCCAGGTCCCTGGGCAGGTTGAGCTGTATGGCCTCTCCTCCTGTGGTGTATTTGGCCACTGGCCCATTGCCTTCCATGGTGAAGAGTTTGCAGGTCTTGGTGTTCTCATGAACCGGTGTGGACTTTTTGGAGGAGATGGGGGAATTGGTGGGGCTCAGCTGGACAGCAGTGGTGTCCTGCACCGTGTGCTCGCTGGTTTCAATTTCAAAGGCTGTGTTGCCAGGTTTGATGAGGCCAATGTTAGAACCTGGCTTGGATTTCCGGGCCCCATGGGCTGGGGGCCTCCGGCTGCAGATGCAGCAGGCACCGAAGAACGTGAAGGCCACCACCAACAAGATGGGTCCGATGATGATGGGAGGGTTGTTCACAGGGAGGAAGGTCCCAAAGGCAAATGCTCCCACTAAAGTGATGTTGATCCCTGCTAGCATGATGCAGAGTCCACAGGCGCAGCAGAGAGCAGGGGAGGGGAGGCCCTGGGGTCGGGTCTTTTTCTGGGTGGGTTTTTGGGACAAAGAGCCACTGCTCTTTTCACTGAACATGCTGGGAAGGGTCTTGGAGGTCACTTCAGTCCTCACAGGGTGAATGCTGTGTTGAGAAGGTCAGTTCCAGTCTCCTGTTACCTTGAGATCCTGGAGAAGAATGAAGAATCGGTTGTTAGAGCACTGAACCAAAGCACCTTTTCCCCACCATTCCTGGTGACCAGCATCTTCTCCAGGTTTGCTGGTGCCAGCAACTAAGCACCAATCCAAGCCTGCTTTCAAGGCTGAGCTCTCCTTGACTGTAGTGGTCACATGTGGTCACCCTCAGGCTGGAGCATGGAGCCCAGTGTGCTCCATGTCCTTTGCTATCCATGTGGATGATGCCCAAATGAATCCAAGCATGCGATGGCCAGAGCCTGTGCTGCAGCTGGTCTCACAGTGTTTGTCACCACCCACACAACACCTGCCCAAAATGACAACAGAATCCAGCACAGCCCTGAACATCCCTCACTGCAATATGAGGTCGATATATTTTTGAATGGGTAATGGTCCACAATTGTGGCAGAAAGGGGGACTCTTTGTTCCATGTCTCAGTTGTCCAGCAATTGAAACGAGTCATCCAGGTTGCCTTTCCAACCAGTGGAGAATAAAAGGTCACAGAAGATGACCCAGAACATCCCCAAAAGATGTCCATACTAGAGGGCTGAGCTGACTAGAGAGGCAGTCTTGGAGATGACTCGAGCAGATAACATGTGGATGTTCGGTGACACAAATGCCATCAACAGATGCAGAATGACACCCTGTCAGTCACACAAGTCTCTAATAAAATGGAGCAAATGTGAGTGTTTTGTCAGCTAGACCACGTTTTCTACCATGCATCTCACCATCTTCAGTGTGATCACAGGAGACCCCACAGAAAGGGGACTGGGAACCTTGTTTGCCTCAGCAACCACAAACCCAAACTTCTACAAGGTTCAAACCTCTACAAGCAGTATCACCTCCAGGATGGAGGCCCATGGAAACTGAGGTGCTGAAGTTGAAAAAGAGCCTGTGTGGGGATCTGTCTAGGACCCAAGGCAGTAACACTTAGCCCTGACTGACAGTAGCAGCTTCTCCATGAAGGAGATTATTGGATGTGATGGGAGCTGGCTTTGTGTTTGCCGTACTTGCTGGGAAGTCAAATTGCCAGCAGCCAATTTGTCAGCAGTTTGCTGGTGATGTCTTTGATTTTACAGGCAGGAGAGCATTTCTCTTCCCAGCCTGATTGCAAACAACAGCAGTCTGCTCTTCCTTGCTCCCCGCCTAGCTCCCTAGCTTCTTCTCTCCTCTCCTGTCAAATCCCTTTCAAAAGTGTTGTCAGTGAAAAACTGATACCGCTCAGTTTCTATGGCAAGAGCCAAGAATCTCTGTTGTGCTATCAACACTCTGTAGCTACTAAATTAAAAAAAATCTCCACAAACCAACAAATAATAAGCCATCACCCATCACACTGAAACATGCCAGTGCGATCAGCCGGGCATTTTCAACTTTTTTCCCAGGTTATA
The DNA here is from genome assembly GCF_020740725.1 of Corvus hawaiiensis. Classification (NCBI taxonomy): domain Eukaryota; kingdom Metazoa; phylum Chordata; class Aves; order Passeriformes; family Corvidae; genus Corvus; species Corvus hawaiiensis. Next base: position 24,678,172 of record NC_063221.1, read on the forward strand.
AAATTTTCTGGCACCTCCAGCTGAGGCAAAGCTCTCTGCTGCTCTATCGGGTGTCATATCTCATTTCCTTGGCTTGGGCTTTTATTTAGACCTGAATGCATGCAGCAGTCAACTTTCAATGGAGTTCCTATTCAGTGAGACATCAGCTGGAGCTGACAGGGACAGGTGCTTCAAAAGGATTAAATGCTTCCTCGTCTGGGGATGCCTGACTGGGGAGGGGTCTCTCAGCAGGCAAAGATTTTTCAGGATACTGAGAGTGTGTGAGAGAGAAAGGGCATTTTCTCCATTAGCCAGGCTAACACATGTGCATGTTTCCCTAGCAGTGTCCTTTTGTTCTGCCTGGGAACCCTGGCATGCTAGTGTGAGCTGGAGCCCTGATTCTGTCTCCTTCACCAGCCCTGGACCAGCAGCAAGATAGCTTCTGGTTAAAGATACAGATGCACAAACTGCAGACCAGATCCTGCAGATGCCAGTCTGAACCTCTGGCACACAGAGGCTGCAGACACCCCAGTGTGGCTCTTTCCCTTGGTTTGCCCCACATTCTCCCACTGCAAAGTGCTCACAGGGCACTGTGTGGCTTCTTGTGGTTAAAAAACATCACAGATTCACTCCATCAGCTTTGTTCCTCCTGGCTTCTCAGCACTCACCTGCTTCCAGTCTGAACGAATTCTCCCTCCTGGAAGAGCCAGGCAGCTGGGCTCCAGCAGGACACAAAACAAGCCAGCTGCTTCTGCTCTTGGGCAAGGCATCACCAGAGGTCAAGCTGCTACTGAGACTTTCAAGAGCAACTTCAACCTGTTGCCCATCCCATCTGTCAGGGGGCACCTGTAGCCACTCCAAAGAGACCCTGCTCGTTTCTGGCTGCTTTCAAGGCTGCAGCAATAGCACCCAGAATGGTCCCTTGTAGCTCATTTTCTCTGCCTGGTAATTTTTGTTCATCATTACAGATCCCTGAGCACAGGGGCTGAAGCTTGGGCAAAATCCTCACTGGACCTCCCCAGGCTGTGAGGGGAGGAGTAGGACAAGAGGGCTTGTTCAGGCACCATTGGCAATGATAAATCAGGGCGGCTCATCCAAGGACAGCTCACCCCAGCAGGTAAAAGAGAACCACAGCTCCACTCTAGAAGGATAAGTGACACAGGAGAATAATCCAGCTGGGCTCACACTGGGTACAATCACCATCAGCTTCCCAGGCATTCCTGGTGCCTTCCCAGAAGGAGGGAAACCAGATCTACAGTAGAGAAATAGGGATGTGGCACATAAAGGCTGAGACCTCTCACACTGCAGCTTGACTGGAGGAGGCATTGGCTACTCCTTGGGCCCCCCTAAGACACCTGACAGGTTGTGCCCAGGCTCAGGAAACAGCCCCTGCCTTCTCCTGGCAAGTGTCAAGGGAAGAAAGGAGTCAGGGCTGAAATCTCATCTAAACTGTGTGAGCAATTCTGGGGCTTGTCACACCCTCTCTATAGCTGCACCATAAGTGTTCTGGCCATGCTATGTCCACGGCAAAACTTCTTTCCCCTCCTCTTTGCTCGGAGCACCTACATGGGGTAATGGACCCTCCCCAGCAGAAAGCAATGGACTCACTGGAGATTCCTGCCTGGAACCTCTCCCATCAGCTTGGGGGCAGAAGATCTTGGAAGTCAAGCATGATTGCAGGGCTAGGACATGATCTGCACACACACCAGAAGGTGACCAACAGCATGCAGAAGACAGTGTGTTTGGACCAGGAACATTTAGAAAGTAGATCACTGGTTGCTTTTGTCTTGGTCTCCATATAAAACATCAGGGATTACACACAAGGGATTCCTGTTAGAAAACCAGATGACATAGGGATGAGAAAGCCAACAGAGCAGTGGAGGATAAAGGAAAAAACAAACCAAAGCCACAGAATGCCTTACACTATCCTCTACCTAATAAGGCCCCACAACAACATAAAGTCCGTGTTTATTCTGATTGCCATGTACAACAGAAGCATCTTTGCTCTTCTGCCATCTCCTAAAGCACAGGCTGATGCTTCTCCGTCCCCTTCTCAGCCACAAGAATAGGCTGATGTGGGTTCAGCTCCCACTGCTGACCTCCCTGAGGATATCTGGCAGCTTTTACCTTCCACTACAGCAAAATCAATGGCTTAAAAAATGACCAACTTTTCAGACAAATTAGTCTATGTAAAATGAGTTACTTCTGTTCCATCAGGAGTGGAAAAAGTTCTCTTTGGGCTCTTTGTCTGAAACAGATTCTTTTCTTATCAGTTAGAGTGTAGATTTCTTCTGCAAACAGTATTTCAGCTTGAAATGCACTACTGTGAGCACTGCTGTGCAAAAAGAAAAGCTGCACACTCAAGCTGGTGTGATGGAAATCCAGAGGCTCTAATGATTCCTTCCAGGGGAATATCCACCCCTTCCTATCCTCTCAGGGGGACAAAGAGAGACTTTCATCCATATCTGTGAGAGTTCCTAGAGCTTGAAGGGCATACTGACATATTCAGCCAGCATTTTAGGAGCATCATTTAAAGCCATAGCAGCAGCAGCACGTACAGCTAAGCATGCTCCCCTCTTAGTTGTAGTGGAGAGAAATTGAGCTGTCATCCTTCCACACCATCTCACTGCAGCAGCACAACCAAAATATTTGACAGACCCCAGATGAGTCTCCTTTCCAGGAGTGTGATGGCACAGAACAATAATGACAGTGATCAGCAAACAGAAATTGCAGTCAGACAGCTACAACCACCCCACACACAGGCAGCCTCACAAACGCACAGGCACACAACGTTTAGCTACCAGGAGAAGAACAAGACTTTTTTTCCTGGGTAGAGTGCTGGGAAACTCTCTGGCAGGGCCAGAGAGAGCCTCGGTGTCTGGAAGGGGAGGACACTTACCTGGGCTGGAGCGTGGAGACAGGGAAGGCGATGGAGGGAGCGGGTGCCCCGGGTCTCCCCTTCACTCTTCAGTCGGGGATGACAAAGCCATGGCTAGTCCCAGCAGAACCGGGGCTGGAAGCCCAGCTGTGCGCTGGGGGGAGAAGGATCTCACATCTCTCCTCCCCTCTCGTTACCGAGCTCAGGAAACTTTGCTGGGGTGTCAGGCGGGCAGTCCCGGGGAGAGCTCAGCGGGCTCTGTGCGAGCTCGGCCGCTTTCCCCCGACTTTCTTCCTTCCCCTCGGAGGACGATGTTGTTCTCCTTAGGCAGATGGGTGCTCAGCCGCAACATCCCTGCCCAGCAGCATCTTCTCCTTCCTCCTCCTCCCCGAGCCCGCGGTGCCCAGGAGGCTCAGCCCACCGCCCACCGCTGTCCGGCACCGCTCACCCTCTCCCCGCTGCTTTTCCTTCTTCCTTTTCTACTTCAAGGCTACAGCTCCCGCCCCCTTCAGCTGACAGAGGTGCCCGGAGCAGAACAGCCCCTTTTTCCCCCAGGGAGTGGAAAAAGCCGGGAGCGCATCTCCGCCGAGGGTCAGCCCCAGCCGCGCTCCGGCGGCCCCGGGGCGGAGAACGGAACGCGGCGGCCGCGGGGAGAGAGGGAGACACGGCCAAATGCCAGGCAATAGGATGCAGGCTCGCCGATGCTGCTGCGAGGCACGGATCTCTCAAAGGTTTGAAACGCACGTAACGAATTAAAAAAAAAAAAAAAAAAAAAAAAAAAAATATATATATATATATATATATATATACTACCGGTGTGTGGTGCCTTTGGATGATGGGGGGATGCCGGAGGGATGCGTGCAGAGAGTCTTTGCTGTGAGAGCTACTGAGACAGGACCTCCAGAGCTGCAACGTCCAGGGTGTGGGGAGGTGCTGGAAAAAACAAAAAAAACCCGTCCCCAGATGTACAACTAATATTTCAAACCAGCAATCAGATCTATGGTACACTTAGAGGTGCTTGGTCTAAAACCACGCCTCGTGCTAGACCCTGTTGCAAGCACAACCAAATCTTAACTCCCATATTAAGAGGCCAATCTCTCTGTTTGCAGAGTTGGTGACCACAGGGAACACGGCAAACTGCGAGCTGTGCACTGGATGAAGTATAGATAATTCTTCCAGAGCTTGAGAGGTGCTGACACTCAAATGTCCTCGTCTGCTCTCCATGCCCACACTGCTGTAACCAGCCTGGCTGCTGCCACTGACAGCTGAGCAGAGGCTCTTCTCCAATTTATTGCCGAAGAATCCCATATGAACCAGGCTGGAGCTGATTGAACATTAATCATGCTCCCCTCTCTTTCAGATTGTTGCTTTCATGATAGAGAGAGAGAGAGAGGAGAAAGGTAACAGAGGCGGTGAAAAACAAAGGTCAAGGAGAGAAATCACTGAGGAGGAATGAACACTCCTCTCTATTCTCCAGGCACCACTTCAGCCTGAGGATTCTTAATACAGCAGCATCCTCTACTGCGCCATATCGCATTTCGCCTCTGAGGTCATCCTAGAAATTCAGGCAAAACCAAACTTTGCAGAAAGGGGTTCAGTCTCTGTTGAGGAAGACAACTCTGTTTTCTCCTTAGCTTCAGCAATGCCAACAGCACACTGCATGGCTTGAGCAAGAGGGCAGGAGGGTATCAGAACAGCAGCACTGATCAGATGTGTTGACTGCCTGGGCTTCTAGAAAGAAATAACTGAAATCTCATTTCAGACCTTTCCAAAGATGCAGCGTCTCCTCTAGGGATTCCCTGGACCTGTAACATGAAGTTCAAAATGGCTCGGTGTACTCAACCCTACCAGAAAAGTGATGAGAGAGTGCACAATGGAAGATTTGGTAGAGGAAATCTCCCCCTGGCACCTCTGAGAGAGACAGTTCCACATGTGGCAGAATTGGTGTTTCGTGTTTGCTGATTGTTGCTGGGTAGAAAACCAGAGTGGCTGAACTCATTCTTGGTGTACCTCCCCAGAGTCCAGCGGGAACAGTCCAATAAGGCATGTTTATGTAGGAACAGTGGCTGTCAGAGAGGGAGAGACTGTCAGGGTCATTGATTCGAGCCCATTGCTCTCACATTGTGTAATAGCATCCAAGGGGGCCAATTAATACTGAATGACCTGTCAGTTGTTCCCTAATTGCACAAAAAAAGATGAAGAAGGCTGCTCCTGCTTCCCTTTGGCTGTTACATGACTCTCCATTACACTTTCTCCTTAATGGTCCATAAACCCCAAAAAAAGGCTTTACTGAAACGTTACATATTTCGGGCTCCACTGAAGCAGTAATTCTGTGTTTCGCATATGTGGCCCTGACAACTGGCAGACTGCATTCATGTGATTAAAACAACTGCTAATTCAAGAACTAAAATTAAAGGCTAGATTTCCCACTGGTATAAATCAGAGCAGATTCATTTCCTTGCAGAGCTTTGATAGCTCATGAGCATTCATGATTTGCCAAGGGGGTTCTGCCAGACTGATGGTTTCTAGCTTCAAACTTGCCAGGAACTGGGAAGCCCTGCCTTCTTTAGAGGAAAGATCCCAACCCTTTGCTGACTACAAATAATATTCCTCTGGGAGAAACTGTTTGTTCCCAGCTTCTGCTGAATCCAGAAATTAGCTGAAGTCAGAAATTTCTGAATGTGAGGCAACATTGCCTGCTTGTCTTTTCCCACTGTCAGTTCCTGACTCTGATTTCAGCCCCAAGAAATTTATCTCAGGCGCTCTTGCACCCACCAAGGCTGGGTCTCAGTGCCACCTCCTCCTGCCCTGAAGCAGGTCAGCATGGTGACTGCCACAATATGAAGCCCTTAGATATCACACTGGCTATGTGAGGTTTTTCTCCATGCAAGAAGGACTAAAAAAGGGTGGGAAGAGTGAGAATGTTCTGTAGAAGTTTCAAAGGATTTTGGTTGGGACTAATACTTGAGGGAAAGCACATAAGCAGCATTCATGAGAGCAGCAGCAGGCCAGCAGCCTCAATCCCTCAGCACAACAGGACCACACTGCACAGCCCATGCTGCTGCCTGCTGGACCATGCCCATCAGAGACACAGAGTGTCGGGGAGTTTGTGGCCTTTAATAAGATCATTAGACAAAGGTCACGGCAGAAACGTCCCCCTGCAGATTTCCCTGAGGTCTCCAGATCTGGCACCTCTCTGTGAGTTTACAGTTTAATTGCTTCTTATGGGAAGGAAATGCCAGGTTGAACCTGCTGTTTCTCCAAACCAACTTCTAAATGCCACCATGTCTGTGTGAAAGTTTGCACTACGGCAGGATCCTCACCGGCTCATGGTTCTGTGTTCTGTGCTGTCTCTGGAAATTCAGAAGAGGCAAATGCCAATTTCTGCAATGTTTATGTGTCTATAATATCAAAAAGGAGGCAAAAAAAATTAGTATTTGTCATTCCTAGAGGCAGCTGTGAAATTACTATGCAGAAGATTTAAACCCATGAAGGACACACCTCCCTGTACATTGTGTAATTAAAATCACAAGACTCTTCTGTGACAACACCAGTATTAATGTGCTCGGGCCCAAAACGCAGACACAGCTGGACCCATCAAACACAAGACCAGCTGCAGCTCCAGGCACACAATGTTAGCACTGGGAATGACCTGAGGAAGAGAGCCTGCTCTAGGTTTGCCACCGTCCTCCTAATCTGTGATACTGACAGCTGTTCGGGCAGAATAATAGGTAAGGTAGATTTTTTAACACAGTCCCATATGGCTTTTCTCATTTCAGGGATGAAACTTTTGTCTTTTGTGAATATGGACCCAAACTGGCTTTTCTGATCAGAGAGACCTGGCAGCCACACTTCATGCCCAGTCTCCCTCAGGACAAGCGCAACCCCCAGTGTACTCGGTGCATCTCAGCAGGGATGATTCCTACTTTTTTCCTCCTGGGAGCTCTCTCACCATGAGCAGCACTGTCTTTGTGACCTAAAGCATCAGGGCCAGCTGTCCCTGATTCCATCAACTTATGCTCCCATGCCCAGAGCTTCTCATGCTGTACATCAAACCCTTCAGAGCAGGGTTCAAGTAACAGTGCTGGAAGACAGCCTAAGAAAGGTGTAAAGAGTTGTCTTCATGCCACACTGCTTGGGATTTGGGCCCTGGACAGGTGGGGATCTCAGCTGGTACCACCAGCCTGACATCCAGCATCACTAAAGCTTTGCCTCTAGCCTCTGATCTGCAGGTCTACCGGAACACTTCTGTGGTTTGTTATGGGTTTTTAAATAATCTGGAGATAACTTTTTCCCCATCACACAAAAAACCAACCAACCAACCAAACAAACTAAACAGGCTTCTGGAATTTCAAACAAGTTTCTCCTTCCTATGACATCTTCTCACAACACTGAAAGGTTAGTGGACAGGAAACATCTGTGCAAGTGGCTGTCCTGTTACACAAACAGCTCAGTAATTTTTTATAAAGCTTTCTCAAACAGGAGGAAATCAGTGGGTCAGTTATCAGCGAGGGGCAAATATTTTTAATTACTTTGCAGGGGGGATTATGTCTACTCTGTGTAATTTTCAAAGGTTCCCACTGACAGTCTAATTAGCAAGCAGCATCATTGGAAGAGAAGGCCTGGAACTTTGTGGTTTTATTCACCCAGGAGGCAAACACCCACTTCATCCTCCTCTGTCACATCGTGGTTCTCTCTGCCAGCCAGATCACACCAAAGTGCAGTTGATCTGGAAGAGACAAAACCACGCAGTGAGCCCAAGCTCCACTTCATCATTTCAAATGCCGTTCATCACACACTTCAGTGTTACATCTTCCCTAAAAGAAGTGCTGGTAGAGATTTTAGTTGAAGGACTGTTTGCTCCTCATAAACTGAAATCAGAATGTGCTTCATATGTTAGAGATGATACATTGGATGTTACATGTTATAATAGTTTTCCTTATTTTTCCCTTCTACTGCAGGAAGAATACACCAACACATCTGATCTGCTTTTGGTTGTGACCACAAGAACCACTGATGTACATGGGAACAGAGTCAGGCCCCAAACTGGAGGCACCATGTGAAGAAGGAACTGTCCTGCCAAGAGGATTTATGCTCTGTTATTGAGAATATGCCTTAGGTGAATTTGAGGACATTCCTGAGGATGGGACTCCGGTGGCATCACAAACCAGCAGTGGAATTTTGATAATGAAGGAAAACAAAGATGATGGAACCTGAGAGGAAACAATAACCATTCTTGGGGCTGAGCCCCACACACAGGGAGAGGCCAGCCAGCTGTGCCACCCTCTGACTGCAGATGGTGGACCACATGAGTTCAGTCTTGGGAACCAAATCCACCCAGGGATCCATTGTCCCGCCCACAGTGTTTTCCTGTCCATCCAGGCACTCCAGTACCCCTTTGAGCAAGGTACTGCTGCCCTGTTGAGCCATGGACAACATCAGAGCCTGACTGCAAACATGCTCTCAGGTGCCTCAGGTGCAAATATGTTCATTTCTCTCATCCCCATGGGGAAAAGCAGCCACATGGTGATTTAGACCAACAGAATCTATTTCCCAGGGGAAGCAGGCAAAGATACTATGGGTAAAATGAGGGATTACAGCTTTCCACATTCAACCTGTCCCTGGACGTGGAGACCAAACCCCCTTTGGAACAGATCTGATGCTGTTTTGTGAGCCAACAGAAAGAAATTTAATTTGTGCCTGTTACATCCACCTGATGGTCAACTTGTAGCATGCCAGACCACAAGAGATACTAATTACCAGCACCACAAATCATGTTACTGTCGCCAGTTTGGATTCCTGGAAAATCTAGCTTTGAGGGATGTCAGATTCAATATCATGAACAGATGGTGTTTCTGTCTGAAGAGGAGACATGCCCTTGATCAGTCTGTCAGTGCTTAGGGTGCTGATGCTTTTGGTTCTCATCCAACCATCTTCACCCAGGGGCTGAGGCTTTACAAGGCAGCACACAGTCTACAAGGATGATTAGGACCTGGAAATACAGGCAGAAAAGCAATGTCAGGGTGATAGAGTCCATGTCCCTTCAAAATATCTAACAGCTTGGACACAGGTGTGATCTGTTAGAAGTTTTTGTGGCTTGCAAAAACTTTCAGGTCTCCCATGGCTTGATCTACAGTATAACAGAATACTTCTTAAGGTGAGTCCTTAGCTCTTCAGAGCAGCAAAATAAGCAAGGATTAAGTGAGAGTTAAAGATCAGAATTGGAAGGTCGCTTATGTGAAGGTCCGAAAAGCTTTTCGATGAGTATCTTATCTCCTCAACTGCAGAGAGCATAAAGAACTGTTTGGATTCTTCTGTGGCTTATCCAGATCCCACAGATCTTCATGGAAGTGGTTGCAGTGACTTCAGCAGGCTGTGAACAAGGTCTGCAGGACGCTGCCCTGTGAATATTTACCCTCTGGTGGAGAGCAGCTGTCTGCCACCTCAGTGTGGGATATCGAGTTACACCATGACCGAGCACAGGTCATTAATCACATCCTTCAGTGAAGTGGTTATAAGGTCATCACATCAAACCCTGCCTGGCACCTTTGTGCCTGCACAAGTTTTATTTTACACAGAGCCTGGGGAAGCATCTGTTTAAAACACTTGACTCCGACTCATTAGCTCTGCCACAAAGCCTCTCTCCTAATACACTTAATCTTTCTGCCTCTCCATTCCTACATCGCCCTCCCAGCATCATCAGCGGACACAGTGAGCAGCTTCTCCTCTCCCTCCAAGTACCTGCTGGCAGGAGGGATTCAGCCCTCAGACACCACAGACCAGAAGTCCTGTGTTTGCCTGTAGTGGACACAGAGAGTCACAGCCCCCTCAAGTCCCCATAACCACCCACTGGTCTGTAGAGAGCAACTGCTTCCCACAGGTTTGAGGTCTGCTGCATGTGGTAGACGTGCCACTAATGGATCCTGCAAGAGCAGGATCCAGAGCAGTAAAAGAAATCCCAGGATAATTATGTGCTATGAAAACTATGGCAGCTCATACACGATTAACTCAGCAGGCTTTGGAATTGGATCCTCAGCAGAAAGCAGCACTGTGATCCTATAACTCTTGCAGAGGTTTATCTACAGTAGCTGAAGAGAGAGGTGAGGTACCCCAAGTCAGACAAGTTCCAGCTCCTGCAAAGAGCAGTCACCTTTTCTTTTAAGCAGCAGGCACACAGCAGAGGCTCCTGTTTCACCACACCTTTACAGAGTGATGGGATCCATAAAGCAGTGAGCTAGCAAATGTACCTCTCTCCTGTGACACCATTCCAAGGACATGCCAGGCGGTGTTGTGCCTGTGGGTTTGGAGCAAGAGGGATCTGGATGAGTACCACCAACCTGTAACTCTGCCAGCAGATATGGGGAAGTGCTGCTCGCCTGCTACAGCTGAGTGAATAACTGATGGGGCAGGACAGGAGCCAGACAGAGACACCTTTCTGGAGACACTGTTTAGTGCTTTTTAATTTTGTAAGTTGCTGAAATTGCACTATTTCCCTCTCCCATCCCACATGCAGACAGTGCAGGCAGGGAAGAGCTGCCTTGAGCATCAGTGAGACCCTGCTAACTCCTCACCCAGCAGACTGATTCAGACCAGAATTAAATAAAGGACGCTTGGCTATCATCACTACCACGATAATGTGAATTTCTGATTAAATCTGACATACTCTTTAGCAAGATGTGTGGAGCTGAGAAACCATAAAGTGCTGCTGAAAGCAGATGTTGATTTACCAGGAGCACTTTTCCAGCAGCACAGATGTGGTCACAGCCACACATCCCTTCCCTCATCACCTTTCAGTCTGCTTTTTGTAACACTGACATTTCAGCCCTTCCACAGAGCTCAGGGACCCAATGTGTGTTTATGTGCCAGGTGCTGCATATACACACAGATGTAAGGGATTTCTGTCTCAAAGAGCACAGGGGAATGGTGATACACACATCTGGCACAGGAGGAAACTGAGGTGCGGAGGCTTCCCAGAGTTTGTGCAGCATCCAGAGACACAGCACAACTGCAAAGATACTGTGAACATCCCACCCCATCCCACTGCCCAGGGGACTGGCAGCCACCAGCTGAGCACTCTCTAAGGTCTGCAGAAGATAAAGGGTTTCACACTTTTTCACACTAAATCATGTGGAAAAAGAGAGTAAGGAAACTTAACCTGTCTGTGTGAGGAGTCGCTGTTTATCTTTTTTTTGGACAGTAGAAGTGGTGCCTAGAATTATTCACCACCATTTTAATCAAACTGGAAAAAAAGTAGTCCATGCATCCAACATCTTGAAGACCAAACTGTGCAATAAGAAAACCAGCAGCTCAGGCTGAGAGTAAGAAACTGGATCTGGGAGAGAAAGCCTGGCTGGCACTGGCTTGGCTGAGGGACGTGGTTAGTGCTAAAGCAAGCTGCTGGGGAAAGATTTGCAGGACCTAATGAAGCCAGAGTGGGATTGCAACTATTTCTCACACCCAGCAAGTGAGAGATTGCCCTAAAAATACTGCAATATGTTTGGACACCGGATGAACTCGCCAGCTGTTTTCTGAAAAGCCTGAGATGCTGCAAACATGATTAAAGGAAGAGAAAGAAAAATTAATAAACCCAACTGATTGAAAGACACTGGAAGACTGTTTCTGTGATAATGTAAAAGGAGTAAAATAGTCTCCTCTGAACACAAGATCCCCCCTCATCTTTCATATGTGCTCTTTAATTGATCATTAATTGCTCTGAAAGAGGAAAGGGGGTATGAAAGCATTCCCCTGGCTTGCTGGTAAGATGAGGACTGAACATTCCCTGCCTCCTCAGAGAGAGGAATGGGGATCTGAGCTTCTGCTGAGTGCTCCTTTGCAGTTCTGACCTGCAGCCCCTGCCCAGCCAGCACAGAGTGTTTCTCCACCAAAGAAACCCCCTTCTTAATGACTGCTGTTGCTTTCCATGCAGACTTGCTTCCCTCATCCCTTCTCGGGGTCTGACTCTGCACACTCCCATCCCTTTCCAGTTAGGGACTGACCTGTGCTGGCAGCACCATGCATCAATTTTACTGTGCATGGCACAGGCTGGGAGCACACACAGAGGCAGCTCTGGAGACTCAGCTAACAAGGGGCACCTCATTAGGTACCTCGGGGAGAGCTTTCAGCTGATGTGTGTTTTTCTTTGCATCCAAGACAAAGGCCTGGAGCATTCTCAGGGAGTGCTGAAAGGAGCCTGCTCATGGCTGCTACCTCATTAAGTGCAGCAGCTCAGTGACTTGACACATCTTTACAAAATTCTGTAAATAATTAAGCATTTCCCTTATTGCTTCTTTCTGCTCCCTTAGCAAGGTTTCTAGCCTAGCCATCACCTTGCCATCATCTTTCCTCCAATAAAATTATTGGGGGGGACTTCTTGTGTGTGCCCCCAGCCTTCCTCCTCTGCTTCCCCAGCTCCCAGGCTGCCCACAAGAGAAGTCAGCACTGCTTTGGCAGGGAAGAAGCTCATCAGACAGTCCCCAGCATCTTCTCCAAGGCCTCCATCCTCCTGACAAGCTTCCCCTTACCAAGGGGTCAACATCTTCTCTCTCTCCACGCTTTTACCACCAGCTCAACCATGAGGAAATTCAGGGCATCCCCAGGCACAGAAGGATCACAGGCTTGCCTGGGTGTTTGTCACAATTAACCCCATTTTATAGAATTGGAGGCAAATGCTCTCCCTATCCCTAACTCAGCAGGGAGGAATCTTCTGCTGGCTCCTCTGCTGTTCAAATGGGTGCAATTTGGTGCTGGGTGGATTGAAAGTGCACTGGCACTTCCCTGTGAGATTTTCTGCTCGCTGCTGGGGCTTGTACAACACCTACTCATCTCAGTGGGAAACGGTGTGTGTTTCACAGAAAGAGCAGAAAGCCAGAGTACTGAGTATGTGCATTTTTCAAATAGTTCTTTATGCAACTGCAGCTTATTCCTGATTCAACAGCACGGTGATCCCACTTTCTGGAGAGACAGGTTAAATCAATGATTAATTTAAAGTAATTTATACCTTTTATAACCATTCAACCCTATTTCCCAGGCATGAGAGCTGCAAGCCAAGCTGGATCAATGCCTGGAAATCTATGAGCATTATTATTTATCCCCCATAACACAGCAACCTCCTCGCTGCTAAGGAAACAGTTCAGCCCTTGGCTCAGTCAGAATGCCATTTTCTGGCATTTTGGGTCCAGTTCACTTGTTTGCTCCCTCCAGGGATCATCCAGCAGGTCATCCAGGGGATGCACAAGTGCAGTACACACAGAGATGCTTCTCTCATCTAACTCACCCCCATGCTTCCTCCAGAGCTGCTCTGGTACAGCCTCAGCCCACTCTTGACCAGGAGCCAAGGACCAGGGCCCCTGAGGACCTCAGCTCCCAGCAGGCAAACTCTCAAGGGGCTCTGGAGCAGCAGAGGGATCAACAGGCACTCCCAAACTCAAACCCTTCCTGTCTTCATCACACAACAGAGTTTTGGTTGTTTTTCCTGTTCAGGAGATTTTACTCAGCTCCTGTTGATTACCACACCACCCACAGCACAGAACAGGGATTCCTGCACCAGACAGGGACTGAGAAAAGATTGTTGTGACTTCGGGAATGCCTTTTCTTCCTACCTCTGCTCTGAATCCCACACAGCACCTTTGGAATGACACGATCTCTCTGCACCTTGCTCACCCCTTCTGCAACACATGGCTAATTATATTCTGAGCCTCTCAGTCTCCCTGGCTCATCTGTCCAGCCATAAGCTCTCCTGCTCTGCATCTTGCTCCTGCCACCTGAATGACCAGAGGAACAGAAACAGCTGCAGAGGGACTGAACTGACAATGACCTGGTTTTATAGACGACATAAAGGTGATTCTGATACCCTTTAGTGGCAGAAGTGTCTGTGTGGGGAAGGAGGAGAAGAAGGACTGACTGCAGGAGAAATAATTTTTTTTTTTAAATTAACACACCACACTTCCCCCAGATAGTGCTTGAGTGGATTGTTGCATCACGAGTGGCAGGTTTGCTAGAAAGCATCAATAAAACATGCAGTATAATCCAGGAGAATTCATAAGAAACACTACATGGGAATTTATGGTTTTGCTGCAAAGTTTTATACTCTCAGTACTGGGGCTCATTTCCGGAAGAGAGACTCTTGGGTGGCCTGGAAGCTCTTTCTGCTCTCCAGGCAGGAGGAGAAAAATAGAGAGAAAGAAGCGTATTTTGGGGGTGGCAGGAATCTTTGTCGGATTTAGCATTATTCCAGTGAGGTACCAGAGTGTTTGAATTGATTGCTGGTCCCTCCAAGGCAGACAGAATTGCCCCACACATTGATTCAGGTTTTGATGCGGCTTTTTCATCTGCCAGAGCAGAAATCAAATGAGTGTTTTACTTGATCCCTCCCAACCATGCCCCCAGTCCTTGTGAGAGCAGGAGGCAGGACAAGGAAGGGCAAGAGCAGGGCACTCTCAGCACAGAGCAGGGATGAACAGAGAGAGAAACAAAAGCAAAGCAGGGAGACACACAAAGACACACACATGAACAGCACCATGCGAGCCTCAGTTCTGAGGGAAACTGGCCAAAAAAAAAATTAAGACCTACTCATACCCTTGCCAGATGGACTCAGCAACAGGCATGTGCCTCTGCCCAGGCATTTCAGAGCTCTCATTTCAGACCAGCCACAGGTCTGTGGCAATGGGCAGCCAGGTGTGGCAGGGATGGCACAAGGGAGAGGTGATGCTCTGAGCCTCCACCTCGCTGTGCAGTGAGCAGGGGCTGCCCAGCACACCACAGCTGCATCCAGCCCCACCAGGCATCCAGAGATCCCTCTGCAGCAAAGTGAAGGAAGTCAGCAGTGTAAAAGATGGAGAAAAATAGCAGGAATCAGCCAAGAATTAAATACCCTGAGAAAGTGCCAGCAACCACCCCTTCTGCTCGTTACCATTCCTTTTCTATTTGCTTTTAATTTGCTCAACCTGTAATTCACCAAGCGGGCTGCCCAGTAGGTATCACCTCAGAGCTGACTGCTGTGCAGGTGCTGCTGCTAGCCTGGAGCAGAGAGAAGCATATCAACACCCAGGCTGGGGCACAGCCAGGAGATCTGCTGATTTCACTGAGAAAATACTGAACATGACCTGTGTCCTGCTTCCTGCTGCTAACAGCAGCATTAGAAGTCACAATGAGGCCAGGATAGTACACAGACCAAAGATAACACATGACAGGAGCAGTGCAGGGACTCAGATCACACAGAGGACCCACTTGGAATGCAGAAGGCCCAACCCACACCAGAGTTCCAATTTTTCAAGGCAGGAAGCTGTCTCTCTGCTCTGCATTTGCACTGCAGCACTGGGTACCAGGGTTCCTTGAGTGGAGATGTGAGTAGCAGAACCAGGCAGAGCTGATCAGAAGGCTTTCACACCCTTGTTGCACCAAGAAAACCATGCAAAGTTTCACTCGAACTATCTTAGATCCCATGAATCTCTGCTGATTTTTTTTGCAAAGACTGGAGGCCTGCTTTCCTCCTAGATTGCCCAAGGACTGGCACCAGGTCCCACAGCCTGCTGGCATGTGGATTAAACAGGGCAGAGATCCCAGCTTTCCAGCAGAGACCTTGGAGCCTGGCCACAGGGATCCCACAGAAGCATCAACCCCTAAAAGCCTCCAGCAGCTACTAAAGGAAACCAGTCAGTATAAAACCCAGAGACATCCCACAAGCAGACACCAGGCCTGAGAGCATCAAGCTCACACAAAAACATGACTCCAAACTGAAGTCTTCTATCCTGAAGAAAAATTGGATTTTTAAGCTCACTTTAGCCTCTCAAGGAGAGCTGCAATCCCCAACATAAATAACAAGATCTATTTGGCTGCTTAGATGTTTCGTGATGGGAGGAAAGTGGCGTGGCTGAGACCAGAACAGCCATCAGTTCATTTGGAAAAGGAATCCACAATAAGGTATCAACTCCTGACACCTGCTGAAGCCTTATTTTCCCTGCCAAGTGCCCCTGGACACCCAGTGAGTGTTCCAGGTTAGGCACCCAGTGCCTGAGGGCGATTCATTGGGATGTGAAGGACACAGATTGACTTCAGGCCAGTTTGCAAAATGAGCCCAAGCTCACACTTTACCTTTTTTTCCTTTTGCTTTCTGTAAAATTCCCCTGGCTGGGCAGCACCACTGTATTTTAGACCCTTCTAAAGACATTATTTTTAGATGTTTTTCATGCTTTTTGGAGTGCAGTCCCATGTCTCCAGCACTGCAGGCTCCCACCCCCACTGCTTTTGTGTCCCCAGTCCTGCTGTGTGGGCACTCACTCAGGTCTCCTAGGTCCAGCTGAAGACATAAACAGCAATTTCTGTCAAACAACACACAACTCAGCTCACCCACAGGTGAACCCACAGAAAGCAGAGGAGTAAAGGCAACCTGTGGTCAGCCTGCGAGCTCTTTATAAATCAGGATCCTGTGATGTTCCCATAGACCAGCTGCAATCCCCACTGTACTCTGCAGATGTGTGAGAAATGCTGTTTGCCTCCTCTTTCTCACTGATTTCCAGTGACACAAGACAGTTTTGTGGCCAGCAGTTCCCATCAGCTCCAGCCAGAGCTGTAGGTGTGGGAATGGGGGAGACAGCTCTGGCATTAACAAGACCATTCACCCCAGAACCGCATCCCACCCTGTCCTGCCAGACCTGAGCTCTCAGGGGCTCATCACATTTTGTACCAGCATGATTCCCTCCTCTCTTCCCCACCCGCAGCCTCCGTGAACCCCACCCTGGTCTCCCTCCTCTGCTTCACACACAGGCACCACCATCCTGGGCCTCTGGGCTGGGAGAGCAGAGCAAGGCTGCCTGGGGAGAGGGGCCACGAGGGAGAGGAAGGCTTTGTGACTGGTTTAGGTGAACGTCTGCCACTGGAAAGCAGAAGATGGAAACAGATATTCATCACATGCTGAGCTGACCCGTTTGGGCAGTGATTCAGAAGGCAGGAACTGTTCCCAAGACTGCAGCTGACACGTCCCACCTGTAAAGCTTTAACTTTGCAAGTGATTATCTCAGGATGAAGATGAGCTTCTGTTTGTCTCTGTAAGTCTTGTGAGGACAGTGACCCGGTGTTTTTCACCACTCTCCTCCTGTTTTCATATGTCATAGGAAGCAAACATAACTCTCTGAGCCCAGACAACTTCCACTCAGGTTTCACCACCAACTAATTATTACAAAGGGTTAGGAAATAGAAGCCAGCCTGGGATCGTATCAGACGTGGGCTAGGAAAATTCTCAAGTTCATCTTCTGTAGTTAAGCTCCCTTACACAAGCCAAACAAGAAAGATTATTAAAGATAATCGTTGTTGCTGTTTTGAGCCAACAGAGACAGCTTGTACTGGGAGGCACAACACATTGTGCCTCAGAAAAACTTCTGTAAGCATTAGATTACATTTGCTCAGAAAGGTATCAAGCTGAAAGATGGAAAGGCTCAAATCTTTGGTACACCAAACAGCTGGAAGACAAAGAGCAAGCTGGATGTCCCTGGAAATGGGGAAGATTAGGCAGAGCAATAGCGAATGTGGCTGCACTAAATCTTTTAGACACTGCAAAACCAGAGCTGCTGAGGGAGTGGAAGCAAGGGGCTGCAGCAGCAGCGAGGGATGTTGTGTAGGATAACATAAACACCTTGCCACTGCCGCCTTGCTTCTGATGAGCAAGGCCAGCTCTGTGTGCTACATTCGGGCCTTGCAAAGGTTACTGGGGTGGGCACGACCACTGTGGTCAGTGCAGCTGAATCTGCTCCTCAGGACAGGATCCAGTCCCTACAAGAGGTGCTGACAGGCAGCTCGGATGTGCCATGGAAGCAATCCTCCTGGCCCTGTTCGACATGCTGAGATGAAATGGCTCGTGCTGGATCTCGTTGCTAGGCTGTAGTAGGAGTGAGGACTAAAACTGCTCTTTTTCCAACCATTCTCCCTCACCCATATCATACTGATAAGGTCTTTGTCCTCATTTTCTGTCTCTGTAGCAAACCATATACCATCTGATCGATCTGAATCTGCAGCTTGTAAGGACACATAACCATTATTGCATCTAGTAATGTAGAAAAGTACATGTGCTGAGCCTAATAATGCACCAAGCTTACCTTGGGACGGCAGGAAAGTCTTCACAAAGCCCTTTTTCCAGTCCCAAAATCTATTTCTACTCTTCTTCCTTAAGTCAGAAGCTGGGAGGGAGCTGAACGGGTTTTCTCATTCTGATGAGACAAAAAGGGAAGGCCAGTACAAGGCCAGGTGCTGAAGAGAGCAGGCAAGCACAAGCATTGCTGACCTGCACACAGCACACACATCTTCCTTCCTGCATCAGCTTTGGCCAGTTTTACAAATGACATTTAACTAAAGAGAGATTTTTTTTTTTCCCCCAGGTTTTACTAGATCTGGCCCCTCCGTTTGTTTCACCTTTTGCATGAACTATCCAGATGCTCAGAGCAGAAAAGGACGAGGTTCTCCGATAGCTCATAAGACCCTCCCAGCCAGTCTGGGAGAGAGGCTATGTTCTTACAAGTTTTTAAGAAAATAGGCTGCTAAGCAGAGAGGGAGAAATGCGCTTGCTGAAGAAAGGGCAAGAGTTGGCTGCTTGTAAGGGAATTCGGATAGAAAACGAGGCGGTCTTGGCCAGGTCAGCCTGAGGCTGCTCTGCAAACGCTGGGTGCTGAGACAGCCGAGGCGATGGCATCAGCAGGAGACAGGAGCCGGCTCAGGTGCCCCGCAATCCCTCCAGTCCCCGCCCCACGGCAGGTCACGCTGGAGAGACAGTGCGTTCTGCGGCCCCCGTAAGGAGACACCCAGGGCTCTGCATCGCTGCCAGAGTCCTTAACAGCCCATAAATAGAGCACTTGTGTCGAGAGACAGCCCATTCCTCCCGCTTAGAGCTGCCCCCTCCTCCCCGAGGCGGGAGCACTGCGCAATAAAGGACCTTGCCCCTTGGAGATGGTGCCTGGTTTTAGCTTCAGCAGCGGGGCCCTGGTGACCGGGAAGGAGGAAAAAGGAACAAACAGCAGTGAGAGCTTTGTGAAACCTCTGTGAAACCTCACTGTGAAACAGCAGTGCTCCCCATGAAATGCCCTGGGGGTTTGAGCTGAGCTGGAGGGGCTGAAAGGAGGAGAAACTGCAAGGTCAATGAAGAGCACAGCTCATCCCTGGAGCCAGAGGGGCTCCCCACAGCCCAAGACTGCTCCCAGACCATACAGAGGAGCACTGCTTTAGTGCTGGCGTGGTTTTGTCAGAGTGAAAAATGACAGTCCCATAGTGTTAGGCTGTGTAAAGACACAGGATAAGGTCCTGAAGAGTAGATGTCCCGAATGAAAGAAGGAGACAGAAGAAGATTAATTATCCCATTTCCTTTCTTGGAACTGGAGGCACAAAGCAGTTCCCAGGACAGGCATCTGTGTGCACAGCTCAGGTTAGGGATGCCAGGGAAAGCTAACATGCTTTATGCCTCAAAAACTCTAGGGAATCAATCCAAAGGAAAGGAATACTGCTTTCGGTGACTGCATTTTTAAAATACTTTGGGTATTTTATTACATTTCAGAAATCGCAGCACGTATGTTCTTGTGCTGTACAGACTCGGCCCCTGTCAGGCTTCCAGCTTCAGTCTGGAAATAAAACAATGGGGAAAATCTGCATTCCTCTCTGGAAACGTTCCCACAAACAGCAGCACAACTTTAATTAATATAATTAGCACTCATAATATATTCTGTTCTTACAGCTGTGACAGCACAGACACTTCAATCTGTACTGCTGCCTCTCTGGTGTGAGCTGGGACGTTTTGTCCTTTTCCAGCGTGTTATGCCACTGCCCCAAATGAAGCTCTTCCTAATGGGTTTTTCAAGGGAAAATCAGGACAATGGAAGATCTGCCGTTTCACAGGAGCTCCTGGTTCCCCATCCCAACCTTAGAAACAGCCTTGTTAGATCCTGTCCTGACCACACAGCTGAGAAGCCCCAAGCTGTTACCCACTCCCTGAAGTGGGCAAGCAGGTGCCACAGTCTGCATCCCTGGAAAAGGCTGCGAGAAACCCTGAGCTGGGCTTCCAGCTGAGAGGGCTGAGGTGTGCCATCAGGCAGGTTCACACATTGCTAGACAGATCAACAGGGATTGATTTTTATGAGCAAGCCAGATACAGAGAGCTGAGGTGTTAGCAAACTTATTTTCCACTTCCCCTTTTCAAAACACCCTGCCAAGGACCGTGGGATTTTAGGTTGGTGGGCTGTTCATTCTGTGACTAAACTAGATACCTAATGTCCCTAAGGGTAGCAGTTTTTTCTGGAAGTGGGGATTTAAAATACATTTGTTTGGGTAACAGAGACAAAAATGGCAGGGAACAATGGATAGGAAATGTGGGAAGAGTGCAGGCAGAGGCAGCCCACAGACCTTCCCTTCTCATCTTTTCATTACCAGCAGGCTCACAGCTGTGCACTGCAAGATGCAACTTGGGGAACTCTGATAGCTCTGGAATAAATCCTGAGCGAGGACCAAGGATGCAGATTGAAAGACAACATGGATATGTGCCCCATGGGCAAGAACCAAAAAGACCCATTATCCCTGTGGAGCGCACAGACACACAGCAGCAATCATTAACTGCAGCCAAGTGTATTATCTCTTCATGTGCTCCTCTCCTGCAGACCCAACAATTCATCTCCTCCTACACCTTCAAACATCCCATAGCTGGCAGATGCAACAAGTGACATCTCGCACCACCAGACATCATTAGTCTGACTACATCTACTCAAGGCTGTTTATTTTTCTTCAATACAAAGCAGAAACATTTAAAACCTTGATGTGCAGTCATGAGAACAAGTGAACCGAGTGCCCAGCACATCTGACAGTTCCCCTCTTTTGCACACTTTGCTAATTCATGCCCGCTGATGTTATGTGACAATTCTCTCCCTCATTAGCAATTACTTATCAGCCGCAGAACTCACTCAGCCTCCTCACTGATGCCCTGTGAGATGCTGGCTGCTCCCTTTCCCAAGGGGGCAAATACACCTCTCACAGCCTCACTATCCTCTAGATCAGACTTTTTTCCTCATCCTCCTGCTCTTTTTGTTGTTGTTTTAAGAAATAAGTTGAAACTAAAATGAGATTGTTTCTACCAAGAGATGGTGTCAGCATCTCTGAAGCTTTTATGAACTAAATGTCAAAGAGGATAAGCCTGCTGGGAATGGGAAGATATCGCTTGCTGTCATCAGAGGACCTCGTGGGAAGAGCTGAGCCCTGAGTGTCCCAAAAATTAAGAGCACAAATTGATATGTGCTCCTTTGCTTCACAGAATCTGTGCGTCATATGAAGTGGGGGTAGCTGTTACCACGGTAACTAATCTAATCTTTATTTTAATTTCGCTGTAGTCAGATCACAGCAGATAGGGAATAGCTATGCTCAGAATTAGAGTGACTGTGTGTGCAAACACATACATGGAAAACATGCAATTGCACGCGTGGCTGTAACTTAATGTAAAAAAAAAAATCTTCTAAAATGGGGGACACACTTTTTGAGGAAATAGAACCAAATTTGACTCAATCTCAGAGACACACAGAACAGAGATAGCTCCATGCACAGCTGTCATGTGCAGTGTAACTGAGCCTTTTGTCATCCTAGGGAAAGGACAGTGTACAAATTCCATACCTTCCTGTTGACAAAATACCTTACACCATCCAAAACCGCCTGTCAGCTCATTGTCCATCCCATCTCAGAAACAAGGCTTCTTTTGTAGAAGAAACACAAGGAAAACTCAGTTGTGTCCGAATGCAAAAGCTCTCTTAAGCATGTTCCCAGGGATCCAGGTATCTTGGTGGTGTCCTGGTTTCAGGACACTATCCTCTAGCTGGGATAGAGTTAATTTTCTTCCAACTCACTGGTGTAGTGCTGTGGTTTGGATTTAATACCAGAAAAATGGTATAAAATTTTATCTATAAAATATAAATCGGTTGCTAACCGATGCTTTAGTTGCTGCCAGGCATTGCTTACACTAAGGCAAGGCCTTTTCTGCTTTCCCTACCACTCCACCACTGAGGAGGCTGGGGGTGCATGAGAAGCTGGGAGGGGAGAGTCAGGACAGCTGACCCCAGGTGACCAGAGGGCCGTTTCACACCATGCTCATGAGTCATGGTCAGCATATAAAGCTGGGGGAAGAAGAAGGAAGGGGAGATGTTTGAGGTGATGGCGTTTGCCTCTCCCAGTTACCATCACTCATGATGGAGCCCTGCCCTCCTGGGATGGCTGAACACCTGCCTGCCCGTGGGATGTGGTGAATGAATTCCTTGTTTTGCTTTGCTTGCGTTCGTGGCTTTTTTCGTTTGCCTATTAAACTGTTTTTATCTCAACCCGTGAGTTTCCTCACTTTTACTCTTCCAGTTCTCTTTCCCATCCCACACGGGGGAAGTGAGCAGCTGTGTGGGCCTGAGTTTCCCGCTGGGTTTAACCGTGACAGTGGTCACCAGTCAGGCACCACCTTAGGCCACTGTCACCACCACAGGCTTCCAAAATGACAGGCCGGATCATCTCCTGCTCTGACCTGAGATAGTTCTCATGGCATCATCAACAAAGCTCAGTTGTTTTACATTAACTTTGTTTCATCAAGGGGTCCTTTTACAATTACTCTTGAGCTGGCTTTTGTTTTGTTGTCATTTCCTTTTACCTGGAGAGCAGGATCTTCCATGAAAAGCTCCCAGCTAGAACACCACACTCTGACACCTCTGCTATCAATCCAGATCTAGAGGGCAGCTTGCCAACTTACAACTTCAGGAGACAGCACACAGAAAAACTCATCACCAACAGGACCCACCCTGAAACATCCTGATTCAAGAACAACATCAGCTAAAATTCAGCCTGTTTTCTTAGCCACGAGACTGCAGGAGGGTTGTGCTGTGTGTGAATCAGACAGGAGGGAAACATGGAATAGGAGGTTCTTCTTTAAATTTCTTGAAGGCAACTGAGATCGCTGCCTTTTCCTGACTGCACAGCACACATGAAGTCCTTAAGCTGCTGATTGCCAAAGGCTGGGGGTTACCAGCAGGGAAAGTACAGTAATTACACGTCTTCTTTCAGCATGTCCTCCTGGCCTCTGGCTGAAAAAGGATCCAGAGTCACACAGGATTCAGCTTGACCCAAAACAGCCCTTCTAATTCTCAGCAAGAAGCCAGGATGTTCCAACATCCAATTTAGAGGATGATGGCATTATCAACCTTCCCTTCAGCCAGACCCCTATCTTGAGGGCCAAATTTCCTGTTAGCACAGGAGGAGGCAAGTCAGGACTATGGAATAACAGGTTCCCTAAAGATGAAGTTCTGCTTTGAAGCAATGACTTAATTTGGGCAGAGGAGAGAGGTGTTTAGAGAGAGATGGATGTTTGTGCCTGGAACAAGAACAAGCAGAGGAAGCAGCTCAGTAAATGATATGATTTTAGGTATTTTTAGTAAGGTAATGCAGCAGTAAGAGGGAAAAAAAAGAAAAAAGAGCAAGAAACAACAAACAGTTTGACTTCAACCAGCTACAGTGGGATCACACTGGTGCATCAAAGCAAGCTCCTGGTCCCCACCTTTATGGACAGGCGGAATAAACCCATTCCTATGATCCCACTGTCCCACAGAAAGCCTAAGCCCAGAGTGGGACTGAGCACATCCCGTCCCAGCAGATTTTAATCACACCCCACCAAGACATGTCCCTCTTCATCCATCTGCTCCTGGTTGCTGCTGGGAACCCTCCCATCACCTCTGATTGCAAAAACAGCAGCTGCAATTTAATAATGTGGAGACACTCTCAAATGCTTGTCTTGGCAGCCATCTGGCTTCACATCACACACACCCCTGCCAGGCAAAGCAAAGGGTATTTCATCTCCTGCCGCCAGTAGCTGAAGGATGGACTAAGACAGGAGCAAGACTGATGTGAAACGGGAGACAGATTATAACCGAGCATGAAGCAGAGGGAGCGTGCTCAGCAATACATACATGCAAACAAAAGGGGATCTGTCTTCCAGAAGCAACAATTGTGAGTTTGCATTCCCTGAAGGCCTGTTTTGAACAATGCTCCATGAGCTCTCAATCACTCTTTTTGTCTGTTTCCCCCCGTTTTTCCTTACCATCACCATTTTTGCTCATCTCAATTTCCCTTCTCCAGGCTTTGAGTGCAAACAAACATAACAAGTCAGATCTTTAACCTCTCTAATTTGATGCAATTCCCTGGATGTCCATATAGCAAGGTTGATTTAACTCAGCCTTGTATCTTCAAAGGACACTTTAATAGCAATTACAGACCAGATGAGTGGGATTTTATTTTCTAATCAAGCCAGGTTAGCTCAGTTCAGAGACACCAAATTTTGCCCAGCTGTGCCATTCAGCTCAGAGTTCTGCATTTTGTGCAAATGCTGGCAGCATAACAGGAAAAAAATGAGAAAACACGTTTCCTGAGATTAGACTCTCTTGGACCCGTGTTTGTACAGTACCTAGTATAACTGGGACTTGCCATGTGTGAGGTTTCTAGATGTTCATTTTTAGGTCAGTATTTGACATAAAATCCTCTTATCAAATTAAGCATCTCATCCTGCATCCACGGGTGAGAATTTGACCCCAAGACCTAAGATGAGTATCTTCCCTGCACTGCAGAAAACATCACAATGTTAACAACGTCAAACTCGGATGTAGCACTCAGCGTCATTTTAGTTCAGCTGCAGAATTTCACTGGGCAGGAATTTGAGATGAGAGTTCTGGTGTCAGACAAGCTGCTGGCTTGAGGGAGGGCTCGTTTGAACCACATCAGCCTTTCTGCCTGCTCCCCACTTACTGTCCTGCAAAGGAGACGAGGGACTTTGCAAATGTCCTCCCTAGTGGGACTCCTCAGGCACCCAGAGCTGCTGAACCCTGGGCATCCAGGAAAGGACAAAAGCAGGGAGGACCACGGACTAAACTGCTCATCTGAAATATGTCAGTGTCTGAACAAACTCAAGAAAAAGTGATGTCAATGCCGTTTTAAAGGGGATTCAGCAATGTGCAAAAAGGCATCACACTGGATTTTTTTTAATCCAGTCTTTGTCACATGGACCATAAATCATCCAGCTTTAAAAAAAATAATAAAGTTGGCCAAGGAAAATAAAGCTTTCTATACAAACTTTTATTCATTAAAACATGGCAAGAAACAGAGCTGCCAACAGCTACACCTACACTCATCCTCTGAATTAGGTCTCTTCAGCAAGTTAACATCCTTTCTCCCATACAGCTTCTCTCTGCTTGCAGATATTGAGACAGAATGGGGTTGCAAAGAGATTTCTATTACCATCACTTCCTTCCACTCGCGCTTCACTTTCACACTTTGTTTTCCCGGGCAGGGCTTGGGTTTCTTTTATTCTGTTTATTTTTCCTTCCTTGCCCACTTAAGTTAAGACAATAACATTTTGTTCTGTATTGCCACGGCTCTTCCATGGTGATTTGTTAATAATGTTGGGTTTGCAGTCAAACGACTGGAAAGATAAAAAGCTGGCAAGCTGCTTCCCTCATTAGGGAACAGCTCTCAAGCGCTCCAGTGCCAGCCTATTAGCTGAATTATTCAACAGAAGAAAAAACACACGACAAATAAAAACAATAAAAAGCTACAAGAGTAGGGAGGGAAGGGCAGTTCATCAACTTTGGTGCTGTTGTAAAAGTTTGGCAGCATTCCTCAAAACTCATTTTGGGATTAAACCCATCTAAGGAGCTCCGGCAAGGCTGAATGGCTGCACGGCAGCAGACAGAGGCTGGCATTCATAATTCAGATATAGGACTGTATTGTTGCCATCTTGAACTGATAATGAAGAAGCCCAAGGGGGGAATATTTCCAAGACCATAATGTAAGGGATCTGTCTGTGTGCAGTTTGCGAGTAACTGGTGGTGTTGGAAACCTTCCATATCCAGCCACAGGCTTTAAGCATTGAAACAACTCACCATGAGCAGTCACAGCAACAGTCTGTGTGTGTTCTTATTGTGCAATAAATACTCTGTAATTCAGGGGAGCTTAACCTCCCGTGGCGGAGGAGAGGGCTGCCTCGCATGTGCCAAAGGCAAGGGGAGCTGACATGTGGCTGCTTGTGCCACAACAAAGCTGTGAACTGGACCAAAAACTCTGATGGGAAAGTCAAGATTGCCCAGCACCTGTTCTCATGTAACCTATAAAGTGCTTGATTCAGGCACAGAATTAAGCAGGGTGGTCAAGACCCTGAGGATCCTCATATTGCCAGGGAACTGCATGAAAGTGGGCAAAGCTGGGGTCTTGGTCTTAATTCCTGAGGGAGATGACTATGGACACAGCCTCTGGTGAGAGATTTCCTCCACCTGAGAGGTAAAACAGAGCTGGTAACCTGGAGATGCCTCCAGATTATGGACCAAGTCCTCCCCTGGAGAAGTCAGTATGCAGACTGTATGGCATAGAAGAGCATGGACAACTGTCCATACTCCAGAAGCAACATGGCCAGGGAGAAGGGTGTGAGTCAAAGCATAAACAGGGACTGTGTGATTTAGATATTGACTAGTTAGCAAAAGGAGGAGGAATTTGGACTTGTTAAAGCAAAAATACTCAAATATTGGGAAGAAAACAGAAAAAACACACAGGAGATCTCTAACTTTTCTTACAGCTGTATATAACTTCCTGTGATAAAGCAAAAGGCACTGAGTTTTATAAATCTTCACAAGCTATAGGGATCTGCTTATTTTAACTGGAATATTAGGAAGGTAAAATGTGAATCTGGAGGACAAGAAAGCACATCCTTTAGCTACTGCAGAGCCCAAAAGAGCAGCACTGCTTATGCAGCGGGCTGCCACCCACACACTCATTCCCAGGGAGGTTCTTCCTTTCACCTAGAAACACAGCACAAATATATTTCTGTATATTTTCGTGAGGAGATTGGTCATACATACATTTTGTGTAAAAGTAACTTCGGTGATGTGAGCTCCTGAGAGGAATCTGCACAGAAGCCAGAATTTTATGCCATGCTTGTGCTGACAGGACAGGATCTAACAAGTGAGGAGAAAGCAGGAACAATGGAATTCATCAAGCAATTAAATCACTTTAGCTGATGACCCAGACAGAAAGAGAAGTCAGGCAGTGAGATCTGGTGATGACACCGAGCCCTCATTTAGAAGAAGATGCGAGTATCACAAGCATGATACCAAAGAGCACCTCGGTAATGTAACAGGGCTGAAAGTCAACAGCAGACAGCCCTGCTCTTAGGGAGCAATTAGAATTTTTGCTGTGAAAACGTGACCTCTGGTCTAATGTTCCCAGAGTGGAGGAAAGCAGAAACAAGCTAGTGGCTGCAGATACCAAGATACCAGAGAAAACTTATCAGAGTCAGGTGAGAAATTAGAGAGATTTCTGAGGAGCAGGGACGCATCAGGGCAGTGTGTCAGGGAGTGACCTGCCTTGGTGCACACAGCTGGAACCAGAATGGGGGAGTTCCCACCCAAAGGGCTCAAGGCACTTACCTGGACACGCAAAGGCTCAGAAGGAATGGATTACAAGGAGTAACATTCAGAAAAGTAGAGATACTTACATTGGAAGATGAGGTTATTGCATGGACTGAGGGGTAGAGAATGGCTAAAGATACGCTCAGATGTTCCCTTCAGGCTCTCCTCCAACCTTCACAACGGCCCAAAAATTTCATGGAACTTTCACAACAGCCCAAACCTTTCATGGCATTTGGACATGGCTTTGAAGGTGGGAAAGGCAAGTAGCCCCAACTCCCAACAGATAGATTGAGGGCTTATATCACTTCTAGCCCTGTAAAGAAGGGAAGGGATGCCAGGAGAAACAGGCTGAAAAGATGGAGTAACTCTTCTCAGAGTAGCTCCAGTGCCAGCTTAGTGTCTTCCCCAGAGATGCCCTACAATCACCATCCCTTGGGATAATGTGTGTGGAAGGAAAGCACACCAGTAGTAGGATCACTTTCAAGGGACAGTGTTTGTAATGTTACACTGATGATAGCTGATATCTCCATATCAAAGAGATGAGTCCAAGCTGCCAACTGATTTCCTAAAGATCTCCCTCATCATCCCAGTCTTTTTTAGAATCAAAAGCAAAATGGCTTCGCATACTTGGCTGAGACTTTTATAAATTCCTACACAGAATCAACAAGGCAGGAGAGGAACTGCTGGTGCTGAGGAATGTTTGGCTTTGCCATTGATTAAAGGCCTTGCTGCTCCACACACCTTGGGCAATGCTTTTGGCAGTAGGAAGTGTGCTGACATGGTTCAACTAAGGGTGATTAATCAGAAGCCAGCGTAATTGAACACTCTCACTGCTGCTCAATTAATCTGATCACTTCCCCTATAAATTCACAATCACAGCCTGTGACTGCAGCAGAGCTCATTGATATGCCAGCAAGGTTTCCAGTTAGGATCAGACAGACTGTTCTGGCATTTCCAGCCCAAGCCTTAGGACTGTGTTCATGCCACCAGCACAGATATAACTGCTGGCTTCCTGCAATGCAATTGCATGGGGAAATCAGCTGCTCCAGCACCATGTTTGGTGAAAAATAGTTGGATGAGGGCCTTCAAAGCTGCCCAAGCTGTTCGGGCCTACAATGAAAAGTGGGATAGTCAAACCTCTAGGACCCTCATGGTATTTCCTGCAGGAGTGGGAGCCTGCTCCAGTTTCAAGTAGATCTTGAAGTAAATTGCTCAGAATAAGGCAGTTTTACAGCCACCCTTTCCTGCATTGCAATGGATCTGAGAGCAGGTGTAGGGATGGGAGAGAACACACTCTGTGCTGATGTGGCACCCCAAAAATGGCTTTGCAGGGCATCATGGCACTGTGAGGCAGTTTAAGGCCAGTCATGAGGAAAAGCTGCATCCTGATGCTGCTGGAAGATAATATCCTGTTGGGGATAAACAGGACCTTCCCAAGCCAGGGGTGACATGATCTTTTCACAGAACACAAGAAGTTCTGGATGGCATACTCCACTTAGCTTGGAGAGAATTAGCAGATTGCTGTAAACTCAGCTTGAAAAGACCCAAAATAGGTTAAGAGTTCTCTGTAGAGCAGCAAGGATATGACACAGCTCAACATAAGAGAAAATCAGCCAGTGTGGGAACACCACTTGCTGAAGTCAGTTGGAAGATTTGTACCACAGCTTGGTGCTTAGGATGAGCACAGAAAGCATTTTCTCCACAGAAGTGTTCCATGGCAGGGATACACGTTTTTCTCTGAAGGCAGCATGTCCCCACGGATAATGCCACACAGCACACAACACTCACTTGTGAGTTATCGAATAGAGTCCACTCCCGGCTCATCCCAGCAGTGCTGAGTGCAGCCAGTTCTGCTCACCCCTCTCCAGCACCACTCGTCTCAACTCCTCTGCTAGAGAAGAAAAGCCAGTTTGCTTCATCCACCACCACCAGGAGTCCCTGGATTGTTACTGTCACCAACAAAATCCCTTGGCACAGCTCAGTGACAAGCAGGACCAGCTGCACAGGTCTCCAGTGAACAGCTCCAGGAACTGTTTCTCCACTTCATCCCACAGCAGGCTGCAGGAGCATCCCCTGGCTAAGCAAGTGGTTCTAGAGCTGCTGCAAGAACATCAGGGTGAAAAATAGGGTGAAACAAGAGAAGGAGAAAAGGAGCAGGAAATAGATGAGGCAGCTCTGCTTTCCCCACAAGCAGCCTGGAGCTGGGTGCAGGTGCTACAATTCTTAAGGCAGCTGACAAGAAAAGCTCTCAAGTGCTGAGGGTGATGATTTTGGGCAAGGGAACGATGAGGGAAGCAAGATTCCCACCCATACACACACACAGTGTTGCCTCAGAACTGGCCATAGGACTCTTACCAGATGTGGTGCCAGTTAGGTCGTGAGCTTTGCTCTGGATTGAAGGGAAAGCAAAAACAAAGCATCTGACTCCAAGCTCCTCTGTACCCCGTGCCCTGCAGAGTCTTTACCCTCGCCCTGCTTCTTGCTGAGCAAAACATTTCAGGAGGCCCAATTCCCCCTTCCCTCCCACTCCAGGCTGAATCAGAGCAAAGTTGCTGAACTGGGGCTGCTTGTCAGCCTGCCAAACTTTGCTAACCAATCTTAGTGTGAAAGCAGCTGTGACAGGCAGCAACAGAAAATCTGGTGTCAAATTAATTAGCTGGAAGGGACCCAGCACAACACTGGTACTGCGGCTCACAACCACTGGATGAGTCAATTCTCACCCTCCTCAGTATTACAGATGTTGGGCTGGGTGCAGAGTCCAATTTCCCATGACAGCAAGTCCCCACAGAACAATCTAAAGATGAAGCATTTCTTTTAGAGTTGGGGTTTTTTTCCACATTGGAGGAGAATTTGTGTCTCAGTGACATCTCCCTCCAGACTTGAAAGAGCTTTATTTTTTTTTTTCCAAACAATGGCAGTGAAATGGCACCATTGGTTTTACAACCTTTTTTGTTCTTCCCAGAGAAATTAATTTCTATGGTTGGAGAATTTTAAATGTGCTGATGGAATCTGGCAGGGGGAAGCAGGGAGAGAGGGAAGGAAGGAGGGAAGGGGGGAAGGAGGGAGAGAGGAAGGGAGGGAGGGAAGGGGGGAAGGAGGGAGGGAGGAAAGAAGGAAGGGAGGAAGGAAGGGAGGAAGGAAGGGAGGAAGGAAGGGAGGAAGGAAGGGAGGAAGGTTGATTGTCAGGCCTTTCAGTTACCATGGCAGTATGTTTCCATGGAAGCCAAATTTGAAGCCTGTTGCTGCCACTGGAGTGGCCCGAAGAAAATTATTAGTTTTGAAAATTAACAAAGCTACTCACTACCTTGAAAGCCAGCCCACCCACAGCCCTCCAAATAACAAAGGCATCTTTGCATCCCTGATAAAGGATTTAATAAACATGTGGGGAAGGAAGAGAGAGCAGAAAAAATACCACACAATGAAAAATAGGAGCTTCCTTTTATGCAACCAACAATACAGAAACCACACTGGTAAGCGCAAGGCTGATTGCACTTTGTGAAATATTGCACATAAAGGTCAGCAAAATCCTACAGAACATCCTGTGTCACTGGCTCCCGAGGGGACTGAACGGGGGAGCTTTGAGACTAGAGCTGCTTCGTTGCCATTTGTTTGAAATTAGTTCCCCATAAATCACGCTGATGGCTCTCCCTCGGTTTGCTCACTCACCTCCCAGGAAAACCTCGGGGAGGGAAAGCAGAAATTTCTAAAAACATTAAAGATCAGTTTACCTGCTTTGATGCTCTCCTTGCTGGTCAGAGTATCTTTTGGAATTCTTGAAAGCCACCTTCTGCCTTGCCAACCCCATTTCCTCACCAAGAAGACACTTTCCCATCATTTTTTCAGAAGCCAGGGAGCTCACATAAGCTGCCTGGTGTGGTTTATCACATGTAACTGAAAAAACATGGCACAGATTCAGCCCTTCCCAGAGGGGAGGCACTGAGATTCAGTGATGAAGCAGTCATGTCCCACAGGCTGCCAAACAAGACTTGCAGGGGACACAAGCAAACCCAGCACCACCTCAAAAGCACAGATCAGAGTCCCTGATTTAGTGACTTCCCACCTAGAAGCAAGAGCCTCTTCCTCACTGACATGAAAAAAAGCATAGTGAAAGCCTTCCAAATTAAGCCCTCTGGAGATAACACACCTGAAGAAAGCTGAACTCTCAGTGAAAGGTACAGATCAGAGGGAAAGAGGCACCTGTTGGATCATCAGCTGAATCTGACTTCTCGTTTTGAGGCAAAGGAAGATCCAAGACCTTTGGCCCCACTGAAACATCACTCCTGTACCCCTACCACAAGGTCACCTGCGCTCTCTGGTACCTCTCTTGCCCAGGAGGAAAAGGGAAGGAGAAGCAGATCATCTTAAAGCACAGTTCAACTAAAAGCATTTGATGTGAATATGGCAGATTTCCTCTGAAAGAAAGGCGAGTGCAAATAAAGGGCCTGGCACCTGGTTTGGGATTCCTCCTCTGTTCAGGTTTCACTCGAGGCATGAGCTGCACAGAGCACTGGGGAGTGCTGCATCCCACCCCTCCAGGAAAACAACCTTCCCCACCCAAGAGCCACAGACCTCCAAAGAAACTAAAAAATAACTCTGCAAGAGGCACTCAAAAGTAGACTACACACGAGAGCTTAAGTTAACACCTCTTCCCTGCTTGGGGCGCTTTTCTCAGTTCCCAGAAAGAAATCTGAGATCAGAGACTGATAAATAAAATAAATCAATAGAAGAGGGAGGTATGCCTAGTCCTCAGAGACTTCAACTGTCCTAGATCCAATGTCACACAAAGAAGTAATTCTCTTTTCTGTGTCACCAAAAATAAAGAGGAAAAAACCACAAAGAACAGTCAAATGTGTTAAATACATAACTTAGGGCATTTTAATTTAAAAAAGCAAAATACATTTCATCATTCATCAGCTGGCACAACGTATAAAAACATTTAAATAACAACTTTAATATTAGTCACAAAATACAGCATGTTTTATAAAAATAGCTGTATGCACTGGTACTACTGATAATGTAAAACCACCCTGAATAGGCCATGCAAAGGCATTCAGCTTTGACCTTTCAATTTCCAAGTGCTTGTTGCATCTGCTACTTTATTCCTTCTCACTCTGCTTGGGAGGTTTTTGTGCTGCCACCCGGGGGCCTCCTCCTCCCCCCCTGCACACAAAGCCTCAGCAAAAGGTTTCAGAAAGGGCTGACAAGGTAAGGTGCATCATGGGCATCTTAGCGCCCAATTTTCACAGCTTATGTTTCAGAAAGTGCTCAACATCTGTGTCCTCCCTTTGGTCACTTAAAATCTTCAGCTTTTCAGCCAAAACCCTTCCAAATTATTCTTGGCTCTGTTGCACCATAGTATTGAAACTGGAAGCAAAAATCTGGACACCCAGCCTGAGATTACTGCAGGAGGCAGAATTCAATGGCTGCAGCACCATTTTTGTACAGTTGTACCTCTGCTTTTGGCATTTCTAAATTATTCAAACACCAAAATTCACTGAAGTCTGTCCACTCGCATTAGGAACTCCAGGTAGGACACACAAAAGGTCATGGAGAAATTCCATTTTATAGAAAGGAAGGTTTAGCTGAAGATAGCATTAATACAATAAAACCCCAAATTAATAATAAAAACCCTACTTAATAGTAAATATAAACTGTTACATAAACAGTCTGTTACATCTGTGGTTACCAGATTTAAGAATGTAACTGTTCCAATGGGATATAATGGACATTAAACTCCAGAAAATTAAAAAAGAGATGGTATGGAGTACATTATAATTAAGGGCAAAGATATGTCAGATAAAAACCCCACCCCTCCCAGTTTTCACCCCACATGCTGACACACAAATCATCAGCAACATAAAAAAACTACACAGCTCTCTCCATCTCTAGAAGTATGAGCAATCCTTGCACCATTACAGTACCATCCTCATTCCACTTAAGCCCAATGAATGCAATGGAGACAGAGATCCACCCAGTCATCATCTTCATTCCTGAGTCTACAGAAAGCGAGGAACAGCACTGGTTGGAACAGTCCCTACTGCTGACAAAAACAGCAGCACCTCCAAAATGTGCCATCAAGGAGAGCAGCCATTGGCAGGGAGAGGCTTGATGCTCTGCTAGGCAAAGTGTGGGTTTTTCCTGATGTTTTCAAGTTTGCATTTTAAACTGTGCTCTTCTAGGAAGAAAATGAGGAAAACTTAGTGATTTATCACCTCAGATAATACAGCAGCAAACTCATCATCTGCAGTTTAAAAAAAATCAGTTGAATTATCTTAAAGCACTAAATCTGACAGGCAAAAAACATTCCCATAAAAAGCTGTCCCCTTAAAGTTACAACTCACATCACAAGAGCAAGCTCCTAATCAAAGTGTCAGAAGCAGAGCAGCTTTTATCAGCGTTAAAAACCCAAGTAAGAACACAGACTGATCCTGCCCCCCACAGCAGGAAGGAGCTCTAGAAGGCTTTATGGGGAACTGGCTGGAAGTCGCTGGTTTTGGTGGCGTGTGCCATGGCCCTGCGCTTGGCCAGGCGGGATTTGGAGGGAGGGGACAGTTTCATGGAGCACACGGCGTGGGCAGCGCTCTCCTGCTCGGCGCTCAGCTCGCTCTCGTGCTGGGACAGCTGCCGGTTCAGGGCTATGGCCTCGGCAGCAAACAGGGTCAGGTCCTTTGTGCTGCTGTTCCTGGCCAGGGAAAGAAAAGGAGGAGGCAGTGTCAATCCAGGCACTTCACCCACTCGCCCTCACAGCAGAGTATCTGTTTCCAGGCATGTTTATTTCTTCTGCCAAATCATTGATACAGCAGGCGAAATGACCAGTTAATATGTGCATCTATCCTCTCTCAGAGGATCAGCAATACATGACAAAAACACTCTGGGATTTTGGAAACAGGCACAGTACTACTCCTCCTTCTGGCAAGGACTTCTGATGTAAACCCAGGAAGCCGCCTGAGATGTCATCCCTAATTTCTACCTGTTCTCAAAGGATGGGCACATGGGGCCATAATGCTGTCCTTCTCCAGAGAACTGCAGTCCCACTATAACTGCACCTCTGGCTTTAAGGAAATACCTTTCTGTTGGGAAGAACCACCTGCAACTGCCAGCAGCAAACATGTAGATAGAAACAGATGTGAGACTCAGGCTCTCTGGCATACAGAATCTCCCATCAAATCACCTCCAATGAGGCTTGCCCTGCTCACAGTAAATGGATACTGTGAGTACCACCAACTGCAACGAAAGTCAGATCCAAGTCTGTGTTTATGGTGATTATTCACCCATCAGAAAGCAGGCTCTCTGGCTAATACATGCCTTTATGCCTTTTTCTCCCCCTCCTGGGCAGCAAGCTGACAAAACCATCATTATTTTCTGTCTAAGATTAACACTGCACTGCAGGAATTCCCTCTAATGCTTTTCCAACAAACAAGCAAGATGAGATCATAAAGAAAATTCAGAGCTTTAATATTTCTGATGTTCTTAACAAAATTAGTGCTGTACATTTACGAAGTTCCATTCTCAGCCAGGGATGTCACCTCCTAATTTGTCAACTCCTCTCTCTCACACATTCTTTCAGTAATTATTCTTGGCCAAGTTTACACATGTTTAGAAAACAAACGCTACCTTTGAAGAACTTGAGGGGTGGGCAATCCCCTTTCAGGAGCCTGCTAGAAGAAGCAGTGAAGAGAAGTTAGTTACATATTAGCAGCTGGCAACCAAGGTTTCCCAAGAGTGACAAAAACCAAGTAGCTCCCCCAAATCTTTACAACTAACACATATTGCATATAAATTCATTCACTGTGAGCTTACAAATCACTGTTTGCAAAGCATATTTCATAATCTGTCTCCCCTCACAAGAAGATTTCACAGCTTGCAGGTATAAGACTACAGCTTTGGAAGCTCTCCAGAGGCTCTATTCCTTCTTTCCTGAACTGGGAACTGAAGCAAAAAAGGACACTGCTGTTCTTTCATAACCGTATTTACCAGTATTCTGCATTACTGTATTAACACAATAATTTGTGTACTGCCGTGCTTGCTATTCACAAGAAAGCCATTTAAAATGCACAAAGCAATAATTAAACAAAACAAACACTTAAAGGATGACATATTCATCCAAATATTTACCATGCAAAATAAATAAAGCCACTGTGTATCATTTAATTAATCAAGATATAAGCACCAAGACACGCAAGGACTCTATAAGAAGTTCAGTGACAGGGAACAGCTTGTTTGACCCTTTGGAAGAAGAATAACCCTTAAAATTATACTAAGGGGGATACATACTCCTTGAACCCACGAATGTTGCAAAACTTGAGCAGCACTAAGTCGTTCTTTGGCATCACAAACCAGCAGCTTTGAGATGAGATCTTTGGCCTCAGAGGAAATATGTGACCAGTCCTTGTCTGGAAATTCGTATTTGCCTTCCTGAATGCTCTCAAAAAGCTTGTTCTAGTAAAGGGAAAAATTACTCAATTTAAATATACTGCAACCAGAAGGTTTCTCAGGGGACACTCTCTTTTATCCACCTAATGTGGAGGGCAACAACTGAAACCATCCAGTCTCCTTATGGAGTCAATGGAGAGTGACAGGCAGCTCCACAGAGTGGTTCAGTGCATCCTAAGATGGACACAATACACAGTCTGCTGAGAACACTTCCCCCCACCCCTAAGAGGGCAGCTAAAACACTCAGTTTTTAGAAAGAATAAATTCAGGCCCTGCATGGCAGCCCTCC
Source organism: Corvus hawaiiensis (assembly GCF_020740725.1). NCBI lineage: Eukaryota > Metazoa > Chordata > Aves > Passeriformes > Corvidae > Corvus > Corvus hawaiiensis. Next base: position 24,714,179 of record NC_063221.1, read on the forward strand.
CAGGGCTCAAATTTTATCTGAGGAATTGCGGTGACTAACATAAACCAGATCAAGGATTACAGAACAAGGCAGGATGGCAGGGTGGGGAAGAGGATGAGGAGAAGCTCTGAGATCTCACATCAGGAGGAAGGAGAGGCAGCTGCCCAACCTTACTTTAGAAACTGACATCACTCAACTTCTATACTGCCACCCTCACTTCTCAGTGACAGATCATCCTCCCAGCTACCTGCCAGGATCAGGCACAGCTCTCCACTGCTGACACGACAGCAAGTCCTACAACCAAAGCTCACAGGAGAACTCTGCACTCCCCCCATGCCCAGGACATGCACACTCGCCTGGCAAACTCTGCAAACTTCTCCTCTGTCCCAGCCACAGTCCGTGCCACAGTTGCCCACAAAAGGGGGGTACCCACTGAGCATGATGTAAAGAATCACTCCCAGGCTCCACAGATCACACCTCTTGTCATAGAACGTGGCCTCCTCCATGAAGACTTCCACCACTTCGGGTGCCATGTATTCTGCAGAGCCACACTACAAAAGCAAATTCAAGCAAGTTTTCAAAGGGAGGGTCACATCAAAACAAGTCTCAGGTTTATCATTTTCCACTCTTTATACCAAGCAGCTTGGTGCAAAAGCAGAAATCAGGCATCAGTGACTACTAAAGTTCCTATAGTTCTTTAGCAGCACCATAAGCTGTTCCACGTGACTGTGAACCTTTGATCCAAGGTCGAAATATTAATTTACATCTTTCAGGTTTTTAAATCTAATGCATTAGTTATCAGACAAGTGTATCAGGGGAATAGATTTCTGTAAGATTTCTGCAACACTGTCAAGATTTTTCTTTCACAGTAAATGGCAAAAGCATAGGACTGTAGTTTTTCAAACTAATGTGTATTATAAAGCCACACACTGATTAGAGAGCTTGCATTCTCCTTAGCTCATTGGCTTAGCTACAGAACCAAAACATGGGGAAAAGAACACAAAACTAAGGTTCAAAGTCTGCCCATAAGCACACAAAAAATATGCACAAAAAAGTTTCCCCATTTGATTGTGTAAGAGATAAGCAGGACCTATGTGTCACTTGCTGTGAGTGAGAATTAACACTGTGAGCTCCTGTGCTTTTAGTGTATTTGTCCTGTGACTGGGAAAGCAAGACAGTATTTATCACAAATACACACTTGTGGAAATGAACTATCCAGCACTGAGTGTAGTGGCAGTAAGCTCTTTGGAAAGTCTCCTCTGGAGATAAGAAAAGTTGGTCTGTAGTAGAACAAAAAAAAGCACGAAGTCACAATAGGTTCTCTCACCGGCGTTGTTAATTCAGGAGTTGTTATGGGAGTACATGCACTGTTCAGCTTCACCCCACTGCCAAGATCAAAGTCACATATTTTTACTGGTGATATCTTAAAAAAAAAAAAAGAAAAAAGAGGTCAGGAAGACTGGGATTAATGCAAAATCTATGAATATGTACATATGTGAAGTAGAAAACCCCAGGACAGAAGAGTCCCTAGTGAGACCCAGTCTCTTACAGCCACATTCCACTCCTTGCATTCAGCTGCACCCACACCACCAGCATCTGATCCTGCAACATTGTTTTTTTCTTTGGTTAGGCAAGTGCCAGTACACATCAGAGCACTTTGGAAACAAGTCATATAATGTGACCAGCTGGCTTCTAAAGGCTGCTTGTCCATCTGGGTACTGGCTCAGAACAGATGAGGCACTAGAGTGTCATTGCTGGGCCCTCTCTAAGGCCAGTTGGCTTTTTATCTCTTAGCCAGATGTTCACATTTTCACAGCTCAAAGAAGAATTTAGTCTCTTTTAAGCTTCAGTTCTGTTAAATTTAGTTGAAGTTCACTAATGGGTTCAAAAGTTTTCAAGGAGAGAAAAACCACAAGGACGTTTTTGGGAACCAAGTTAAAAAAATATAGTTCAGAAGGTTAAGAGACCAGAGGAGCACCTTTTCTGGAGATTCACACAGGATGTTTTCAGGCTTCAGGTCCCTGTGAGCAATACCTGAACAGAGAGTACAAATGTTCATTAGAAAGGATACTCCTCTGTTTAATTTCTCATAACCTCTCTTTATTAGAAGGTTGCCTGGGAGATACTCTAGGTTTGAGCATGCTACACACACCTGCCTCTCTTAAATATAATAATTTAATTGTAAAGTGTAACTGTTAAAAGTCACTGTTGTATCCTGCTATACCTTTATCCTCCTTAACTGTACAGGAGAGTCTGTCAAGCAAATAAGAACCTGCTAACACCAGGCCTTTTTGTTAGCCCAAATTAATTACATTCCTTAAAACCAGCTTATTGAGATGACTGACCTTTAGGAAAGTTTAATTCTTTACACAGTTCAATGAAATGATTTTTGTGCCTTTCACAGTAAAGTTCTTCTTTCCAGATGGATCAACTGGCTTGCTGAACTCCTACCAGCACAGACAGTACTTGAGGCACTCTCCCCTGCCAAAAAGCCCCCGAGTTCCCAGATGAAAATATCCCTTTGGGGTATGTACTCATTGCTGAAGCAAATGAAAAATTAGAGGTTCAGTTAGAGATACAGAAGAAAAGCTAAAGGAAAACAACCAAAGGGCTTCTTCCTTTGACTCCTATCAGAATAGGCAAACCTAACAGGGAAGCACAAAGTTATCTGTGTAATCCACATGCAAGGTGGTTCTGTGTTGTCAAAGAAATTCTTCAAAAGCCTAAGTACACAACTTCTGGAAGTCCTCCATTTAATATGATCAAGCTCAATTGGAAGGTAGAAAATGAGAGGCAAAAAAATCAAATCAAATGAGCAACTTAGCTGTAATTTAACTGGAAGCTAGCCTTGATTTAGAAACTTACACTCCAAGGACACCTGATACTACTTCAGAATACAGAAAGGAAAATCCCACCAAACTCTAAGCAAGGGAGTTTTTAATATCTTTTCTTCAGCACACTCCAAAGACGTGGCTTAAAATATAACATAACAGCAGAGCCCCGATCGAAAGGAATCAGAGTGTTCACACTGACACAGTGCACACGGCTTTGGCACAAAAGATGGCACGATGAACCCACCGAGGCGGCCTATGCTGACGTTTACAAGGCTGCCCCAACTCCCACCAGCTGGCTTGGCTTGCAATGGGAAAGCCAGCAGTGTCCTTTTTGTATTACTGTTTGAATTCAAATGTCTGATTATGTAACATTTGATTTTGAAGTTGCACAGAGCACTGAGAAAACAACTGCCTTTATACACCCCTCCAGTAGGTTATTAGCAATAAAGCACACACATCCCAAGTGGGTGTAAGGCAGGATTATCATCCAGCTGAGTTTTTAAACTACTCCTGGCAAAAGAATTAGTTGTCCTCGTTCAAATTTTTTTAAAAGCATTTAGCTACAGCACTTCACCATTAAGCTGTGCAATAAAACTGCTTTAATTTCCTGTTTACTTGAGTGTTCTGTATCCTACTTACTAATTATTTTAATGTCACACGGAAGAACCATAAAGAGAACAATAAAACGAAGAGGGGATGGATGTTGCTGTAGCTGATTCTGCAAACCATGTCCCCACTGTCCCAGTTCACAGCAAACAACAAGAAAGCAGATTGCTGCTCTACAGCCATTTTAATCAATCACCCTCCTCTCATTTGGGGAAAGGGAAATTAAAACTAAAAGCTGAGAAAGAACTACAGGAAGGTATTAGCTGAGTCGATGTTAAACCTCTTAAATGGGGTACCTGGACTTTCAGCTGTTAAGAAACCCACTATAGCCCTGCACATCAAAAAATAATTTTTCCACATATTCAGCCTAAGTTTCCTATTTCTTATATATTCTGTATCTCAAAGTTAAAATCTTCTAAATGCAGCTATTCAAGAAGTACCTTCTCTGAAGATTTAAAGCTGAGTTACCACATAGGCAGGCTGTGAGGATTACAAAAGCTCTTAATCCAAACTCAGTTTGGTTTCACATTCAAATTAATTTCTTGTAACAGTCACAATATGGGACAAGATCCATATTCCTCAGGTTTACCACTTTCATCCCTATGCATTGCTACAATTTTCTTTTTAATGGGTTCAACCTGTTGAGGTACCAGTGCTGTGATTCCAACTCAGCATATACACAGTCCTGTGACTTAAAAGTACAGACTACAACTAAACATTTATTAAACCAGGGCCAGTACTAAGCAACTTAGGCAGCAAATGTAACTCTGCTGAGATCTACCAGGCTAATCAGAATGGCAAAAAGGAAGAGAAAAAATGTATCAAAATACATAACCAATCAACAGTCTCCAATTACATGCCCTTCTATTCAGAGGTAGTCACTGTAACAGCAACTGAAGCTGCAAGGCCAGATAATCATGACATAGGAAAGACTTCAAAAGTCTCCATCACATTCAGCCCAAAAATATACTCTGGGATGACCACATTGCACATCAATTTTGGAATTTAAACCAAAGTATTCCCAAGTCAAAAAAGCAGCAGAAAAACACTTTTAAGATTAAAAAAAAAAGTCTCTACAAACATAACTGCTTTTAAATCTAAGCAAATTCCAAAAGAATTGAGGACACTTTCAAATAAATGCTATGGTTCACTTAGGTCTCTCAATTTAACAGTGAGAGTCAAAATGTGGGGGCCAAAATCTACTAAAAACTATCAGGTCTTGTAACCAGGAGAAATTCTGAGTAATTACAAAAAAGTAACTCTGTTGACCTGAAAGAAGAGGAAATTAATATTATATTAGATCCCTTTTGAGTAAACTTTATACGGTGGCTTCTGTAACAGGAACAGACTCAACCCTAATGTTAACTCTCCCTGGATGCTGATTTAAGTTTTCTTCTTGAAAAGCCTGTACCATCTTAACACACCCAATTAATTAAAATACAACAACATGAAAATAATATCATAGAGGAAAGCAGCCTAAGTCATCTGGCATTGCTGTAAATGGAAACACTAGCAAAAGCTGGCTACTTAAAGATAAATGTGCTTCATAACCTGAGTGTACAGTATCAACTAGTCAAGATGGAGGCAGCCTTCTCTCACCTTTTGTGTGAAGAAAATCCAGAGCAGAGGCAATGTCTCTCACCACTTTGCTTGCTTCTCGTTCATTGAAGTGCTTCCTCTTTTGTATATGGGCCAGGATTGAACCTGTCAGGGTAACAGGGGAAAGAGGAAAACCTCAGTATGAATGCTGAACTAGTTCCAAGTATCATGAATCCATAACCTTATTTTCACATTCTATAACAGCCTTTCACAGCAGGCAACTTCTGTGGAGCAAAGGGGAATGACTAAGAAGAAAAAGGCACAACTGAGCAGCTTCAACACTTAAGTGTGCTAGAACATAATTTTCAAACAGTGCAGCTCTCTAGTTTAAGCACAGCATGAGAGGCAATCACTTTTTACTGCCCCAGGACATGACTGGTCAGTTTTCCACACACTTGCCAATAGTACCAGTAAAACTCAAACATAGCTAAGGAGATACAGAAACACTTCAGCAAAACCCAACCTACCCCAGGTCATGGGTGGTCATACTCAAACTCTCCTCATTTTCCATAATGTCACCACTGAAACCCTGCACTGAAAGTCAAGGATACACGTTTTGTGCCTCAACACCATCAAAGGAAGAAGAGATCTGACCTTTAAATACACATCAAATTTCCCGCAGGCATCAAGGCAAGGCTCCTACACTGACTTAAGGCAAAATTTGTCCAGGGGTATAAAATCTGACAAAAGACCTCTAAATTAAAACATACTGAAGGGCTGGTAGCTTGCAGGCAGAGCATCACTGGTATCCCTTTAACAAAGAATAAAGGGAGATTTGATTTCTCATCTTCTTAGAGTGAATTCAATCAAACCTCTCAAAAGATAAAAAATGTCTTCAAAAAACCAATTCCATGTAGTCCACAGAGATCCAAGCCCCTTAAGTAGCCTTACTATTGCCTTTTATTTTCTTATTCAGAGCAGTGTACTTGTAAAAGCACCCAGGCAAAGAAATTCAAGAAGTAACTGCCATTTGTTATTAGCCCCAATACACTCAACACTTTCTATCTCAGGTGATTTCACTTCTTTTCAGTTCTAGATGTGGAAGGAAATCTCCTACTGGGTAATTCCTATTCTTACACCATCAATGCTATTGCCACTCCTCCCCAGTGAGCATTCAGGGACGAGGAAGAACATCCAAAAAGAAGAGATGGACAAAAGACTGCTCAGATATGCACAGCCATGCTGGGTCAGGTAAGTAGAGGAAGGCCACTTTGGACCAGGTCATTAGGTATCAAACACAGACATTTTCCCTTGCCAAAACCAACACCTTCTAGTTTGCTACAGATTTCCTGAGTGCACAAAGTTCAAAGGCGTTTCCTGGTATAGTTTTCTTCGCACCTTTAGAAAGTAATAACAGTTCTTCAATGTTTCCATCCCTGTGGAAAAGACCCCACACTTTGCAGGAAACAATACTGAGCCACCTGAAGTGCTCATTTCACTCAGCAGGTTTATTTGAAATTATGTTTCTGAATAGAGGCGATGTTCAAACTCTCTCAGATAAGAATTGTATCGATATCAATTAAAACATACTCTACTGTAGACTTTATATTCAGCCCACAAAGAGAACTCTCATAAAGAAAGAATAGCAGGGCACTCCTGCCACAGTTGTTCCTAACTCTCCAGTACTCATCAGAGAGAAAGCATCATATGGCACCTCTCAAAATACATTTCAGATGGGAAAAAAAAAAGAGGAAAAGATTCTTAAATCATGCAAATTCAATATAATCAGCTGGATCTTAAATCTTTCAATTATAAAATTCTGTCAGATGAGGTTGTTAAAGGGATTCTGCACATCACAGTGAACTGAACACAGATAAAACAGGAGCAGAGCTCCTTCAGTTACCACAGCTATTGGAAGGCAAAGTTGAAAATGGAAAGCCCAAATTATACTCCAACACTGTAAGTAACAGCAGCCTCGGAGACTGGAGTTACTGAAGTAAGGCTTGCATTGAAGATGAATGCTCTCATCCTCGTCAGCCACGCCACTCACATCAGAATCTGCAGTGCATCAGATCTGACCCCTAACTCCCATTAATTCTTTCTTGAACCCCACACACCTAACACTTCAAATACTGATTTTTTTTTTTTAAGAGAAAACCAGCCTCAGCCCTAGCTGACCCTGTAAAAACAGTAGCTAAAAGGGAAGGAGTAGCATTATCATCCTCTCAGCAGCCATGCAGGTCCACTGACAACCACAGACTCACAAAGAAGAGGGTTAACTAATGGAAGAATGGGAAATTAGAAAAAAGACAAATGCATATTCTTCTCAATCAAGTCCTATTACAGCTAATTTGTCAGAAAAGTCTGAGCATCAATACAAAGTGCTATGGGAAAACACAATGAAAAGATGCAGCAATTTTGAGCAAAGCTAAAAAAAAGCTTTTACTCAAGACAAATATACATCCATCTCTTTTAAAAATAGTTCTGCATCTATGCAGAAAGGATTTGTACAGTTTGCTCCTGGAAACCTTCCTGACCAGAGAAAATAGATGATGTTCTCTGGGTATCAGGATACTCCAGAAGCTCAGTTTTCCTTTGAAGGGTTGGCCATATTAACTCATGGTTTTGCACAGCCATGCAATTAGTGGGTACAGTAATTATACTCAGTGCAGACAAATGTGAGAAAATGCACAAAGTGCTTGCTGCAGCTTTCTCATTCCCCAGGTGAGTGGGAAGTGCTGGAGCCCAATGACCACTCAAGCTCACCTGATGGGCTCTTAAACACCCACAAGCACAACTGGTTCTCAATTACAGCAACCCTAGGCACAGGGAAGATGGTTTCCCTAACAGAGTTCCATGAGTTTCAGGAAATGAAGTCAATCCTACACCAAGGGAAAACTCTGCCAGAGTATATAGATGCTGCACTAGGATCATGCATAACACCTGACATCCTGTGTGTCTCCCCTTGCCTGAAGGTACTGTGACCTACTGACTGTATTTCAAACCTTCCACTTTAAGAGAGCTGATATTTCCATCACTCAGCTTCAGAAAGGGACTGCAAATGCATGACCAAACCCACCAATACTCAAGAATAACCATATTTCAAGCTGTGTATAATACTTCCTCTACTTCTTGTATTGAAATTCTCAAGCATTTAAAATAAGTTCTTCAATTACTACTTTAAAACACTGACACAAACAGGAACCAAAATGATTGAATGAGCAAAGGCACAGTTTCTGCACAGTACCTCCTCGCAGTTTTTCAAAGACCAGGTAGTATCTTGTGTCATCTTCAAAAAATTCTATTAGCTCCAAAATGTTCCTTTAAAAAAAGACACAAAAAAGAAGGGAAATAAAAGGAACAAGCATGGAGTGTACACACAGCCATGAAGAGTTTCAGCATGGATAACTAGGAAGTGCCAGAAGCAACCAAAAATACAAGTTCTAGTTAAACAAGTTGCTTTGGTTGTCTGTGGCATTAAAACCATATTTCCAACTCACACTGAAATTTAAGCACGCAAAATAGACCAGACACCAAATTCAGACAGGATTGTGAGAACTCTGCTACTGCTCAGCTGACAGGAAGGTAACTGATAGTGGGTTATATTTAATAATTTAAAACATTGCATTTGTGCTGAAGGCAGAAATAAAGAAAAAATAACTAAATTGGCATTCTTTCTCTCTGGAAATCACAAAGCAAAACACACAGGGCTCAAAGGAGACAGGCACTTGTCAGCAGGATATTACATCCAGCTCCTTAGTTGCCATTTTTAGACTAACTCCTGCTTAGCTCATGTAAATTCTTTGCAGCACAAACACCCCAGGTTGCTTTGAGAATGTCAAATGTGTAAGCCAGAACTTTTTACATTTAACAGTACATTCAAACCCCCAAATTCTGCATGTGGTCGTGTGAGCTTGAGTTTTTCATCAGCTGTGTACTGGATGACCATATGCTCTCAATCTCACAAAAGAAAGACTTGGTCTGCTCCTCTACAGCACAACATAAGCCCATGGGTTTGGTAAACAAGTTGGTTTTAAAATTATTTCTGTATCTTTTATTAAGTATTTGTTTGAAAAGGGTCAATATAAAGTGCACAACTGCAATATAAAGAACAGCTGTTGTACATACAGTCTAGATTAACAGAGACATCTAGAAGTAACTTCAGAATGGGCTCAAACCCATCACAGAGCTCCCAGAGCATGCTGCCAGTGCCTGCACAGCTTTTCTTCCTCTTCAGGCATCAGCAGCAGCTTTACAGTTGCTTCATCCTGTGGCTATGAAGTCAGCACACATCCAAATGAGAACTAAATTAGCTTTTTGCTGATCTAAGAGCTTCAGTGCAAAAGCAGGAAGGCTGACACAAGGAGGAGGACAAACCACATGCCAGGGAAAGGAATGGTAAGACTTCCTTTCCACAGAGCAGCTGGTATCAGGTCAGCTTTTGCTGATGGTGAAATCACAGGGGAGAGTGTCAAAATGTTAATTTCTCATCTTGAGGCACTGAAGCACAATCAAGCTACACTGACCTGGCTGCTAATTGAGTGATATAACTTTCAATCTGTAAATAGTTCCCCTAAATTTCACAGATAAGAGACGGGGAAATTCTTATTCTGAATAGGTCAAGTCTAAATTACAACTGGTTTTAAGGAGACTACTGCAAAGCTTCTAACCTTGTCACACATAAAAATTTGAGAACAAATAATCATAACACTTTAAATAAACAAAGACAAGATTATACTTACTTGTTACCCTGACACTGGTACAGAGTTTCTATTTCACGAAAAACCCGACTCCGACTGTGCCCAGCATTTTTTTCAATGATCTGTGAAAAAGAGTTAAGACCTCGTATTTGAAAAATTACTGTGAGAACTATGCAAGTAGCTCTGGAATTAGGTAGCTGTTCCAAGGTTTGAATCTAGGGCATGCCCACTAGAGAAGAACACTTCACCTTTGTTTGTTTGTTTAATTTCTCTTCTGGCATTTGTTTACAGAGCAGAGCAGTGTCAGCAGAGCTCTGGAAGGCATTCAGAGGACAAGAGAAATTAGGGCAGGAAGAGAAGAAAGGAACTAAATCCACACCTTACACAGCCAGTGACCAGTTACCACAAGCTCTTTCTTGCATCATTTTAACTTTGCAATGTGCAGAACAGGATATCCACTTGAGTTCTACTAAAAATAGATTTGAGTCACATCAGACACTGAACAGCCAAAAAGAAGAGATTTGTCATTACAGGCATTTAAGCAAAAAGTACCAAATTCACCACAAAACGAGAGTTTAGTTCATCATGTAAACTTCATGGAGACCCAATAATAGAACCTAAAGAAAACATACATTCAATCTCAGAGCCATCAGAAGTCACCTTCCTTCACACAGTCCTCTGACTGAAAAAGGACAAGAACAAGAGCTTTCCACAGAGGCTGAGCCTGAATGACTGCTACATAAACTGAAATTACCACAAATATCACCACCATCTGTATCCAGGACAGATGTATACAGCTTTCTTATTTCTGCAGCCTGAGTTCTCTGGTGCAGAACAGGCAACCATTCACCAGTACTACAGGACTCAGCGTCTGATCACATCAAATTCCTAATGCAGAGCTGTGTTTATTTCAACCTTTCAACTTCAACAATTTTACAAAGTATGGACAAAATTCTAGCATCTATAGAGGTGCATTTTTCAAGGGGCTTAAAATTTTGTGCCTATTTTTGACTAGAATAATACATAAAGTTTCCCTATTGCTATTATTTGCGTTTGTAATTAAAAGGGGACTCAGGATAACAACAAATCTGTAAATGAGCCCTAACACTTTACAATGATATTACAGAAGATTGGCCTCTATCTGAAAATAAAGAGACAGCTTTCCATGAACCACTGGCAGTACTTGATGCTCTCTGAACTCGGATCAGCACCCAAAAGTTTGCACTGTTTGGTAGGCCATGCTGTGACTCAGCCTCTTCATAAGAAGAGACAAAGGTAGGACTACAACCAAACCAGGGCATGAGAGGAAAGCTTGCCCTGAGATCCAACCATCCCAGTGAGTTAGTTTGTGACTTTTACCTGCAGCTGATACACCAGTTCACTCTGGAGACATGACACTTCAGGTGACAGGTTTTCTCAACAGTTATAAAACAGGCTCATTTCAAGCACCAAAAATCTCCTAGAAGGTTTTGCTATTACCTATTCTATTGCAGGTTTTCACAGAGATACTCAGAAGGAGAAGACACATCACAGACAGAAGTGATGCTTTTACTCTATACTTACTTTCACTGCATATTCTTTCCCAGTTTGGAGACTGACAGCACCCTGAACTTTAGCATATGCTCCCTCACCAAGCAGCTCAGCAGTCAGCTTGTACAAGTCTGCCAAAGAAATCCAGAAGAAAGGACACATCCATCAAAGTGAATTTTGAAAGTTATTTTAGTGAATAACATCAAGACAAGCTCTTCATCTGATAAGCATCCCTCAGATTTATGCAGTATTAAAGCAGACATGCCAGTCTTAACTATGCTTCATTTTTCACCTCCCTCTTTCAAGTACCAGAAAAATTAAACTTCATTACAGCATCAAAATGACACATTTGTTCACACTAGAAATGTTTTGTATCTCAGCAATATCTAGGACCTCAGCCACCTTCCCTGTCTTCGTATAAAAGTCAGGAACAATTTTTTCAGGTGGAAAACAATTCTCTCCTTGCTCAGAAAATGCCTACCACACATAATCTACTTGCAGAGATAGTGTTTTAAGTGTAACAAACTTCAGCATTTAAACCTAGAAGGCTACTACCACCTTTATTTGCACTTGCCCACTAAGAAGTTTTGTACTGCTCCGTTTCCTCACTGAACTATATTTCACTTACAAAGCTTCACAGTGTTTATGCTCACATTTGTTCAGTCAAAACATTTTGACATCAGCACTGTTCCTACCAAAAAAAGAGCAATGTTTAGCTAAGAAAACTGAGAAAAACAGCAGAAGCAAAGCAGACTGTAACAATTAAAAGCTTTTAAATTGTCACCAACCTTCAAACTTCCCAGGGACCTGATCTGTGGCTCTGGTTCTTTTTTTCTTTTTCCTTTTCCCACTGTCTGCTATGGGGACAGGCTGACTGCTGACCATCTCTGTGTGGCAGAACATAGAGGTGACTTTAACAACCAATTACTTTAGGAGGAAATGCACATGCTCTTGTGTGTTTAGTTTCTCATCCATCCAAAAGTTTCTCTCCTTTTCTTCATCACAGGCTGCCACCTCTTTTCCAAATATCAGAGGAAACCCAAAAAGGCAATTCTTGGATGCCAATTAATAGTTATGGGGATACTTGATAAACAAATGTAACAACAGGAGGAAACAATAATGCATCTATACTGAATCCTTACCTCACAGCCAAAGCATAAAATAACCCACAACAGAACACGTGCCCTGATACCAGACAGCACTAACAGCCCTCACAAGGGCACTCTTCTCTGAGCTGTTCCTCTGTTTCGCAAATAGATTTTTTTCAAATCAGCTCAAGAAAATGAGCCTCCGAAACAGCAGGAAGGTGTGGGGAAGTTTCAAACCACTCAGTGAAACAAAGCAACCACAGGAGTTAAGAGAGCAGAGGAGCAATCTAGGTCAGTTTATTCTGCCATAAGGCCAGAAAGAAAACCATTTCTCACAGAACCATAATGTACCTTTCTAAACCACAGATCAGTGGGTAATTTATGCTCCAAAGCAAGAAGTATTTATGGCATTTAGATTTTTTCCTACATTACTAGCTATAGATACTATAAGAGCTTAGTCAGAGATAACAATTCACTGATGCCAGATAATATGGCAGAAAAAACCACCTGCATATTGTTACTGAAGGCCTAAATAAAAAGACTGCCATATTTGTACAGCTAACCTATCTCCAAAAAGGTTAAATGATTCCACACCGAGGTTTTAGGAGGGAGCACTTCACACCAGTCACATCCAGTCAAGTTTGCCTTAACAGTTTAAAATCTCAGCTCAAAGTCTTCAGGGCAGCAACAAAGTACAGCTAAGACATTTTACAGCCAGGAGGAATTCTGATAAAATTAACTTTTAAAGATCTTGTACTAGAGAAATAGCTAAATCCACAGAAAAAGTGTAATTATGACAACACTGATAATGAAAGAGCAAGTCCCAAAAATTCCATCAATTCTCTTTTAACAGAGATTGTGAATAGCAGTTTCTCTGCCTTTCACTGTTTCTAAAGTACTCAAAACATGGGAGAAGCTCCAAGGCAGAAAACATTCCACAACAATCTACCAATACATGAAATACTTTTCCTTTGCTCCATTACATTTTTCTTGTTCATATCTGTCAGTAATAGCTGACTGTGAATGTCACTTAGAACCCACATGTCTGAAAATTTAGGACGTGTTATTTTGAAAGTCCTTTCTCCTTAACAACTTAGTAAAACACTTAAAAATGTATCACCGAAAGCTTCAAGACAAGAGTAAATCCTCATTTTCAAGTCTTAGGCAGAATGTGTTCAGAAATCATCATGATGGATGACATATGTGCCTTCTTAAATACAGTAATATAAAGCACATTTTACCAACTTCTGAAGAAACAGCTTCTTTTGAACTCAAACTGACACACATACAGCTTCAAATTTTAACATAAAGAGAAGGTGAGCCTTTGATAGCTAATTCCAGCTCTCCTCTTTTTCAATTCCATCTGCATCAGGAATTATTCAGAACTGGGACTGAAATGACACACATTAAACTGCTCAGAGAGAGGGCTGCTCTGCTTGAAGGAGGTCCTTGATTTCCACAAGGTGTTGAACGAGTAACTTTAATGCCCTGACCTCCTACAAGTCACAGCTAGACAGGTTCTATTCCATTTCAAATATCACAGTTTCAGAGCTTGTAACAGACTAAAAATCAGCAAAAACCCCAGGATGTGAACCCCCTATCTTAGCACAGCTGATGTATTTCTTCACAACCAGCTCCTGCACCCTACCAGCTGACTCTGATATTTACAGTCGGCTGTTTAATAACTCACTACATTATTTAAATTCCCTTTAGTCTGACTCAATTCCTAAATTACAAAGAATTGTTTCCCTGAAAACAGGAAGTTCACTAGTCATGTATACAGAAACCAAATGGCTGAAAAGTTGGTATTTTTAACCTGTAATCTTGACTAAATTTGCCGTCAGACTAAAGCATGAAACGTTTGCTGTATTAAGATTCTTATTACTGCTCTGGTCTGCTATTTCACATCATTGTGTAGCTCATTTCTGTCAACACAGCTTATCCTTTAAAGGTATCCCAGCTTCACTCTCATTACTCACTTTGTTATAATGAACAACACTTAAGTAACAGCTGGTACTACAAGCAAATACCTTTAGTCCAGCCAAAGAGACTTTTCAAGCTTTCAAAGAAATGCTTTTTTTCTGCAACTGCATAACCAAAGAGTTTCTGGTGACACTGAAGGACAGTGTGCCTCAACCATTCAAGCACTGCTGAGGTGTTCTGCGTACTGCAGGAGTGCTTCTGGTGACAGGGACACTGTGGGCTCTGAGGCAGCTCACCCTGCCAGACACAGAGCTCAGGGACAGGACAGACTGCTCTGGAGGGAAATGGCCCATGGACACATCAGGGCCAAGATTGATGTCTTCAAATTCTGATCTGTCCTTCTCCAGTCAGGTTAGGATTATTACTCACAGGGTAATGGAACCAGTAGAATCCACATGGTAAGTAAAATGAGAGCAAGTTTCTGTCTTAGCTGTGGTTTTGTTGAAGTCCCTGAATTTTATTATCATAACTCTGCGTTGAGGCAATATTTAACACACACATTATTCAGAGCCTGTGTGGGATGGTAGTTACAGCCTTTCCCTTTTGCTGTAAAGAAAACTTGTGAACAAAGCCAAGAGAAGAAGAAAGGGAACAATTACCACAAGTTTCACTTCATTCAGACCTTAAGTCGTCTTTCGTCTCACTTCCTAACACTCCATATATGAACATGCCAAAATCCACTACCCAGACCTAACTCCCCTCTCATTCTAATCTGCTTCCCAAAGGAAGGAAGGGTATATTTGGAAAACAAGCACATGTGTGTAACAGGAAGCACTTGGAGAACACAGTAGAGATGCCTTTTTCTATCAAGAAGAAAATACCTTGTTTGTGTGTTTGAACTCAGTGGAAGAAAGCAGAGTCCAGGTACTACCACTGCTTCAAAACTGACTCTTGCTTGAGCCAAGTTGTTCTGGAGCTGAAAAGAAACACCACCACGTTACCAGTCAGAAATCATGAAAACACTGCTACACGTATTCAGCATGCCCAGAGCCTAAAGGCATTGCAAGGACCTGTTGTGGTGGGCTTCACATGAACACACAGCGAAAGCACACCCCTACAATTTCAATGGAACAAAATGAAAACACCCTTCAGTCCAGTTTTCCTCCCAGCTCAGTGTCTCCCATTGTTCCTGGACCCTCCCTTCTCCATCAACTCTGATTCCTGTAGATGTGGCTTATAATGAAACTGGATGCACTCAGCAGGTGCTGATTCTACAAAAACCATGTGGTTGCAGGAAGCTCAGAACAACCCAAGCTACCCTTATAAAGCAACTACATAGTGATTAATTGTGTTTGCAACGTTACACATCAAGGGAGATACAATTTGAAGAGGACGAATGTGCAGTGTTGTATGACAGTCCTGTGTCAAATCAGAGACATTATTTTATACTCATTCTGTATTAAGTATACTAATTTCAAATTCTAAGAAGTAAATACTCATACTTGATTTTTGCACTGGTTTGCCACAATTCGTTCTTAGCTGTCAAAAGTTACCTTCTCATTCCACTTACAATAAAACCTTTAGTTTCATTTAATTTGAGTTATCCATGAAGGGAGAGGAACTTAAAAACATTCCAACATCTTCTCAATATACAGGAGCATTAGCATTTTCAAACGAACACCTGAAAGTTCAGAGAAAGCCCAAGTAATCCAATTTCAGGAAAGAGCAAATCTGACAAAATTATTGATCCAGCCTTATCACAGCATTACTGTGACAACTCACAGTGTCACAGCTGCCACCACCCGTCTGAAACCCTTCGTGCTGGGGAAAAGGTTACAGCAACCTTTCTCTTTAGCTCCATACTTCCCTCTGCCACACTTTCAGGAGATCAGGGTCGCATCATCCCCAGCTTGCGCAATTTGCAGAGTAACTTTTCGGTACTCCCAGCTAACACTTCCCTCGCAAACTAAGAGAGGGTTTTCTGAAGTTCCAAGTCAAACCCTCCAGCAGTGAGTGGATCTCACTTTTCAGGATAGCACATCAAGTTATTCCAAATAGATTCCTCCCACCCCAGTTTCTTACTTCCCCAGGGTTACTGCTGGGGAAGCAGGGAGAACCTTAATGGAGAGGAGAGCACACAGCATTCCTTTCCCTCTCGTGTTGGAGAAAACGGCGCATTTTGACACACATGCTGCAAACATGAGATCTCCTGAAATCAGCCCGTGTTGCCCCAGGCACACATGCATTTCTTTAAAAGCATTAGTTATCATTCGGAATGACAGCAAAAGAACTATTATCATCCCCACTGCAAAGCCAAAGGCAAACAAAAGAAGTATCCTGACCCAGTCAGGAGTTAACAAGTAAGTACTACAAATTAGCCTGAAGGTGGCTTAAAAACACACTGTAATCTTTTTTATTTCTTATTCAAGGACAACGTGTCTCCAAGGCAGCCACATGGATGGGAGGATATAACAGGGTGTACTTCACAGGGCTAACAAATAGTTGTGCACAGTGAGCCCTGTCGGGAACAACATGGCACACACACTGGTTACTGCACTAAAGAACATCTTCTCTCCTTCCACACCCAGCAGAACAGTCAAACAGGGTATTTAGTGCTACTGACCACTGGCAGCCAGTCCATATTTAAGACTTACCATCACAGGGCAGTAAGAACTTAGCAACAAAGTTATTTTAAACTCCATCACACATATTCTAAATGAGAAAACACCTAGCAATAGCACATTGGCTCAGCTACTTCAACTTCTCCAACCCCTAGAGCACTTTTAAATTAAGGAGATATACAATGTAAGTAGGTTCTGAGGGCCAATTACTAAACAGCAAGCTGTTTACTCTCTTCTACATCTGATGGCATCAACAACTCTCAGAAGACTGTCTCTGCATCACCAATTAGCTCCTGTAATTCTCCTCAGCTCCTTTGCTACTGTAAAACAAAGAGAAAACCTTCTCAGAAGACAACTTTTCATTTCCTACAGATACAAGATAAATATTTCCTGTTCTTGCTCCACACCCCACCAACAGTCAATGAGATCTGATCAATGACATCTGTCACTGGAAAAAAAAAAAAGCTACAGAACACACACCCTTAGCAGAAAGCAGCCTTGTTAGGAGAAGCTAATCTAACTTAATGGGTTTTTAAACTTTGAAGGAAGACTGATTTTTCTTCATTTTCCCCTCCTCTGTGCTTCCAACTGTAAAATTAAGTCATTAACCTCCACTGCATTGTCACATTTGATGTCACCTAAGATTTGTACCAGTGTTTTAACATTTGTTACCAGGAAGGTACTGGAAGGAGAGAGGAAATTCCTCATAGCAATAAATACTTTTTTTGAAGTACAGAGTACTGGTATAGCAATCATACCACGAAATAATGTCATAGAAGCATTTTGGTTGAAAAACACCTTTAAAGAACCAAGAAAGGTTCAAATGTACAAGGCACCCCACTTTACCTGTTAGGCTGCCAAACTCAAACACCTTTAGAACTGCAGTGAAAGAGGTTCAGCTCTGCGGGAGTGTTTTGCTTTGCTTCCATCCAGCACCTGGGAGGCATGAAGAGGAGCTCTGTTTAGTTTAAAAAAAAAAGGCAAACTACAGTTCTTTGAAGTTATCAGAATATACACCAATCTTCCCAAGCCAATTGTGAGGCATAACATTTTATGATAAAGAGGCTTTTAGAAGCCACCAGCCTGTAAATGATTAAAAAAAAACCAAACAAACAAAAAAACAGTGGCTTATTTCTAAACAAACCTGACACTTCACAGCCAAGTGCCAGTGGTGTCAGGGAATGGGCTGATTTTTGGCTATCACAAGTCCTGCTGATGCCAGCAGCCGAGCTGTCACCCAGGGCTGTCCCGCTGCTTCTCCTGCCTCAGAAGGTCATCCTGCTCAAACTAACGCCACAGAGCACACATTAGGCAGTTTTTCAATGTTCCTCGGGGTTCACAACTCTCCCCGACTGATGCCAGCTGAAAAACACAAGAACTAAAAGACTTCTCGTGATCACACCTACGAACCGGTTCATTCGCCTTTGCCTGCTCTTCTCCCACTCCAGCAACGTCCTCAATAGAAAGCAGCTGCCGTAGGAGTGTAGAGACTTACCACCCTTTACTGAAAAACCCACTATGTACCAAACACAGCACTTTAAAGCTTCGGCGAATAAAATTTCCAGCTCCAGACACGAGGAAACTCCCGCACTCCTTGGGGAGGGCCCCCAGACCCAAAGCTGCCGGCCGGAGGGCTGAGGCACCTTCCGGCCGTCCCGCAGCAGCCGGGGCTGCCGCCGCTCCCGGCGTCCGAGCGCTCTGCCCGCCACACTCCCGAACGAGCCGCGGGAGCCCAGCGTTTCCTGCGGGCACGGATCGCGCCCCTGAGGGCTCCCCTCCCTCGCCTCCCCTCAGCTGACCGAGCCGGGGACCGCCGTGACCACAGCCCCCCACCCTCACCTCCATGGCGGCCGCGGGTCCCTCCTCGGCGGGGCGGCACCGCCCGCCCCCACCCGGTGTGTGCCTGAGGAGCGGCGGGAGCGCGCGTGCGCGCGGCACCGCCCCCTCCGCACCCCCTGCCGGGAGCGCGCCCCGGCCGCCCGCGCGGCCCGCTGGGCGCGTGCGCGTGAGGCGGGGCCGCGGCTCCTCTGAGGGGACGGGACGGGACGGGACGGGACGGGGAGCGTCGGTGGGGGACAGCGGGGAGCGGGACCTGCTCCCCAGGCTGGGCTGGCTGCTTGCAACCTTCTCCTTCCCCTGTGAGCGGTATCACAGAATCACTTCGGTTGGAGAATGGAAGATCGAGTCCGGTCTATGACCAAACACCGCTGTGTCAACGGAGTGCCACGTCCAGTCATTCCTTAAGCACCTCACATTCAGTAAGCCAGGTGTACGTTCAGGCAGGACAGACTAAGAACGGAAAGGAAAAATAAGAACAACCAAGAGCTTGGATAAACGTCGGGAGGCAGAACATGGAAAGCCTGCTGTTGGACAAAGTGTCCACAGGACTCTGGAGGGTGGTGCTGAAAACCTCCTCAGCAGCAACTCTGTATCCCAGCCTCACTTGCTCGTAGCCCCTTTGGGATAATCACAGTCCTTCTGTATTTTTTCTACTCTTCCTTGAATAATTTAGATGCGGCCTATTTTCCTCCAGCTAATTCCTTACCTCCCCGGAACTGATCCCTCTTTTTACATTAGCAGGAAAGCTTATGTCCCCTTTGTGGCCAATACAGCTACAGGAGAGAGGCAGCAGTGTAAGAGAAGTGGGGAAAAGACAAACATGCCACTCAAGTACTATTAAAAATATTTTTTAACAATTGCGATTGAATTAGGCTTTTAATTTGTCAGTTTTATCCCTTTTCAGGTTGGTTATATTGCCTGAAAATATATTTGATTGGAAAAACAATCAGGTTTTCTTCTCAGCAGAGACCCAAGGCACCTGCTTTGTACAAGATCTCCAAGAGATAAAATAATAGCAGAAATCTTGCTTTGGAGTTTGCAGATGAGTCCCTTCTTTCAGTTTTACAAAGAAAAGTTCTGATCTACTTCACAGGTGTTAAAAAGGCTCAGGAAGAGACAGCTGCCAGTGCTATTTCCCACTGTAAGGCTGAGCAAGAAGGTGGATTCATTTGTGGAGAGGGTGGCAAGAAACAGCTCTTTCCCATATTAACTCAGATTGGCATTTTATGAGGTTATTCTCAGTTTGGGTGACATTTCAGCTCTCTCATTTTAGTAGAATAAATGAAAATATATAAACTTGGTAAATTTAGAGTTTGTATTAAGGCAAAAAGAATGGATGAACTCCTGTGAGATACTGCTCCCTGCCTCGTTTGTGATATAGTATCTTTTCCGTAAGGATTTCAAACATCCATGGAGATGCTGGCTTTGCTGGGAAGTGGGAGATGTTGATGCCTAGAGACTGCAAGCATTGCACTGTGTGGCTGCAGGTATCAGAACGATAATGGGAGACTTTGAAGCAGAACCTGATCACGCCTGGGAAAAAATCAAAGTCAATTGCAAGTTAGCAAGCTATCAGGACTTCAGAAATCACGTAGAGATGTTCTAGTTCATTTTAGTTTGCATTTCTGAAGATCTGGGAATTTTCAAACAGTGTTACCCCATTTCACCTGGGAGATGGAAACTGCCAAATGGCAAAAAGCCTTTAGGACAATGCATGGCAAAAGCCCTTTCCACCTACAGAGCACCAGAATCCATCTTCAAGCTGCCATGAAGTGAGAACAACCTCTTTTAGCTCTACTGGCCCAAACCTTTCAACTCTGCTGCCACATATAGGGTCAGTAACTTGTTGATAACAGCATTTTTCACCCAAAGCCGTTCAATTCCAGCAGTGTTTGCTGTTGTTGAAATGGCTCAGGTTGAAACACAAAATTCAGCTTAGTTAATGAATTACAGCTTTAACCCACGAGCATCCCAGCACTGTACAGTTTCGGTTTGGACACGCAGCATGATATCCACAACTCTCAATGCCACAAGCTCAGCAAATCCAAGGCAAGTCAAGATGTATTTTACCTACTCTTGGTGCCTTCTCTGCCCGGGGGCCAGGAAGATGCACCACAGTTAGAGAGAGCTGCCAGTTCCTCGCCTGGGTTCAAAGGACACAGCTCAGAAGCAGAGCAATGCCCGAGACAGCTGAAGCCCCCAGGTCCTGGGATGGGATGGGGTTACTGAACATCAGTGGTTTCTCTGTGGTATCCTCTCCCAGGATGAAAGCATCCTTTGTTCTTGCCACCAAGCTGGCAGTATAAACAGCAGAAGCATTGAAGCCTGTTTTCTGAGGGATGCACTCGTGCAAGTTGGTGCAGCATCTGATCTCTAACAAGGTGCAAGCCCAGGAATATTTCTCCACAGCAAAGCCTGTCCCAGCAGCCGTTCCCCCCAGGAATCTCTGGTAGCCCATCCAGGTTGAGGATGCTCCCGTTTCCCTCTCTCCCCTCAGGGAAGGTATTAGTAGTCTTTACTCTCCACTAGCTGCCCACCTATTTCCACAACACATCAAAACGTTTTATCCTTGAACGTTTCAGGACTCAAGTCTGTACAACTTCCCATGTAAATCTCCACTTGAACAGAAGTAAAGGGTAGACTGTGTGAGTAGCCCAAATCCACACAACCACATTCAGACTCTCAGCATTCTTGAACAGTATAGATTCAGGGGAGGTCATGCCAAACTTCGGTAGAGTGTTTTCAAATTGAATTCATTGTGGCTTTTAATTCCCATCCATTGCTTTTTCTTCCACCTTTTTCTGCTGGGTTAAAGGGCTCTTACTCAAAACAGCATCTTCTTACTGTGGGAGCAGATGTCTGGTCTCAAAGCAAGGTGTATATACTTGAGTTGTTGTTTTTCTGCCCCTTTTGTTCCGCGCAAGATAACCCAGCTGCACAACACACTTAACCAGAGGGCAAATCTTGTTTCAATCTAGTCTGTTATAAAGCAGGAGGGCAAAATAAAACAAATTTTAAAAACCTGTATTTTGATTTTCATTTTGTTGTTTTTAATAGAATAGGCATGGTATTTCTGGGAAATGTTTATGCTAATATTTCAGGGGTAAGTCCCATGTAAAGTGAAGAAGAAAGCACCTCCTCAAACAGTATAATTAGCTTTTTAGCTACAATAAATTGTTCTTCCACATTACTTCTCCTTTTATTTTTAATAGCTTTTCAAGTGCATGGATGCTTTTTACCCATGCAGCATGCAGCAGAGAAGAGAAGGAGCCATCTGTGTTGGCTGTTAGGCAAAATAAGAAGTAATTACCAAAGCTAGTTTTGATTTAGCAGTGTTGCAAATGGATCACAGTACTTTGGCCTATGTTTTACTGCTGAAATTATTTCAAGCCTTGACTAGAATTACTCTGCTCTTATCTGCCCACAGCCAAGCACCTGAATCTATATTTAAGCACCTGCAATCTATTCTGATTTTCAGGACACACAGCATGTACCGTTCCCTCTGCTGTTCAAGGAATCTGTACAGGCTCGGCTTCTCTGAAAATTTAGGCAGTTAAACGCAGAGAGAGGCTTATGCAATCACATTTGCCAGGATCAAGCTTCTGTGTCATTCCTTTGTTGTCAATGTCCCTTCTTCACCCCCACCCCACCTCCTAAAACACACCAGAAAAAAGAGAGAAAGCACTGTTTCTTGCAGGAAACCTTACAATTCCCATGTAGTGTTATCAGTAGCATGGGATAGCTCTACCCCTAGAGACCATGTTTCAGTGTTCCATTGGCAAAGCTGTTCCCATCAGGGGACTGGGAAAAATTCTCAAAACGGGCATTAAAATATCTGTGTGGATGTGAATGCCAGGCTGAAACTTGCTTTTCCAAGGAGCCAAATGCATGAGGAGTACTCACAGCTTCACACAGTGCCACCCCTCTGGGACAGAGATCCTGAACTGACTCTGTTTAACGGAGAGTAACGTGGGACTTGGAAAATGTGGCCTTCTGGAGAGCAACAGACCAAACCTTCTGGAAACAAGCAGCAAAATGCTTGTGTCCACTGTTCAAGCTGGTCATTGGAGGCTGTTACTGTGCAGCTGTGAACTGCCCCATCTACCCCCAGCAGCTTCTCAGCTGCAGCAGTGACTTCTTCTAGTCCAGGCTGCATTTCATCCTCAACAGTTCTCACTGGACAAAAGGGCTGAGATCTGGTGATGTTACACATGGTGTTTTGATGATATATTCCTATTAGAATGAACAGGGCTAAGCTGTCTCATGCCCTTGGGTTCCCTGGGATATTACCCAGATGAGTAAAAACGTCTTTGGCCAATTTTTTGGAGGCTGCAGTTTTATCCCATGACACTGTACATGCCACATCTCTCTGACCTGCCCAGAGGTTTAGGCAGTATTTGTACATAGATAAAAGTCTTGGGGCCAGGGATGACCAACAGTCCAGAAAGTCCATTTGATAAGTGAGGGTTGATAACTTCATCCTAGCCAAGGGGTTCCTCAGACATGAGACATGCTGCTGTACGAGTGATCGGCACCAAACAGGGAGGCTCTCAGAGTCTTCTTTTTTGAGGTTTTGCAGGAGAAGGAGCTTCTTTAATCCTCCTATTGCTGTGGGCTTGTTACAAGACAGTGTAATATAAAAGTGTCTGTGAGCTTTAAGGAATTTGTAAGTCATAGCACAAAAAGGGTGTCTTGGGGAGAACACTGTTGTCACTGCTGGAAACAGAAGTGGGAAGATGATTTTCTCTCTGAGTGGTGACATTTTCAAATGCAAAATCCCAGTTTCATCTCATATTCCTGATCTATTTAGGTATTTGTTTTTGCATCAGAAAGCAGTAATACCCAGCAGATTGCTGCTGCAGGATTACCCAAGTGGCAGTGAAGCCTCACCTTCTAACACAGGCTGAAGAGTTGTACACGTTGAAGAATCCTGAAAATTTGCATCCTCTTTCCTCACGATTATTTTTCCTGGCAGCAGATTGTTAAATGCATTCCACCACTTGCTAAATATGGAGTAACCTGTGTCAAACAGACAGTACCTGGACTCAGCTGCTCTGTTAGAAAAGCCCTACAATCCAGGATTCCTACAAAGTCCCAAAATTCCTTCAAGTTTTCCACAACATACATGATGTGGGAGAACAAGTGCCAAATACATTTAAAAGCAGCAGTTGTGGAGCTGCTGTACTCACTTAGTGTCCAATGGGTATTGCCTGAACAGTGCTATCCTTGTTATCCTTGTTGCTGCTGAGAAACCCGTGGCTGGCCCCATTGGTGAGCCAGCCTGGATGGGTGAAAGGTTGGGTGAGCTCAGGCATTGGGAGAGACCAGACACGATGGGGCAGTCAAAGTGTGGCCAGCACTGAGTGCCTACACAGGCAGTGAGTCCTGCCCTGTGGGCGTCAGTAGCAGATGGCATCACCTGGAATCCCCAGTGCATAACGTAAAGTGCCTCATTAGAGATGAATGGGTTGTGTTCCACTGAAATCTTCAAGAAATTTGCAGGCAGACCATGCTTTTGTTTCCCTCATAGCCACCTCTACAGCAAGAAATTCTGTTGTGTGAAAGACCTCATGGTGCTCTGTTCTCCATGCAGACATGGCATTTCAGGGTCTCTTTACAAAAGGCACCTGAATGCTCCACTCTTGCTTTGGGGTTTTCTTGACATTTGTGAGTCATTTGTCCTTCTCTGACCTGCATGAGGGAACCTGGCTGACCAGGCTGTGTTAACAAAGCCATCGCTCCTCAGAAAGTAAAAGTTGCACACGTTCAAGAGAAACACTCTTGTTGCTAGTTGTGAAAGTCTTTTGAGTCATGTTAGCTCAGTTCCAAAAGAGTGAACAAAGAATTGTCAGTGTTATAAGTGGTATTAACCTTACCTAGTGTTACTAACCCATCTCATCCCGTTCTGATCCTGAGTGGATTCATGGTCATCTTCCAGCATGGACAGATTTTGAACCCTTGGAAACAACATATTCTAATTGTCTCCTTTTTTGCTCTTCCCAAGCCTTCTCTTACATTTTACAAACTTTTACCAGGAGAGGAAGAATATCTCAGCCCAGATCGTGTCATGGTTTTTGTGAGCATTTATCGACAGCTGTCCAGCCCTAGCTTGGGCAGGTTTAAATCCAGGAGCTGCCACTCAGAACAGCAAACCCTCCACCACCACTCCATGTCCTAACCCCACTGGGCTGCCAGTGGGGCTTCTGCCAGGGTAGGTCAGCCTTGATCCCTGCCTATGCCTGGCCAAAGGCACCTTGCTTCACTGAGCCCAAGCACTTCACTGAGCCCTCTCCATGTCACATCCCTGTGGCACTGGGACAGCAGCCATTACGTTCCACAAAGTCCTTTTTTTCCCATCCAAATGTATTCCTAAATTCCTCAGTGTCTGCAGATATTGCCTAGCACAGTCAGTCCCATGCCAGCCTCTATGTGACCTGGTGACCAGCACCACAGCCTTTTGTTCAGTCCCAAAGGAAATGCTGGCTGCAGAGACGAAAAACAAAATCCTGGCAGTAGCACATCTGCCCTTTATCAGAAGAACCAAGGAATTCTGCATAGGGACAAATGAGTCCCAAGCACCTGGCAGGCAGCTGAGCAGATGAGTCACTGGAGGAGCTGGGGCTACCAATTGATATGCGCATATTTAATGTAACCCAGGATTCCTGTCTGCGTTCAAATTGCTCGGGGATGTTTGTTGAAGCTCTGGGGATGTTGGAGCCTCACAGACACACTTGAGCCTCCTAAAAGGAGAAGTCTGACTCAGAAACTTATTTCAGCACTTTCTGCTTCATAAGTATCTCAGGCATGAAAGTCTTCAGGCTGGGAGGCACTCGGATGAGGACCTGGGGAATAGCTCAGTGTCTTGGAGAGAAACAGAAAGACCTTTCTGCCAGTGAATGATCTCCCTGTCTCCTTTCTAAACTGCTTCAAGAATTAATAAAGAGAATTGTCACAGCACAGTCATGAGCTTTATTTCCTTGGGTAAACTAGATTAAAAAGGGAGAGACATGAAAAAAAACCAAACCCCAAGACGTTTGAAATTCTTTGTAAATTGGTGCTTGAGGTAAGCCTGTGAGTTGATCTTTCAAAAATTGTGTTTTCTGTTCCACAGGAATCTATAGGAGATCCATGGTGTGGAGGAGATAAACAGGAAGCACTCTCAAAGCAGCAGGGTTGAAATCTTTAGACCCCCCTGTTGGGGCAGCTTCCCCATAATTCCCAATCTTCCCAGCTCCCAGAGGGTGCTGTGCACTGTGTTCAGCCAGGCTTCACTCCTCAAAAGTAGCTGGAAAGAAGTTTCTTGACAGACCTGTTGTCAACTCCTTCCTCTGCTCCACAAACAATTTGTGCCTGTGGTTCTGATTTATGAGAAGAGGCAGGAACACAGATCCCAGGACCTACACGCCTTTGCAAAAAATAATGAGTAAAGCTCACCACCATGAATTGCTGGGAAAATGCCTTCAGGGGGAATTCTGGTGGAAAGCCTGCAGGGGGAGGATGCGGACCAGCAACGCTGGCCTTCGTAAGCCGCTCTCCGAGATGCAAGCTGAGGTCTCAGCATGGCATCGGGATCCATCAGTTCTGCAGCTCTCAGGGGAAAACCACTCTTCTATCCTTGTTCATTGGGCCTGTCTTAATACAGATGAATCAGGGAAGAATGAAGTACACCAAGCTTATTAATGTTTCTTTAATTAGTAACAGAGCAAGTATGTCTGGACTTTGATTATTTTACACAGAGAGTATTGGAATGATGTATCGGGTGGTTTTATGTCCATTTTGCTCTGTTTTATTTCCATGTAAAAATATACATCTGGTATACAAGATTTAAAAAAAAAATAGATTTTCACAACAAAACAAGTGCTTTGAGCACTAAAAATTCACTTGTGCACTTTAATGTTGGCCTAAACATTTACATTTTCTAGCCACATCCCCTCCCTAACCCAAAAGTGGGCAAACCCCAGACTATAAATAGTATCTGTGTCAGATACAGAAAACTTTCCTAGAAAAAGAGCAGGAAACACAAACATAACAATTCTGTGGCTCAGACAAATTGATTTTCACTCCCTCAAAAGAGTAAAAAAGGAAAAATAAAAATATTTTTGTCCAAATTAAAATGGCACAGGGAACACAATACTAATTATCAGGCACTGCAAGCAGAGGGGGAGGAAATTTTGAGACATTATACCTTTCAGGAGAGTAGTGGCACAGACCAGGTAGCAATAGTATGCTTGCAGATGGTCAAAAAGGTTTAAGAATCACAGAATAATACTGGATTGGAAGTGGACCTCAAGAACAGAGTAGAGGAGATGGCTCTTATGAGTCCTTCTTCACCTGCTGTAAGGTTGGGTGATGGAAAACCAACAATTTCTACAGCCAGCATCTGCCCATCTTGAGCCAAGACAACACATCAGGAAATGCTGACATGTTGAAAATGTTGTTTTCTGGCAACCATTTCTTTTCACCATCTTCTGAGACTTTCTAAGGTAGACTGTGCTGATCACACTGAATAGTGACCTCGTTCACCTCCTCGGTCATGGGGCCACCTTGCCATTAGTCCAAGCAGTGTTGGATGCATCTTAGAACATCATCAAGTCCCCTCTTCCAAATGTGAAAAATCCCCTGAAGGGAAAAATGGTCCCTTTGGTAAAGCATGAATTAGGGCAGAAGGAGACATTCATAGCTCATGGTTAAAAACAGCACATCAACAACTAGGCACGTGAAGGCAGTGGGATGAAATGCCACCAGCTTTGCAGAGTTGATCTCAGGTGTTATCACAAACCCACTGCATGGGTGGGAAAGGTAACAGGCACTACTTGGTAGCCAAGGCCAGACCTGCTCAAGGGCAGGAATTGCTAATAAAATATTTGGAGAACACTACAGCTGAGGACAAAACAAGAGGGAAGGTCTCTGAAAATTTGACGTCAGACATGGGATCGAGTCTTAGAAATCAGAATGTGCAAAAGTAAACCAGCCTTGCCTCATTCTCCAGTAAGTCAGTGGCTTTCTAAAACAGGAACCATACAACACAGATTGGGAACTATTAAAAGAAGAAAAATCTGTCCAGAGATTCTTGGAAAACTTAGGATTCAGCCCTGGCCTGAAGAGGCTCTTCTGCAGTGTTCATAGGTCAGTGAGTTGGAATGCCCAGAGCAAGTCCTTGGGAAGAGGTCTTCCACCGCCGGGTGTCTTGTCCCACCAGACTCTGAGTGAGCCAGCTGAGTTCGCCGGCCAGAAGACTTCAGTGGCAAATTCGTTCTGTCATTTCTTTCTGCATTGAAGGGGGAGAGAAAAGAAAGGAACAGTAAGTGCAAAAGACAGGTTTGAGTAGCATGGCGTGTCAGGCAGTTTGGGAGGTGTCCAAAACCAACCCAGGGAAGCAATTGTGGGAGTCTCAGGAAGCCTTTTTCTATTTCCCATGGCAGCCCTCCTGGGAACTCAGCTGCCTCAGCAGCTCCATGCTGGCACTCTCCCCAGTCTCTGTGGCACAAGGTTATTCTGGCTGTGCCCTAGCCTTGAGAGCAGTCCAAGGAAAGAGCTTTGGCTGAGATGTTGAAAGATGAAGGTCCCGCTCCTGGCTCAGCCGCAGAGCAGCCAGACAAGGCGATGCCACTCTCAGAGCCTCTCTTTGCAGCTGCCTTGGGAGATGGGACATGGAGCTGCTCCCAGTTCTTGCTTCAGGAGCTGACCACAGCTCACACAGAGGACCTGTGGTTTCAGCAAGGGATCCCACAGTCGCACTGCAATGCAAATGAGTGCTAATAACAGAGGCCACAGGAAACTTCCAGTGAGACCAAGCTCTGTTTAGGATGACAGACTTTTCTTCAGCCAGAATGGCATCATGCCAGCTACATTAGGAAGGTGTCCAGCTTTCAACTGGTGGAAGATGGTATTTGTCCTTGCCTTAGAAAGCTCAACTAATATCTTCTAAATCCTGCAGTGAGGAAAGTGTGATTCTGGCTCATAAGGTTTGTGGCTTGTGAATCTGTGTGTGCCCATGGGTCCCCTCATGCACCCTAGAGGAAGGTTTGCACATTAAAATCTACTCCTAAAATAGACTGGAAGTAGAACTGGTCCATGGAGAATGAAAAATGCTACTCTGAAAAAAAGAAGAACTAGGAAAAGAGGATGACCCTTTAATAACCCTGTAAAAGTCCCTTTCGTTATAAAACCAAGGGAGACAGAAGCAGCAACCTCTGATCTTCAGTGCTGAGAACTTTGTTTTTCAAATCCATCAGGGACAGTGGCAAAGAGAGGGTTTTCCTGCAGGAGTAACATGCAAAATCACTCAAGTGCAGAACCTGGCCATCAAATGACAAGTTGATGCTTTGCCACAAAATCACATTGCAAACAGGAAATGTTTGCAACATCTTGGAAGGAAGAGGGTGAGAGGACTGTGAACATCCTCTTGCAACAGCATTGAGCCCACCCCACCAGCACAACACCAGGCACAAAAGCAGCCATGAACAGGAGGGATTGCAGTGACTAGTGGGCTGGTAAGTCACCAGTGAGCTCCTCAGACCGGCCCCAAATGTCCGAGGCATTCCTCACATTCAGGAAATCCCCACAGCTCTGCCTTAGTGCATAAGCAGCTGGACCCCTGCCAGTGCTGCAGCCCAGCACCACGAGCCGCCCTCATCAAGGAAGCAAGTGCATGGCTTCTCTCTGCCCCCATGTTCCTTGATTTACTGAGAGAGTGAATCACTGCCTTTTGCTAGTTCTGCCGTACAAAGGATCTCATTCTCAGCTCCCAAGATCTGCTGCTAAGAAATCACATCCCACAGAAGCTTGACAAAAAGGAAATTGAAGCAGCAAAGGGAGATTCAGCCAGAGGAAAGCTTAGAAGTCTGTCATGGGATTCATGGGGACTAACTAAATGCAAAGTTAGGACAGTGGTCTGGGCTCATGAGGCAGCCTGGTTGCAGGACACTCTCATATACACCTAAAGCAACTCACTGCCTGAGGGAAGGAGGCCCTTCCTCCTCCCTGGTCCTTCCTCTCAACCCTGTAGTTGGGTCTGCTTGAGGCTTGGATGGCAGGCAATGAGACACAGATAGACCAAGGGCAAATGTGTCTCATTTCCTTGTAGTTTAACAGTGGTTGCATCACATGGAAAGAATCTGTTCACCTGAGATTTATGCAGACCCATCAATCATCTCATGCTGCATGTGAGTCACTGGCATTGAAAGCCCATTTAGCAATGTCAGCCTCTGCTTTGGCTACCAGGTGTTAATTATTGACGTGAGCAAGCAGCAGTCCAAGGGGATGACACTTTCATGGACTGTACAGCCATGCTGAAGAAGTTTGTCATGAGGAACACTGATGGAGGACACACTGATGCTGAGCTGCCATTTTCAGGAGCTGAGGGCCATTGTGATAATATATGTCACAATTGAATTCTACAAAATAATTAAAGTTGATACTGCTGTCATTCAAGTCTCCCCTGATTAGATCATCATCTCTCCATCCCCCAAAATCATGATTAGAGCAGACAAGCAGCAAACTAAGACAAATGAAAGCAGAGGAGTAAAGTGCTTAGCACTTAGGCGCAGGGGCATCTCCCCCACCTCCAGATTCTAAGCAAGCAGCTGGGACTCTTCTTGGATATCCTCTTGGTCTTCTCTGACTCTCTGCTGCTGGATATGGCCTTTTCTTCAACACAGCCCTTACCACAGCATGCAGACTACTGGGTTTCCTACTAATTCTTCTCCCCACTGCAACATGTCCTCCATAGGTCAGACTACACTCAACCTCGTCTGTGACAAACTTGCTTCTCTTACAAAACTTACTGTGTATTTTCTAGTTTATGTGTCCTGGGCTGTCTGGCCTCTGCTTCCCACCAATCCTGCTGTTCTCAAGGACTGTCACCTTCTGCCTGGCTAATTGCTTCCTAAGGAAGGCTGTTGGGAAACTGGGAGCTCCAGTGAGGCCTCTCCAGCGTGGCCTTGATAGCTGTTGTCTGAAGCTGTGTGGCCTATCAGGGCTGGCCTTTCCTGAAGCCTCAGTGTAATTCACACTAAGATCTCAAGCAGGGAATGCTAAAAGAAAAACTGTGGAGAGGAGACTTTGGCTCAAATCTGACTCCTGAAAGCCATGTGGGCAGAACTGGCTGGAAACACTTTGATGTGGAAATTGCATTAGAGCTACCAAGTCAGTAAGGGGACACCACCCTGTGGAGGCCCCGAGGGTACTGAAGAGGGATTCACAGACATGACAGCAGAGGCAAAGGTAAAGAAAGGGTCAATGGTTTCCTTGGTGCTGCTGGGAATTTCTCTCTTAGACCACTAAGGCTGGCAGTCCCAGGACAGAAAACATGACTGTGTGTCTGAGGTAGGGTGGCCAAAAGAGTCCAGAGAGGGTCAGCACTGCTTAGAATCCAGCCCCAACCTGAGTGCTGTGTCCAGCCCATGCCAGTCTCACCCTCCGCCTCCCCACCCGTGGCCATCCTTACCAAAGGCTCCAGCTCCCGGTGGTCAATGAGGCTGAACTCCCTGATGAAGTAGTAAAAGTGCTTGTAGCAGGTGTTGACGTGAGCCTCAGCACCCATGTTGATGATGCTGTCAAAGTGGTGGATGTAGACATGGACAAAGACACGGAAGAGGCGGGTGAGGATCTTGGTGCAAACTTGCTGGAACTGCTTGGGGAAGGGAACACCTGCAAAGCAGAAGCAAATTGGAAGCCATTTGAATGTTTCCAAAAAAATCCAGTTAGCATTTAAATGCCTCTGTTATTCTTGACAGGCAGTCACAGATGACATGGAAGGACACCCTTGGCTAATGCCAAGAGTGACACTGGAGCAGTGTGTCATCGAGCTCTTCCCACATATTCCCTCATTGCCCAACTAGCAATTTCACACAGTGTAGTGGTTTGGTCCAAAATACTCATCACTTACTTATTTACCTTCTGTGAGATAAGAATTAGGAGAAAGCAAAGCAGGCACAAAACTTAAAAGAATATAAAGAAGTTTATTAACAGACCTAAAAGGAAGGAAAAAAAATCAGACCACACCTTCAAAACACTTCTCCTCCCCTTACCTTTCTCCTTTCTCCCACTGACAATATAAAAAGACAACCCTTGAGATGTTCAGTCTGTTTACCACTTCTACAATTACCTTTTCAGTTCACTTAGGGAAAGGAGTTTCTCTTGCTCATGCTATGGAGACATCTCCACAAGAAGTTCTCTCATGGCTTCAATGTCACAACAAGACAGCTGCCCGGGTTGGTTCTCTGCTCACATGTGAGAGTCCCTTCCCCTGACTTACAGCTTTCCCCACAACTGCTTTCGAGGGTTCAATCTTGAGCTACCGGGGTACCATTTTAAGGATGAGCTGTTCAGAAACAAAGGTTCTCTTCACCTATCTCTGGGAGCATCTTCATCTCTAGGAACAGAGGTCTTCTCCTTCTGATTTGGAGCAAGAGTCCTCATCACTTCCATCTCTTCCTGTTCAAACTTCTCATCAAATTACAGCTGCTTCAGCCTTTGCTTATTTCAGCACAGGTACTTTTGCTCACAATTACAGTCATTTGCTTGTTTCAGCACAGATACTTTTGCTCACAATTGCGATTTGAACGCTCCACCCCCCCATGCTTTCATGAAATTACAAGGGGTACTGATATATCATAGTCTATCACCACCATAGCTTTACAACAGAATTTCAGCTTCTAAGCATCTCCTCTTTCTCCTCCCTCAGGGTTTCAGCTCTTCCTTCTTAACTGACTTTGGTGTCTCTATGGTGTTTTCTTCACCTTCCCTCTTCCTCAGACTCGGAAGAGGATTAGTGTCTGCAGGCTTCATCTCTTCTGGAGGAAACTTACAGCACTAAAAAAGGGTTAATCTCACCCGGCCCCACAGCTGGAGTTTGCTTATTGCTGTTGGTCACAGGATCTTTGCTGGACATTGGGGCAGCGGTCTCAGACGGAGCAGGGCTGTGGGGGCTGCCTGCACAGAGCAGGGCTGACGGGGGCCAGGGGTGGAACAGGGCCACATGGCTCCAGGGTGGCTGTGTCCCAGCCCGGCCCTGCTGGGCTGCACGGGCCCCCCCCCCAGTTACCTGTCCCAAGGCCAGAAGCAAGAGAGAGCTTTCCCGGGGTTTGTTCATTCTTACATGTGGACCACAGAGGTGTGTCAAGCTCTTTAAGTGGCTTAAAAAGTTGTCAGTATTCAAACTAGCCAGTTGATCGGTTCTGTCAGGTCATAGAGGAAGCTGTAAGCACCTCTTTGCAAGAGAATCACTTCTGGAGCTATGCTAACACATGACACACAGGCATGGGCTTAGGATTTGGAGGGTTGCCCTAGAAGACAAAATTTCTCATCCATTTGAGGAGGCCACAACTCTCAACATCTAGCTCAATCCAGAGCAATCTGGCAGAAGATCCTTCTGCTCTCTCTGCCTGCCTTTTCCCTACAAGCCTGTGCAGGCACAGCAGAAGTTGAATTGTATTTACCCAGGTCCATGAACAAAGCCAAACCATCTCCCAGCAGAAAAGATACCTTCCTCTGAACCCAAAAGCACAGCTCATACTGTTTTCCTTCCTCTTCGCACCCTCAAACATCACTCCTGATGCATCAACAGAAATGGATGGGGTTGCTCCCTTTTTCCTGATCCTTATTTCAATAAAATGCCGCATTAAATCAGGAAGAAAACCGCCCATCTTAATGATCTTTGGGTTGTAATTTCATTGTGCCTGTATGAGCCTGAGATGTCCTCACAGGATGGGACCCACCACACCTGGCTCTATACTTCCAGCTTGGTTCCACACAAGGACACAGAGTGGGATATTTCCATCCTTGTTAAAATATGCCACTATCACAGTGAAAATCTCAGGGCGTGATACCATCACTGCCAGCAACCTTGGGGTAAATCTCTAAAGGAAACATGGCTTTGAAACACTAAACTTTTTGGTTGTTGCTTCTTTTTAGTGAGGAGGAGAATGAAACAACTGATATTTGTTTTCCTGAAGCTTCTTCCTCTCCCCAGAGCAATTCAATGCAAATACACAAAGAACAAAATAAAAACCTCCCTTCCCACGGTTGTACCAGCCTCCTCCCTGAGCTTCTTATTAATGCAGCACATAACCTCTTGAAAATCCTTCCAAACAAACTCTGCTCAACCATGGCCAGCTCACACATTTTGCACCCGGGAAAGCATCAGCAAATCTCTTAGCTAAAAAATTTCAAATGGTAATTTTATCTTTTAATCTTTCTCATCAGCCTTGCTAGGCAATTAAAACTGTTTTTTCCCAAAGGCTCCTGGCAGTTTTGTTTCCCAGCAGCAGTGCCGAGCCCCTCTCCTCCGTGGGTGGCAAACGCAAATGTTCCGTCCTTCCGACATCACGTGTGGAGCCTGTTTTCAATCGCCAGGCTTGGGCAGGTTTTGGGTTTGGAACTCATAAAAGAAAATTATTTTGGTGTAAAGCAGAGTCACCCTGAGCACAGCCCAGTCTCCCTTCCCTGCATGCACAGTGTTGGAGCAGCAGGCAGGGCTGAAGCATCTGTGCTCATGCCACATTTGGATGTCCCAGCCACGACTTAGAGAAGGACACAGATCTTGGCTCAGCGTCACACAGAAAGGTGGTTTTGAGACTGATTCGTGGCTACTGCTCTGCATAACCATGAGCACACCGCAGCCCCAGGGCTGTTCTGCAGCAGGGACCTCAGCATGACCTGTTTCACTGCCAGCTCTGACAGATCCCATTAGAACTTTCCAGAAAAGGTGTTCACATCTGGCAAAGTACAACCAGGCTGTCCCTATGCCAACACCTTAGAGATGTGACTGGAAATCCGCTTCTGCCCAGCACCCTTGGCTACAGAGCTCTCCTTGCCTGCTAGTCTGACACAGGCAGGGATCAGAGAGATCTCCGAGTTCCCCTGCAGTCAGGAGCTTTACAATGGCTTCATTTGAGCCTCCTGTGCTGACTGAGGATTTGCTGAGCAAATCAAAGCTGGAATCACCCAGCCGGGGACTCAGACATGCCATTAGGGTGGCCCCTGCAGACCAGCTTTGAAGAACTGGTCAAGAACACTTTTTTTAATGAAGCTCATCACAGCAAATAATTTCTGCTGAATGCACATTTCTGGGCTGTGGCTGGGGAATATCTACTGTTCTGGACAGCCTGACATTTCCCTGGGACCAGAGGAGAGCAGCTGGGATCTCAGCAAGTGCCCAGGAGCAGGCACAAATGCATTTGCTGCCTCCAGTTTGTCACACGTCCCAGTCACCAACTGTCTTCCTGGTCAAAGCAGGCAGTGAGGGAGAAATCAGACCTGATCATCACGAGGAATGTATTGCAAAACTGCAAAGAGTGATAGTGAAGGAAAGCAGCAATCCACAACCCAGTCCTGAGCTGAGAAGGAAATAAGATCAGAGTGTGAACAGCAGATCAAACAGATCCAGTGTCTCAGGGCTGACAGCATCTATGGTGCAGATCCTGCTGTCAGATGAGCCACCTCCAGACATGGCAGATGGTGACAAGTGGCTTTCCACGGCTTTTGTCCTGAGGTTAGCCAGAAATTCTCTTTTCTTATACATCTGTCACCAGCAAGTCCTCATGGACATGCTGGCAGCTGAGAGGCCTAGAGGGGAGACACCTCCAGCTACATTCTGAGTTCCCAAAAGTAGCTTTGGCATCAGGGAACAGAGGTTTAGCATAAACCACAGAATCAAAGAATAGTTTGAGTTACAAAGAATCTTGAAAAGTTATCTAATTAAAATCTCATGGTCATCAGCGACCACGGGACTCCTGAACTCCTATGCTTAATGACGTGTGGAAAGATACCATCAGGCTGCCAGGACCTCCAAGCACACTTCTGGACTACTCGACCCCTGTGTTTAACGTGAACCAGGAACATCGGAAGCCCCGGGGAGCTGAAGCTGAGCTGCCCGTCTTTGTGTCCATCACCAGGTGTCAGTGTGTGGCCGTCCCCTCCAGACATGGCCAGGCTGTAGTGGTGGCTGCCTGTCACTAATGAATTTCTACAGGTCCCATGTCAGGACACACCCCTCACTATGGTCCTTGGGGACCAGGGATCACTCGGATCCGGCTCTGACTCTTTCTCCCTGCAACACTCTCACTTGCACACCTGCCCAGGGAGGCACAGCAGGGTCCTGCTTCCTCCCCCTGTGCTGCAGCCGTGTCTGTCTCCTGTTCCAGCACCCTCGATACAGGCTAGAGACGCTTGACTGGACCCTGCATCTGGCACAGGGCTCTGTGCCAGCTGATCAAAGCACTTCCCCTCGGGAAGGAAGCAGGGCGGATATCTGATATGCAGATTGCCTCTGCCAGCAGTGGTGCCTCGATGCTGATCTCCAGTGACTTGGAAAGCAACCCACAGCAGCCCCAGCAGGCACTGGCCATGCTGGTGGGGAGCATTCCCCATCTCCTTGCCCAGAGCTGAAAGAAAAGGGCTCTGCAGTAAAGGCTGCATCTGAGAGCAGCAGAAGGATCCGGCATAAATCCGGCTTGCCCCGGGTCAGTGCTGCTGGTGCAGCGGATGTCCAGCAGACAACACATGTGACATCCTCTCCAGCACGTGAGGGGACCCAGCCGGGGCAGGCTGTGCCTCCTCCCTGGAACCAAGCACACACTGCAGCCAGCACGTCCCAGCCAGGGGAAGGCCGTGGGACAGGGATCTCTGGCCTGTCCTGCCCTTGCAGGTGTTCAGCTCTACGCCGAGCAGCCCAGCTCGCTGCGCTTCCCACCAGAGCTGTTCTGGCTGCTGGGAGGGGTCACTGCCACAGCGAGTGTGGAGCGATGGGGAGCATTCCCCACGCATGGAGGGGGGCAGCTGCTCCCCTCAGGGCTCCCACCTCCCTGCCGGGCTGGGCCAGGCAGATCAGCCTTATGGCCAGCACAGAGAGACCCCATCAGTGGCCAATGCACCAATAAATGGCATTTGAGAGTGGGGCAGTGGTGGCCCTTGCTTAGGGGACTTGCTCCATCTCGAACGTGGCACATCATGGCACAAACCAGGGACAGTAGCAGATGGATGAGACAGAGGGATGAGGCTAGTGGACAGACCCTGCATGGCTGAGATGTCCTCTTAGCAGAAATACAGCAGGCCAGGGGAAAGCCAGGATGGAGCCCCAAGCTTTGACAAACCACCTCAACAGGGTGATGCTGCTTGGGTTTGCTTGGCCGTCCCCAGTCCTACACACCTGCAGGGACCAATAAACACCATCCTAGTTCATCCCATTCTAACTTCCCCATGGGGACAGCAGAACACCACCAAACCCACCTGGGCTGATTTAAAAGCATTGAAATTACCTTTACATTTAATTCCCTGTTGCTCACCATCCAGCAACCTCAGAGAAAGCAACAACAACCTCACAGTCTGGCAGGCAGTAGCCACCCTCTGACCCTTCTTGCATGAAGTTTAGTTTAGACGTTAGAAAAAATCTCTTCACTGGAAGGGTGGTCAGGCATTGGAAGAGACTGCCCAGGGAAGTGGCGGAATCACCATCCCTGGGAGTGTCCCAAAGTCGTGTGGATATGGGACTTGTGGATATGTTTTAGTGCTGGACTCAATGATCTTAGAGGTCTTTTCCAAACTTAATGATTCTGTGGTTCTGTGAGTGATGAGCAGGGGACCACAGGATGCAGTGTGAGCTTGCTCAAATGCCTGGAAAAAGATTTATACACAAGGTCAGCTCTTCTCTTCCATCTGTGATCACAGGTAGCACACAGACCAGCCTGCATCTGGGAGCATCACCTGTCCCAGAGCAGAGACAGCCAGTCCCAGCAGGAGTGGGAGCAGAGCAACCATCCACAGCAGAGGAAAAGGGAGAACTTTACCCCTGCTCCAAGCCAAGGCAAAAGCTGTAAGTACAGCAGGTACAATTTCACTCCAAGCAGAGTGACTCACAGCCCTGAAATGAATTGGCACCTTTAGTTTGTCTTGGACGTTTTGCTTGAAAATCCCAAGATACGATTTAAAGCTCCAAGGAATCTGTTTTCCCCACTCTGTGCTGATTGCTTCAAAACATAAGGAAACCATGTGTAGAAAGGAAATGAAAATAAGAAGTAACAAAGTTACAGTAAGGGACTGCCAATGGGTCCTGGATCCTTCCTCCTGGATCCTTCCTGCCATCTCCTATGCTTGACACTCATTCACCAGCCAATTTAAATTTTTCATGGTGAATCAGTGCTGGGAAGCTATTTTGCTTCTTGGCAATTGTATTTTTTTTCCTCTTCAAATGCAGTAATTCAGTGAACTTCGTGATGAATTGTTGTTGTTATTTCTCAATTTCATTTTGGCCACCGTGGTGTTCGGTGATTCATTTTTCCTAAAAATAAGTCTTTAAAGCCCTGTTTAAAACTAATGGCATGATGGCAGCTGCAAGCTGGTGTGGTATTAATTTTGGAAGAAAAAAAACAGGGAAAAAAACCCCCGAATTATGTAAAAAAGAGCCAGCTGAGAGAACACCAATAATTAGCTGAATTCTGAACATTCTTCTCCTGTTGTTATGGCGAGAAAGTATCGGATAATTTCGCACCAGGTTTTCTCTGGTTTTTATAATTGTTTTGGGACTATGCTTGAATGACAGGCTTGAGTTTTGAAAAGCTTTCCAAGAACTGTTACAAAACCTCCTGTGGCCAGTGCTCTCTGTCGAGCCACAGGCAAATCTGGCAGAGAGTGCGGGGTGTTTCCAGCGCTGGGACTGCTCCAAACCCTGCGTCTGCACTCGTTTAACAACGGGGAGGTTTCAGCAGCCACGATGGTGCTGAGAGAGGACACCTGGCCCTGTGCAACCAGCAGCCTGATGCTGGGCTGACCAGTGCAGACACAGCCACGGGCCCTGGAAACCCCATCCAGCCAACCTTCTCCTCAGCACAGCACTGCCCAGCAGCAGCTCTCTAAGACCAGGCACCACAGGGCAGAACGATTACTGGGAGGAGATGATATTTTCCAGGTGATAATTTGTTCATGCAGCCACTCGCTGAATAAATCTACTGATATAGTTTTACCAGCTGGTGAAAGTACACCTGTAGAATCATTTATTCATCTCCCTGCATGGGAAAAATGCTTGCTCTCCTTTTAAATGTGTTTTTCAGGAACGCTACATTGGTTGGAAGAGTGGAAACAAAGCACTAGCACACACAAAATGATATGGGTTGTCTGGGAAAGCTGCTGCTTCTGTAGATTTATAGCCATCAGGTTGGCATAGCTCACCCCATGGAGGGATTTGTGTCATCCTAACTGGCTGACAAACAGGTTCCCACTCCAGAGAAAGGATTAGACAGTGGGATGGAGCCCTGGAGGTGGATTTCCCTGGGCATGGGGAAGACACAGTATCTCCCCCAACCCTTGCTGTGCAGGGGGCGTGGCAGCCCCCCCAGACCTGTTAATAATCACCATTGGGATTTTCCACTGGTGCCATCCAAGGGCTGTGGTCCTGCTGGTTAACAGTCACAAACTGTCTGCCGGTGTCGGGCTCCCTTCCTGCCATGTCGGATGCCAGCTGTCCCTCTGGCCTCACTGCAGAGCTGGAAGGAGCTCTGCATCACAAAGATTGGCTAAACCAAAGGTGTTTGTCAGTCTGCTCCCCTCCCACCTCTGACATGTACTGAAGGAGCAGATGCTTTAATGTACAAATCAGCCCAGCTCTGCTCTGGTCACTGGAGCTGTGACCATTTACCCCAGCCAAGGCCTCCCCTGTGATGCCTAAGGACCCTGTGAGCCCACAAGCCAGTGAACCATCTCTGCTCATTTCCAGCTAAGCCTCTCACCCTGGGGTGAACCATTTTCCCCCTCTGACCCATGAGATGCCTCTCAACTGTCAGGAGCCTACGAGCAAGCCCTGCTGAATCATGTGCTGCTTCAGGTTGTGTAGCTCTTGGATGGAGGAGGATGCTGAGGTTAGCCTCAGACAATGTTTGTGAGTTTGGGGAACACTTGCTGTGTCTAAGAAAAACAAATTTAGGAAAGAGAAAAGTCTGTTTTGTCTGCGGTCAGGTGGCCTTAGCCAGGGAAATCTTTGTTCTGGGGCAGCTTTACTGCACATGGCAAAAAGGGGCCAGGAGGGAAAGCTGAGATGCATAAAGCTCACGAAACACCCGCTGAGGTGGTGGGCAGCTGTGCCCAGGGACCTCCCCAGCACAAGCAGGAGTGAAACAAACCTTCATGCTAAATCCCATCTCTGCTGCTAACATCCAAGAGTCTCACCACAACTCCAAAGCATGACATTTGTAATTTCCCCTCATCACCTCATCAAGCTCCTTTCTCCTCCTTAAAACAGCTCACATCTCCTCTGTATCCTCTCAGTGCCTTATTCCCCTTGCCCTGGGTCTTTTCCCAAGGGCTTGCTCTTTAGGAGAGTGGTTAAGCACCTCCGTTTGGTCACCCTGGCCACTGTCCCTGAGCCCCACATCCTGCCCAGCCTCCTCTGTCATCCAGTGCATTTCCCTTCAGCCAAACACTCCATCTTCTGAAATGCCAGAGCTGCCAAGCAATTACCCACAGAACAAGACAGGCCAGTGAAAGGCAGATAATCGGGGACACACTGATGACAAAGTGCCACCAGCTCCCTCCTCCCCCTGGCTCCCCCAGCAGCGTTTCATGTGTTTTAGAGTGCAACCTCAGCCTGAGCTCCCTTTCACATGTGTGAGGCCAAAACCACCAAGACATGCTGACACGGGGACTGAAGTCATTCAAGGGTCCCCACAACAAAGGGGCTTGGAAAAGGAATGCCAGGAACAGCCTTGGAAGGGAAAAAAAATGGTTTTGACCCATGTTCACCTACAGTCAGCCTGGATCTCACCCAGAACTGCCCCCACACTGAAATGAAAGGAGAAGTGGAAAACAGAGGCATCCCTACCCACATCAGGATGTGCTCCAATTCAGAGGGGGAAGTGCCAGAAATGAGTTGAAAACCACCAGGGCCATGACTGTATTAGGCTTTTGTACCTCAGAGAGAGATGTGGGAGAGCAGAGGGTGCTGCAGTGTCCCCCCCCCATGGCTGCCTGCTTTCTGCAGAGTTAAGACTCCCTGTACACCTTCACTCCCCAGAGCAGTGTCAAGCAGCATCACATGCTAAATCCCACCTGAAAGCATGGAATTGGATCTGGACACTCTCCTTTCTGTCTGGAGGGAAAACAGAGTAAATCCACAGCTGTGCCTCTGCTTTTAATGGCATGCAGATCTTTTCCTTGGGGACAAGCCACATCACACACTCCCCAAAGGCATCCTGCCTGTCCTCCAGCATGAGGATCTGGCACTGTGCTACCCTCCCTGCCTGCCCCAGACTACCATCGAGGGGAAGAAGGCATGGAGTGCCTGCAGGTCTTGGTTTCAGGGAGTTGTCCCACCCAAACTCCAGGCAAAGCCAGAGCAGCCAGATGAGATCAGTGGTCTGGGGGGGTCACTCCATCCCAAAGCCAAAATAGTTTGGCACAACCAGGCTGCAGGCACTGCCTCCCCTCTTGCTTCCAGAGACCCACGACCCCTCTCAGACTCCAAGGGCCAGAGACTTTCCTTTAAAAGACACACAGCTACATGTACAGCACAGCCAAATGGGGCTACAACAGTGAGTAATGCCAGCAATCCCACACAGAACAGTTCCTTCAATGTTTCCCAGCACATTAATGAAAATCTTGATCATAAGCTGCACTGATTTCATACAGCTCTGTCTCCTTGGCAAACAAAAAAGGTCAAGCAGACTCGCAAAGCTATGCCTTTTTCCCCCCAAACCCCTTAAATCCTTTTTCACTTTCAAGTAGCTTCATATTCCATCTGAAAAACAACCACTCCAAGGCACGACCTGAGATTCTGGAAGCCACATCAGCTCCAACCCTTGAACACATCTCCCCAAATGACAAAAAACCAGCCAAGTAGCAGCTAATATCAGCCTTGGCAGCTGCTGAGCATTGCAGGTCAGCAGCAGAGGGGTTAGTTTGCAAGCTCTGTTGCCTTTGGCAGTAGCTGCAAGCTACTAAGGCCAAACATTTTGAAGAGGTGTATTACACACCCTGGGCCTTGGCAGTGGAAAGGCCACATCCTGGGGATGGGCATCTCTGCTCAAGCGGTGCCTCAGCTACATAGCAAGATGTGATGTATTATCAGGGGTGAGATGGAAAGCATCTGAGGAGTGAAGCAGCAAGATTGGACAAGGGTTGGACCTTGGGACCATGAACCTACATGGAAAACCAGAAAGAAATTGAGTTGATCAGCTGAGAGAAGAGCAGGCATGTGATGACCACCTCTAACCAGCTCTGCAGCTCAACTTCTTGAGGAAAGGCAAGGAAGCTAAGGACCTACCAGCCTTTATTTCTCACAAACACAGAATAAGTTCAAGCCCAGAAAAGGAGAACATTGTGTTCCACATCCCCTAGTAGCAGGATGAGAAATCCCAAATTCAGTTTGCAGCAAAAGGGTGTGGGACAGACACCGAGGAACACCTGGAACGGGAAAGGCCACAATACTTGGAATTGCAAAGTTCATCAAATACCAGCACTGAGGTGCACCAGCAGTTTGGGAACCTGCACCAGTTACAACCCAGCCTTCCTGCAGGGAACCAGAGCACACTCACCTATCCTGGTGGGGAAGATGTCCTCGTTGTTAATGAGCATCTCGATCCAGTCCATCAGCATGCACATGTACTGTGGAGCCGACAGTTTGGTCGGCTTCTTGTACTTGCTGTCATCCTGCCACCTGTACTCGTACTTGAGCCCCCCGGACATGATGGGGCAGCTCCTCTCCGTGCAGTATTCCGACATGGTGCCGTAGATGAGGTTGATGCGGTTGAAGAAGTCCACCACGTGCACGGCGATCCAGTCATTGATGCTCTCGCCAGGAGGGAGCTGCACCACTGCCTTCAGGTCCAGCCCGGACTTGAGCGAGGCCTGGGCTTTCTTGTACAGCTCAAAGCGCTGCGTGCCCGGCTCAAACTTCTTTCGGGGACGGAACGTTTTGTCTTTGTTGAAGACTTGCTTGAGACACAGGGCCATTGCGGGCAGGGCCAGACAGGGTGAGGGCAGAGGCTCAGAGCGACATGAAACCCAAGGCTGGGGTCTTCAGAGGTGGAGGCTTCTGCGAGGAGAAAGAGACACATTTCAGTCACACATGAAGACAGCTGCATGTGCAGGGCTTCCCACCAGAATGCTGGCTGACCCCACTGCTCTGACAGGACATGGGGACAGAGATTTGGAGTGAGCTTCTGGCCCCTCCACACCCACCAAGGTGAGCTGGAGCAGCTGCTGCCACCTCACAGAGCAGCTCCTGGCACTGGAGAGGGTGAGCCCTGCCACGTGTGCCCCACGCAAGGCTTGATGGCAGACAGAGCCCTTGCTCCCTCCTGAGCACCTCAGGATCTCACCAGGCTCCAGCCATCCTCTTCCCTCCAGGCTTTTACCTGGAGGTAAAAGCTACTGCAATAAAGTGAGAGCCGTGATATCAGCAGAGTTCACCAGCCCAGGCAGTCCCACCCTGGTGGCCTTCTCCCTTTCTGGCAAAGAGGAAGCATCTTTTTCCCAGGGACTTCTCAGTACAAATAACCCCTGACCCTGCAGCAGTGGCTGGCAGGCGACGCCCCGGGGACCACGCTGCGACTGCAGCTGGCTGCTGGTTCACACAGCCCCAGAGCCAGGATCAGTGGGAAAGGGGGGGATTATTTTTGTTGTTCTGCCCGGTGTGTTTGTCCAAAAGAACAAAACCCACATCCGAAGAAGGGAAACGCAGCCCAGCACAGCAGAACAACATTGCCAGGATGCCGCCAGCTCTCCAGGCATGCACACAATGCACACGGCAGCCCTTGGGGTGGTGGAGCTGATGCTCTGGGTGACTCCAGAGCTCAGCAAAGTGCTGAGCTCACCCCTTCCTGCCCAAGATTAGCAGCACAGATGAGGGCTGAAGTATTTTCCTTTTCCTCTCTCAAATCCAGTGGAAGTCCCATCCGTCCCAGGCTGTCCTGGACAGGCTGGAATTGTGCATTTCGTTACCTGCACTAATCGCCAGTGATGTTAATGTGAGACCAAGGCCTCCTTGTGCTAAATGCTTTGCTGAGGCTTAGGGAAGAGAAAGTCCTCCAACAGCCTCCCCCTGATGGGAGGAGATGGAGAAGCAGTTAAGAAAAAGGAAGGAAAATATTTATGGAAAAGGGAAGTGACTGACCCAAAGTCACAGCAGGAGGGAATGTTGCAAACCTTGGATGAACCTTCATCATTAAAAGACAACTTTAGCCAAAATCTTCTATTTATACTCTGTTTTCTAAACTCAGTCCCGA
Source organism: Corvus hawaiiensis (assembly GCF_020740725.1). NCBI lineage: Eukaryota > Metazoa > Chordata > Aves > Passeriformes > Corvidae > Corvus > Corvus hawaiiensis. The sequence goes on from NC_063221.1 coordinate 24,758,052, forward strand.
AAATGTGTGGTTTTAGGTGCTTTCTGCCCCATGGAGAGGGTCACAGCCATCACACAGTGTTATGCAGTATGGCTTCAAAACCAGGGTATTGGCAGACCTTCCCCATCTCATGTGGCTGGGTTCGACTTTAATGGCCACATCCCTGTCACCCTCATGTATTGCCTCAGGGGGATTTTTCTTGGATGCTTTTTTCTTGCCCTGCTCCAAGCAACTGGCTCCACCCATGGCAAAGAGCTTCAAAAAAAGAGCACAATCTCTCCAAAATGCCAGCCAATGAAGCCAGCATGATGTCATGACTCCTATCTGTCTCTAGGGAATGTGCTACAGCAGTCCTTATGGATCCCATGGGAGGCCAGGGGTCTCTGGGCACAGTGAGGCTGTAAAGAAAAGCCCTTATCCAGGACTTCCTGGATTCCACATATTCAAGCACATCCTGTTGATAGCACCTCTAAAAAAAGCCTTCTGGGGAGTTTGCTAACACGTAACACTTTCAAAAATATGTATGCATACATATATATTGATATATAACTACTGCAACAGGGATCCTAATCTAGTAATGTAGGAAGTGCTGGGATACCCTCAGGATGAGGCACTCAGCAGGCTTTGCCTGTAGTGCAAAGTAGGAATGATGGGGCTGAGCAGTGCCTGGCCCTGGAGCCAGGTTTCCCTGGAATTTCAACAAGGGAAGTCATGCCAACAGACATTTCTCTGTGTCACCATTCCTGCTGGCCTCGGCTCCATCTGCTCTGCTTCAGGAGCTGCTGCTGTTTGCAGACTCTTCCATGCAGAGACTGGGTTGCTCCAGGGTGATGAGCAGCCACCCTGGCAGATGACAACCCATCAAACATGTCACTTGCAGGGGCTGACAGCAGTGAAATCAGTTCTCTTTGAGTGCCTCACACTGCAAGTCCTCTGCAAATATTGAGACACCGACTGGGAAATAAACACCTCATCTGCTGAAGCCAGACCTGTAACTCATCTACAACTGCATCCCTGCATCATCCACAGCTGGGTGTCTGTGTTACCCTGCAAGCTGCTCTCACTCATCAGGCAGGTGGGAATGCACTTCGTGGTTCAGCACCATCAGAACAAAAAAAAAGAGCAACAAAACCGCTAAACATCTGCCAGATGTTTTCCTACCATGCCTCTGTTAGAGTGGGAATGGGGACTAAAACCCATTGCTGCCCAAGTGCTGGGAGCTGACCTGTCCCTGAGCCTGCAGGATGCCAGCATGGCACTGCAGCCTCTCTGCTCCCCAGGCAGCAGTTTTCCTTTCAAGATCCTCGTCATCACCACTACCAAATCATCAAGTTATTAAAAGGCCTTGTTAATCTTTACTGGAGAAAAATGTTCTCCAGAAATTACATTTAATACAAAGCCAAAAATACATCCTGGGATTTATGACCTGAAGAAGCAGAGAGAGGCACTGAGCCAAAGAAGAGATTTGTTCTCTGTCTCACTCCAGAGCTTTCAGTGCCCAGAGAGATTGATGTAGAGGGAAGGATGGGAGCAGTGGTGGCCAGGACCAGGACATGAAATCCCAGCTCTGGCCCTTGGAGCTGGGGCGCTGAGATGGGATGCACCAGCTCGGAGCAAACAGGCTTTGCAAAGACACCAATGCCTCAAATTCCCCTCAGGCAGAGACTCAGCACCCACCTGTTTTCTGGGAAGAAAAGCAAAATCCTCTCTGAATGGACCCGGACACATCCTGAGTCTAACTGGTGGAAAAGGGCCTCAGCCAATGCAAAATCGGATTTTCCCAGTTTCCACCTTTATGCATCCGACCCGACCGGTGCTCTTCCATCACTGACCAAGTATTTGGGGCAGATCCATGTAAAGAGACGGAAAATGGGAGATCTTCCAACATCAGCTGAGTCTGATGTTCAGAGCTGTTGTGTTCCTGGAAATCATGCTGTGGTCCACTGGGGCTTGGGGTGGGGCAGGAGACCCGTCCAAGTCCTAATCGCTACTCACACTGCCTGTTTTGGGAAATCCTAAGGGTGAGCTGCCATCCAACAAGCTTAGACAGCAGCTTCCTACAACATGACCATACAGATCCCGCCCCAGCCGGCGTGGGCAGGGCCTGGGCCAGCGCCGCAGCAGCAGCCTGCAGGTCTCTGCCTTCAGTTCCCACATCCAAAATCAAAGCTTTTCCAAGAGGAACCTTGGCAATGGCTGCAAATCCCCTTCCCCACGCCACAGTTCCCATCACGGGGTGGTGCTGGCACTCCAGGGGTCCACAAATCCCTTTCTGAAGTATCTGCAAACCCCCAAATCAAACCTCATCCTATGCTTGGGAGTGGACAAGGGGTGAAGTAGGTGGAGCTGGAGACTTTCCCTGCTGTCACCCTGTGTCCCCACAGAGGATGGTTGGAAGAGGATGAGCGAAGCTTCTGGGAGGAAAGAGACTGCCATTTCCCATGGGACATCCACGCCATGGCATCCTTAGTGCTTAACCCCATCCACACTCCAAAAATAGCCTTGGCTTTGAGGAGCTTGGCTACAAACCCAGCTGAGCGGCCACAAAATCCCATCCCTGCCCATGAAGGCTGCTGGGCTTCAGTCCTGCCCCTGTTTTTGCTGCTGGCTGCAGTCCTGCTGGTTTTAAAAGCAGCAGCAGAATCAAAACTCAGTGGGGTTTAGCAAGAACCAAACGAGCACAGGGTTAAGCTGTGCAAGGACAAGGCAGAGCCGCTGCTGGGGAGGTAGCAGGCACAGACACGTGAAAAACTGATGTCCTAGATCGCTGGCAAGTCCAGAGACGAAAGGAAATTAACTGAATGAGCGGGATGCAAGTTCAGGGTCAGACTGAGCCGCTAATTTCAGATTTGAGGGTTGGTTTTGTTTTTTATCTAAACTAGCTTTCTTTCTTTCTTTCTTTCTTATCATTTGAAAACCACAGAGGAACACATCAAGGCGATGGCTTTGTTGCAAATTAAAAACAACTCTGAAAGGTCTCTTTAGAAACTACAAAACAAAAGGGGAGAGCAGGCAGAGCTGTGGGAGAGGGGTTCCTCCCCCCAGTGCTGCAGGCGTGGGGGCAAGGTCACCAAAGAAAACCTCTGGTTTTGGCCCCAAATAAGCTTTGGTCAGAAACCCAGCAGGAAGGATCAGACAGATGCACTGCCAGACTGCTGGAGGATGGTCACAGTGATGATCCCTGGCTCCCTGCCTCGGTGTCCCCAGTTTCAAAACTTCTCTCCCTCCCCAGGCTCCCTTTGTATTTAGGGCTGCAAAAGCAAAGGCTTCAGGGGGAAAAGTGCTTTGCAAGTGTCCCTGGGAAGCACTAATGACCGTGAAGGGTAAGGAGAGAGGAAAGCTCCAACACCAGTACCTCCCATGGCTCCAGTGCCAAGTGCATCCTCCCTGGACCCATCCTGAGACAGTGCCATGCTTGCAGGAGCATCTGCCTGGAAGCTGCAGCATTAGCAGCACGCTCCAACCCTCGTGGGCAGTGCGACCACTGGGGAGCACAACGAGGGGTCCAGCGCTGTGGGCAGCCTGCAGGGAGACTCCAGCTCCCACGCCTTGGGAAGAGGCCAAGGAGGCAGAGCACAGCCCTGTCCAGCTCCAGGCGCCTTAGAGCAAAGTGTAAGTTAATTACCACCGGCTCTGCACTTCCCCTCGGGCTTCCCTGGGGGACCTTGCCTTTGGGGCACTCACGTATCTACTGCTTCTCTGCTTTACGGGATTCCCTTCCCAGCCCCATCGCAGATGGAGGAGCAGGACAGCGTCAGCTCGGCCACCATGTGCCAGAGCCCGGAGACAGACAGACAGACAGACAGACAGCCTCCAGATGGACAGTCTGCCCAGAAACCTGCTGGCCCCAGCTGGCTTTTCACTGCTCTAGGAAGCCCCACTGCCTGGCTGAGGAGTCAGCAGCAAGCAGCCCTCTTAGTTTCCCTTCAAGCCCCAAAGAAGTCCAGATGCAGTTTGGTCCTTCAGCCTGTCCTAGAGCATCTCTGCAACCAGAGCTACTTCTTGGGACTCATGCCCCAAAGACCGAGGCTGCTTCTCCCAAGCAACCCTTGAACTGCAGCCACTGCAGCCCTGACCCAGGGAGGGACTGTGGGCTAATGGTGCTTCCAGGGAAGGGAGCGCATTCCCTCTTTTCCAGCCTTTCCAGCCTTGTAACTGTCTAAGGAAGGGAGGGCTGCAGAAGGAGGATGCTGGGGAGCAGAGTGCTGGGGCATTGGCCCCACTCTCTCTGTGCTTCCCGCTGGAGCCAAGGCCCAGCTGGGCTGTCCGTGAGAAACGGGGTTATTGGCTGCTGATCCCAAATATAACCCAAACGATAGAAAATTCCAGGAAATGAGCCAAGACAAGATGCAAGGAGGGGGATCAAGGCCCAGCACACGGGCCGGGGGAGCTTCAGAGAAGCCCTGGGCTCTCAGCAGCATCTCCCTGCTGCCAAACCCTCCTTGTGCAAACTCCCCTGGTGCCGCAGAGACCCATGAGAGCATCCATGAGCACAAATCCCTGGAGCAGAGCAGACTCAGACCCCCGCACTCCAGCTGGGGACAGCTGCAAGTGGGAAGCTGTGCTGGTGCTTCCCCTAACTCACATGGTGCTTGGAAATCCCCAGCTCGTGAAAAACGGACCTGAATGGCTTCCAGGAACGGGACCGCTGACACCCACCCCACAGCTGTCCCCACTGTCCCCCTGCTCTGTCCTGCTCCTTGCCCTGCTTCCCTGCCACACCACTGGCAGAACAGCAGCTCTCTGGCCCAAAGGCACCAAAAAAGTTCTTCCCGAGTCACACAAGACACCTCCAAGCAGAAGGGCAAAGCACCATCTCTCCAGGATAGAGGCAGCATGTCCCTCTCATTTTAGGCGTGATACCCACTGGGGCTGGGGGCTTTTTGGGGTACCTCATTCCCGGGGGCTGAGATCTCACTGCTGCTACCAGTAACTTGCTGCGAGCCCTGCAAGGAAGTGTCCAATGGCCTCAGTGGTGTCCAACAGCTCCGATTCAGTCCCAAGGGTGATTACTCTGCTGTCAGAGCCGTAATTCCAAACACCGGGAGCTCCAGGCCTGCAAGCTCAGGGAAGAAGAGAGGAGATAAGCCAGCTGCTGAAAACCCATCTCCACTGCTTGCTCTCACCCAGTTTCTCCACCCACAACTTTCCACCCTCCCTCCGACACCGGCAAAGCTGCCGCCGGGGCTGTCCCGTTCGGGAAGCGCGTGTGCTGCCTTCCCCTGCCTGTCCCCCTTCCCCTGCCTGTCCCCCTTTCTCTGCCGGCCATTTGCATGGACCCCTGCCCAGCATCCCCAAACAGGCTCCCTGGTATTTACACACTGGCAGCTGAGCTGGGACACCCCAGAGGAAGGGGAAGAGCCTTCTGCAGGCGTCCATGGCCCGCCTGGGTGAAAAATTGCTCTTTCCCAGGCTACTGCCAACCCAGGTCTTGCCCATCTCGTGCTTAAAAGCACCCCAGGAGCATCCTCAGCGGTGCGGCGCTGGCTTTTTACATCCCCAGGACTCACCTCATCCCCCGGCACGGCGGCTTCCAGTCTCAAATCCCTCCGCTGCACTTTCTGCTCTTATTCGGGGAAAAGGAAAAAAAAAAATGTTAAAAAGATAAAAGTCCAAGCCAGGCTCTCTTTCGGGACTGCTGGCAGTTCGGGGATCGCAGCAGCAGCAGCAGGGAGAACTGCCTCGCTCCAGCGCTCACGGGGGTTTCGTTAGAGAAACCGGGGGCCGAGGGTTTTTCTCCGGTCAGTGATGTCACATCCTGACCCTGCCGGCAGCTCCAGCTGTCCCTGGAAAACCCGCTTGGAAGCGGGCCCGCCAGCCCCCACCATCCGCCGCCGTGGGCTCGCAGGCTCATGGGTGGGCACTCACACACACCCACACCCCCGCACCATTCCTGGATGCTGAGATCCTTCTTGGCGTGCAGTCCCGTGCCGCTGGCTGGCTCCGGCTTTCACAGGACAGCAGGGAGCTGGGGAAAGGAGATGAAATCCCGGAGTGTTTTCCCCTCCTCCTCCCATCTTTTCACAGTCCCTCTCCCTTCATCCTTCCCCGCTCTGCACGCACACAAAAAACAGCCGGGGGTTTCCATGCCAGGCCAAGCTGGATGCCATCCAAAACAGAAAAGCCGGAGAGAGGGGAAGAGAAAGAAAGAGGAAAACTTTCTCTGCACAGAGCACTTACTTTCCGTCTCTGTCGGAGGTGGGGTGAGTTCTGAAGCGCGTTGCGGTATTTAAATCCTGCTCAGCAAAGGCAAGCCTGAGCCAGCACGCTCGGCGCCGGCAGGAGCGGCCAGCCAGCGTGGGATGGCTTGGCAGGAGCCGGTCTCTGCTTTGGGGTCAGCCCCCGGGGTGGGGGTGTAACACCGGTGTGCACCCCGCGGGTGATGCTGGTGGCTGTCGCAGCAGGGGAAGGCAGAGCATGGCCCTGGCACTCACCGTTCCCTTCCTGGCACGGTGACGTGTCGCTCCGTGGGGATGAGATGTGGTGCTCTGGCCTTACTGAAACGTCTGCAAATTGTTTGGCACAGGGACAGTTCTAGTGAGGGAAATGTTTCTGGTCTTTCTTACATGTGTGTTAAACTCCGGTCAAGCCAAGCGTTTGCAGGTGATGGGGCGAGCTGGGGAGTGGGGCACAGGGCAAGGTGGGGTAAGGAGCAGCAGCAGTGTGAGAAAGGAAACCACAAGCCCAGCAGCCTGAGACGGCAGAAAGATGTAGCTGCTGGGCACGTTTGCATAAAGCTGGAGGGTTTAGGATGAGGGTTTGGTTCTCTGAACCCTGCCTGGCATCCCCTACTGCTGCAGCTGGGGATTTATCTCGCGACCCCGTGCAGCCTGTGCATCCAGCAGAATGTGTCTCTGCAGGATCCAGATTCCTTCCCCCCTTCCTTCCCACCCCCAGCTTCTCAGCTGCAGGTGATGCCAGGGTTTGCTCTCAAGGCACAATGTTCAGAGGCAGTCTTTAAAAATAAGTTCATCCAGCAGCCTCCTGGACCAAACAGCCACGAGGGAGCTCAGCCCAGCCCTGCAAGGAATTTGCTCTCCTTTCCTCCCTCTCTCTTTGAAGTTTGTTTGGTGCAGGTGCAATAGGAACTCTTTGGCACCTGCAGCAGCATCTTATTAGAAGTGAAGAAGAAAATTAGGGCCCATTTCATTGGGCAGCAGCCACTGGTGGATCACTTTTGACTGAGCTGAAGGGAATCGGAGCTTGCACACCCCAGACACCCCTTGCTTTTCTGCCTATCCCCATCTGGGACATGACTGAAGGGCAGGTCCTGAAGCAGGTGATGGGAGAAGGACACACCAAGGACATGCAGGATTCACCTGTGCTCTGCATCCACTACAGCATGAGATGGCTGAGGTGTCTCACACCTTCAGAAAAGGTAAAACTTTGAGGTGAAGTGTCCTGCACAGCTCCTGAGGCAGGAGGGAAGCACAAGCTGTCAAATTCATCTGCCCAGCTGCTTCCCACCACCACCATCATCAGCTAACCCAGTACCACAGCCATAACCTCAGAGCTCGACTCTGTGTGTGCATCCTCCCCAGGACCTGCTGAAAAGGCTGAGCCTTTTCCGCGTCAGCCTTGCCCTGCTCATGAGTGAATCTCTCGCAGTCATTGCAGGTATTCTCAGGCCAAAGTAACAACCCTAAACTCAGGATCAAGCTCAAGTAATCCAGCAGACTCTTCCTGGTCACTGTCAAATCAGCCCCATTCCTAGCTCCAGCAGGTTCAGGCGAAGCCTTTCTTCATCCCAAATGCTGGATGCTCCCTGCTTGCACATTACAGCCACCCCAAGTCCCAGCAAGGGCTGAGCAGCTCTGCTGTCCTCCATCCTGGGGACTCGTGCCCATGCTTCTCTCCAAGGGATGCAGCAAACAACAGAATGTCCTCAGATCTTGTGAGCTGGAGGTGGAGCTCTGTGGAGCAGATGTAACTCCCAACAGCAAATGCCAAGCTAGGAGGAAACTTTCAACTGAAATCTCAGCAAAAAATGGGCAGAAATCCAAAAGTGAAGAGGCTTGGCCAAATAGCAAAGATCCCAAAGGCAACTCATAGCCAGGATTTACATCCAGGCGAGATGGAGCCAAAATACTTGGAGGAGAGATGGGGTCCTCCCACCCTCAGCAGTCTGGAGCCACGGCAGAGGGGCCGGGAGAACAGCACAAGGGCTGGGGTTACATCAGCTGCAGCCCCACAAGTCCACAGGGGTGAGCAGCACCTCCTGCTCAGGAGTTACCCCCTTGCATGAGGTTTTGGAAACGTCACAGAGCAAAGAGCCCACGGTCCCGGAGCTAGCCGGTGCCCCAGCTGTGGGGAGGGAAGCAGGAATCTATTGGGAGAGAGGAAAAGCTCCGAGGGACAGGTTTGGGGAAGGAGGGATGTGTTATTGTGAAGAGGGCATTTGTCTGCCCTGGAGGAAGGAAGAGGGGAATGCTGGCCTCGCTCCCGAAGGCAGGTGCATGGCTGAATTTATCGCGGGGAAGGAAGCAGGGACGGAAGCGAGTCCGGAGCACTGGGCGGCTCCATCGGAGCTCACGGGCAGTCACGGGAAGAGGCCCAGGGCAGCGAAGCAGCTTCGCAAGACTTGTCAGGACACGGCTGCACTGGGGGGAGGGTGGGGGAGCCCCCTGCCAGCCCCCACCACTAGGCTGGGCTCTCACACAATGCCCTGCACGGCACCGCACCGGCACAGCCCCTGCCGCAGCCGGGGAGATGCTTGTTCCCAGGCAGGGCTTGAAGGCTCTGAATGCCTGTGCACACCAGAAGACACTGCAAAGGGAGCAGTGGGTTTGCTCTGGTTGTTCCCAGGGGGGACAAGGACGTGCCCAGAAAAGTTGGCCTCAGCTAATGCAGCGTCAGGAACAGTCAGTTCCCCTGCTCTGCTCCACCATGTCCTGCATAAACTCACGAGTCAGGGAGTGAGAATTTCTTCAGCCGTAGATCAGAGGGCACTGGAGTCTTGCCATTTTCTACGGCACAGGGAAAAAAGCCAGGTGCCGATGAAAAAGCACTGGAGTCATCATTTTAAGTGAGGGTAAGAACGTCGCCTGTCAATCTGCACTTCCTTGATTGCCACCTTCCTCCCCGGGGAGCAGGACGGGCTCTGGGTTTGTCTCCCAGGATGTCAGGGGCGGGTGGGCAAGCCAGAGGTTTGAGATGCTGGTAACAATGGGCCTCTGCCTGCAAAGCTTGCTCCAGCACTCCTAGCGGGAATTCCTGCCACATCCCGGCCCTGGGCTCTCCTCCAGCTGGAGGCAGAGCACAGCCAGCACTGAGGGGGCTCCTACAGTACCTGCTTCTGCCAGCAAGTCCTTGCTGCAGGATGCTGCAGGGGCTGAAGTTTACATGGGGCCACTGGGAGTCTTGGGCTTCTTCTCTCTGAAAGTGCCCATTTGAGGGCTAAAAACCAGACACGTCCATCTTGGGAAGATCCTGGCCCAAAAATGACTGGCAATCAGCAAAACATGCTGGGAAACTACTGCAGGATGTTTGCCCTCCCCGAAGCAGCTCAGGTGGGATCTAGGACAGGGGGCTGGCAGAACTGTGGGCTGAACTCAGCGCAGCCCAGCTCTTTATGGACCATACAGGAGCAGCCTGGGCATTTAAAGGGTTCTCAGCACGCAACTCACGAAGTTCACAGAGCTGAGCAGACAGGCTCAGGCAAGCTGCGTGTGTGCCCAGAGCTCAGAATCAGGAGACAAACCTTCCCTCTAGTGGCTGGATGGCACATGAGTCCCACAGCCACCTTCTCTCTCTCTTACATCTCTTCCCATGCCAAGCCTAAGAGCGTTATTTTTCACCAGCCCTTAGGCTCAGGGCAGATCCTAAGGGCATCAAATCTTACAAATTCTATGTGAGTTTTTAGTGGCTTAAAACTGGCGCAGCTCTGATTTGCACAAAGCCAGACAGTCCCGGGGGTCTGCGTCCACTCTGCAGCTTGCAATGCCCATCCATGCCCGTGGTCAGCCCATGCTGAGGCTGTGCCAGGCAGCACAGTTCAAGCACAAGTGCATCCCAGGCACTGGAGAAGCCACACAGCCACGATCGCTGCTGGTTTCTGCAGCATGGGTAGTTTGTAGGGCCAGTTCTTCAGCTGGGTTTCTCCCCCTTGCAGCAGTCATTCATTGGGGCAGAGGATCAGACCTAGAGATTCTGTTGGACCTTTTTATTATGGGTCTTCATCCCAGTTTCAGGCTCACCATTGGCCATTTCTGTCTTTTTAAAAGCCCCGGAGAAGTTCTTATTTTAGGAAAAATCACAAGATGAGTTGAAAAAAACACCACTCAAAATGGCAGCTAGTGATCACTAGAGCCTTATACATGAGAATTTGGTATTTTATGCTCAGAAAGAGGCTGAGGTGTAGATTTGGAAGCCCTGGATTTCACTCCCAGGGATGTTACATTATAGCTACATTAAAAATGAATGCAGCAACTTCAACTTCTTCAAAGCAGGAAGTGAATAATTAATCAAAACAGCTCTTCTATCAGCTAAGGAAAAATGATAAATGGAGCATGAACACTAAACCAGAAGTAGAAATGCTTTTTAATAAAAGTGATTTGCTGTTCAGAATATCACAGCCCTATCCACACCTGCTCTGATTGATTATTCCCCTGCTATGCAGACTGCTCTGAACACATTTAATGAACAGAAACCAAAAGGCATTACCAGAGAGCCAGACCATCTCCTTTCAGCAAAGCCCCAAAAGATGTGCCTCTTCTAGAAACATCCTGCAATTTCCTGGAGGGACAGGAGTTCACACCCAGCACCTAGGAGCTGATGATAAAATAGACCCTAACATAAAACTGCACTGTGTAGCCGTAGTGCTCAGCTGAAGTGTTCATATCATAAAATCAGAGAATGGGCTGGGTGGGAAGGGACCTTTCAAAGGCCACGTAGTGCAAAGAATGGGCTGAGAAAGTACGGAGTGACAGTGGGCATTACAGCAATGGGGTCCTGCATCTACACAGCAAACAGATGGTGCAAGAAACCTTGATAACCCATCACAGCTCCGTATCAGCTTGTGGTTAATGAAGAGAATTGGTATCAGCCATGCCCTCCAACAGAGACAAACTTCTTGCCCCCATTTTTTGGCAAAGGAGGGAATGCTTGCCAGCTCCAGCAGGCTGTCAGGGTGCAATGTGGCCCAGAGCTACTTAGTGCTGGGGGTTTGATGCAGACATGGGAAGTATTTCAGTGTTGCTCCTGGAAGCTCCTGGCTGTCCTGCGTTTACTTGTCCCCCTGCGCAGTGGTGGCAGTGCTGGTAACCCCCACAGGCTGCACATCACTGCTGCAGTGTGTCCTTGTCCGTGGACGTGCTGCCTGCCTCTGCTGGGAATGAACACAAGAGAAGCTCAAAGTGTGAATCTTTTGGGATTCTTTAGCTGGGGGCAGGTTTAAAACCCCCAACCTGCTGTAGTCTGTAATGCCAGGCTCCTACCAACACTGCTGTATTAAAGCAGCTCTGCATGTTCATAGCAACATATTTTTTTCATGAGCTGTCACTTGACAAACAAGAAGCTAGCTGGTGACTCTCTCTCTCTCTTTGTCACTGTGCCAGTCCATCTTTCCTTTATTATGGATAGTGCCTTTCCTGAAGTGGGAACAAGAGTTATTTTTTGTCCCTTCAAATACCATTTGTGAGCTGGCTGACTAGATGCCAGTCTGAGAAAAAATAATCCCATAAAACAGGCAATGATTCCTCTACAGTATTAAAAATATACTAAAAAAATAAAACCATGTTCATACTGCTCAAAAATAACATCTCAAAGACAGAAGCATAGCAACAGGATACAATTAATATATCAATTAAGAAGCAGAAAATTCCCAGAACAAAACTAGTGACTCTGTATTTTTAATCCTGAGAAAAACTCAGACCACAATACATATCTGTGTAAGACACCTCACAAAGGAACAAAGAGGTGTCTGTCTTAGAGCATTGCTCCTATTCTTTCCTCTTGATGGACAAGCCTGCATGAATTCCACACAGATTAAAAAGCACTGAACCATGCAATTATAATGGTGGAGGGCATTCAAAATGCGTTTACTGAGAAGAAACACTGGTTGTCATCTCTGTCCTGATGTCAGTACAGCCCGTTACATAGTTCCCCTTCTGTCACTTTATTTCCAATTTCCACAATCCAGCAGGCAGCAGGAAGTCACAGGACAGGGAAAATGGCTCTTTCTGATGAAGTTACACTGAAGTACTGGGCTCCATTTGTTGGCAATTAGTTACTGTTGTTCAAATGGCCCACGTCCTCATCTTGCATCAGTGCCAGACAGGCTTGACTGTCACTCTCCCAGGATGTCTGCAGACTTTCTGTGGCCAAATCCAAGCTGTAAAACAGAAGACACAGGACCACCCCTCCTAGGACCCCCTGCCTGCTGCTGGCTCCTTTCACCACAGGCCAGGCTCTATGACTTGTCAGAAACCTGCCCAGGTCTCAGTTCTCTTCCAAGCCCGCTTTGCTCCAGCTCTGCTATAACTGACATGTATTTAAATTCACTGGATCTGTGGTTGAAGGTCTCCACTAATCCGTAGGTCTCAGAGTGATCCGTGGCATAGAACAGCTGCACCTGGTTGGCCAAGCACCGGGCATCATGGACCACCTGGGAGGGAGAACAGAGCTGTTACCATCAGGGTGGGACTGTGCCAGTGTCCCCCTGCAAAAGGAAGGCCACAGTCCTGCTCACCACATGGCTCAACTCCAAGCCACGTTAGTTTAGCAAATCTCTTAACAAACCACCTCTCTCTTGCTCCTGACCTACTTAAACACTTCAGCACCGTGTGTTTTAGCAACTCTCCTGCTGTGCATCTGCCTCAGAGGTCAAGTGTGTCTTTTGTGATCACTGCCCACTCTAAGATGCAACAAGTCCTTGTTTTTTCCTTCTTACAGCTGACCTACTTGCAAAGTTTCATTGTTTGCTCAGAGATCCAACAGGGCAAAAGAAAAGCATTACCAATTACTCCAGTTATTGTTTCAGAAGGGGTCAGGAGGTCAGTTAGAGGAGGGATATCTTAATCATTTTGTTCCACTACTACAGTGCCCAGTGCCACCAGTCCAGGCACTGGTACAGATGTGCCAATAATGGTGTGCCCACACAGAGGGAAAGAGCACAGGTGTGCACAAACTGAACACGCAACTCTGGAGCCTCCTGCTTTGACAAATAGGATTAAGCTTCAAAACACTGTTTTAACTTGTTTGTAGGTACCAACAGCTTTCATTTAAATTTACTTCTGTTAGTAAGAAAAACAGAAGCTTTGTTCTTTTACAACAATCAACTATTATACCCAAATTAAAAAAAAAGAATGCATGAACTGAAATCACCAAAGACTGATGATTCCTTTCTAGCTTTCCCTAGCCTTAAGTACACTAGGTTAAAGAAAGACAGTAAGACCATTCTTTGGCAAAGGGTCTTTGAAAGGCTTCACTGTAATTTGGTTTTAATGCAAAACTGTATGAGGAGTTGCAGCGTAAAATGAAGGAAGCCAATGAGCAGACTTCTCTTACCAAGAACTTGGAGTCCATTTCTGCTGTCATTAGTACTATCCCTTTCTCCTTCTGCAGATCAGGATAATGGTACAAGACCAACTGGCTTGGAGCAGTTTCACCTTGGGTCTGAAAGAGAGAAAGAAACCTGTCAGCATCCCATAAAAAACTTCCCTCCACTGCCGATTTGGGTGCTTGATTACAAAATTTGAACATTAACTGCCACAGAGGCAGTTACTTCCCAGGGCTTAAGGGTCAGCTCTAATTAGAAGTTCATTATTCTTGGTATTTATAGAAAATAAGGGATTTGTAGAGTTAGGTTGGTTTTTTTCCTTGACTAAAGACCATTTTGCATTTAAAAGAACCCACGATTTTTAGAAAGACATTTCATCTCACAACATCTACTGCTATTTTAAGTAGATTGCACAAACCATTCTAAAAAGCTTGGCTCTTGCTCCTGTTTTGAGACTACTGAATTTCTACCTCATTCTCTTCTACACTAGAAAGACATTTAACACCCATGATTTTACTATTTTACCTGTAACTAATGTACAATTAAACCATAATTAATAACAGCTTTTGTAATGATAATTCTTTTCAAGTTAAGCTAGACAACCTGTTGGTTAAACTATTTAGCAAATACCACATACTGCAATATGCTGATATTATCTATTTCTGGATCCTAAGTCAATTTTGAACTTTTTATCTCAAACACTCACCTGAACGTTTATCAGGGAAGTGAAGTGTAATTCTGTTCCAGACCACTGCCCCACGAAGAACTCATAGCCTTCTTTCCTTGGCAAAGCATACAGAAACTGCAGAGACATGATAAAAAAACCAAACCAATTTTCCCTTCCATAGAACAAAATGAGGCCTGTGTCACACTGGCCTCCAGCATTAATGCTTTAGTAACAGAACCACAACAGAAAAAAGGGTTTCTTTGCCCCACCAGGGGTGAGAGAACAGCAAGAACCAGACTTCAAAGCACACAATAAAGCAGAATTAGCCTATCACTATTATTTCATTACAAAATATGTTGGCAAATACTTTTATCAGTATTTTGAGACATAAAAAGGAAAGTGGAGAACATTCAGACCCTGACTTTTTTGTTCTCACCCTGAAAACCAACAGCAGAAATGGTCAAATAAAAGGTAAGGAGCATTCAGAGCATTTAATCCTGTCATTTTATCAGCTGCTCCAGAACAGGCAGCAAGCATCTTCTCTCTAGAGATTTACAGCCTATCCAGCTCCAGAGGCTACAGACTTGCTTGTTCTCCCACACCAAGGGAAGGACAACATGGGAGCAGAAAATCATGCAGGATACCTGACTGAATGCCAGTGCACTGTGCAGAAGTGCACTTCAGGCTATAAATAACTTCCCCATCTCCAAGTAGCTCAGGAAGCCAGATACATTTGATCTTGCTCTTGGCAAGTGAAGTAGGTAGGACTAATCCATCAACCCAGTAAAGTTTCCATTCCCTGGGAGATTCTGTGCTGCTGTTCTCTCAACCCTCCATCTCTTCTATCTAGATCAAACTGTTCAACACATATGAATAGCCATTGCTTTATCTGAGCACTAGGACAAGTGTTTGAACACCTGGATTTTACTAATCAGGCTGATACAATGGGTATGAACACAGGAGGATCAAAAGTTTATGGGCTAGGTTTGAAGAGGAGAGGCATTTCAGCTCTACAACCACGCACTGCCGTACGTACCGATGGACATTTCTGGGCTCTCTTCCAGATCAAATCAAACTTGTCTGCCTTTGGGGAAGGAGAAAGAGAAGTTCAATTTTCATAACACAAACGTGGATGCAGAGTTGTTCACAATCACCTCATTAACCTTTAGTGGGTACAACTTCCGCCTGGAGAAGGTCCCACTGCGGGGACAGATGGCAATGAATGCGTGGAAAGCCGAATTTTGTTCTTATTTACCTGAAAGTCATCAGTATCCCAATTTAACAAGGCTGTCTCTAAGATGCAACAGCAAGCTCCCTGGATCCAGAGCTTTATTCCTTGGATATGGGGGCCCCAAGCCTGAGGCTTACATTACATCCTCCTTCAGTAATTGCTCCACTGCATCATGTAGTGTCAACAGCTGAGCGAGACAACACAACCCTGGCTCCAAATTGTGGATTTACATCATTGTCATCTGTTCTTCAGTATAAAAGTGCAGCCCATATATACACACAATAACATATTTACTGCTTATGTTTAAATTGAAACCACAACCCTATTTGGTCAGCCCTGATGAAACCTGGCAATCTCATTCACATGTTCTCCGTGTTTCCCCAAATCTTTTGCCTAATTTTTTTTTGCTTCCCAGCACTATATTAATATCTACTCTCAGGTGTTCAGGAAAGAAAACATATGCCATTCATCAACAAGAAATTCCTTTGTGTGTACTTTTGAGCACTGGAGAATTATGCAAGGCCTTTCTTCCAGCCAATGGAAAGCTTCTGGCAAAAGACAAAGGGTTTTTTTCCCCTCGATGACACCATGAACTGCTTCCTAATGTGCCTGGGATCTGGTTTGCATTGAAGTCTTAAAAAGCTTCCAACACTCCTCCTAAAACAGTGCACCAAAGCACAGTGCCAGCCCCATTAATGAAAGACCTACATCTTTTTAACTGGAGTCCCTGGCTCTGGCCCTCTGCTACAGTAAATGTGCAAGTCAAACTATTTTCACAACATCCACATGTTGGGAAAACTGAAACAAGAAGCTGCTTGACTTCAAATCCCACACTTCCACTTTCAGAGCATACAGCACATCACACATTTAGAATACTGCCTCCCACTGAATTCAGTTGCAGCTCAAAGGGCCAAATACAATTACAAATCAGACCCCAGATCTAAATGAGGTTTCAAGAACTCAAGAAACACACAGTTGTGAAAAGACAGATTTAAGAGATTGCAATCACAGAATGACCCTGAAGAATAAAGAGAAATCCCCAAAGTGAAAAAAGCCTCCTTCAGCCTAATGCAAACTAAAAACCATTAACATCTGGAAAAGTTATCAGGAGTAAGAAATATGATCTTATCTCAGGAAAACACCCTGCAATCTCAACGAAAGGCAGTGCTGCCAGTAACTGTAAATATATGAAAGTAAGTCATAAGTGATTAGCCACATGCAAGTTACCAGCCAAGTGCTCTAGGACTGCCACATTAACCTTGAGGCAGCTGCCTGTGCTGCAGGGAAGAGGGCAAAGAAACAAGCAACTCTGAGAAAAAGTAAATAAAAATATAAATGCTGCTTCTAAACACTAGGGCCATGTGAAGAGTATTGGATGCTTGTATTAAAATAAACCTGGCAATTCCAGCCAGGTGTGCAGAAAAAGGCCCTTGATTTATTGAAACTCCTCTGAGTGAGAAAAAAAGGG
This sequence comes from Corvus hawaiiensis, assembly GCF_020740725.1. NCBI lineage: Eukaryota > Metazoa > Chordata > Aves > Passeriformes > Corvidae > Corvus > Corvus hawaiiensis. The sequence continues at coordinate 24,774,895 of NC_063221.1, forward strand.
ATATGCATTTCTGGAAACAACAGCCTTTGTTTGGGGCAGTAAAATCACTCAACCCAGAAAATAAATTTTTTCTTGAAACCTCATTTTCCTTTAATGACTGATTTTAAAAGCAGCAGAATCACCATTGGAAAGCTTTGCATGCTGGCTTTTCAAGTGCAGAACTACAGGGGAACTACTTACAGGAATAACAGCATAAACCGTGTCTTTTGCAGAAAAATACTGATTCCAAATCTGTAGAAAACAAAGATGAGATACAGCTAAAGTTCAGCATTTAGCAGTAGTGTTAAATGCTTTGAAATGTCAACTAACCTTTGTAAGCACTTTGAGAAGTCATTTTTCAATCAAGCCTGACTTTCCTGCTAATGCAACACACTTCTCCTAAGGTTCCAGAGTACTTGTGCCAAACGACAGATTCCAACCAGGTAAAAGAAATCTGCAGTGGGCTCAGAGGTGGCTCAGTATTTATTAACCATCAGAAGTGCTTCTTACATCACACTAATGACTTTTGGTTGGGGTTTTTTGGTGGTGGTGGTGATGATTTTTTTAATAAAGAACATATAAAACATTTTCAACAGCAGACAAGTCTTTGCATAATGCTCCTCTGTGTCGACAGTCTTTTTCTTCACCACAGCAGGATGGCAATACCTTAGTGTACCTGTACCTCCTAGTACCTCCTAAAAGGACTCACCTAGATGGAGAAAACTTTATCTTCTCCAATGGATATCCATGTGAACGTGCTTTTTATAAATACACATCCACAGTTGCGTTTTATTTTTCAGTCTAAGTAAAATTTCCATCCTTACACATAGATTACTGTTAAGCACAGATGTGAAGCAAAGTTTATTAAATTTAAATCCGTCACCTGTGTTATCTCCCCTGCTGATTTTTCTTTCACCATCTCAACATTAAGAATTGAATCAAGTGTCTGCAAGAGAAAGCATAAAGAATCTGGCATGACGGCAGTTCTGTGATCATGTAGGAATCCAGAATGAATAGATGCAATTACAGAGAAAAAAAATCAACCTAAAGGAACTTAATTCAATTTATAGTGTTAATTAGTCCCTTTAATTGCCAAGTAAAATATAGCAGCAACACACTGAGACGTGAATTCACACAGAGGCAGAGTAGATTCTTTCAGGACACAGCACATGCTTTGCTCCACTTGTGCAGATCCCTGCTGAAGCTGCAAGAGGAGCTGCAGCCTTTTGCCTTCAGCCACCTCAAACGCGTGCTCTTTGGCAGATTTACACTGAGACTTTACCAAAATAAAAAAATGTGAAAGGGAATTCCCCTGTCCCTGGGCTGGCTGATCACTGCAAATGTATTTTCATGCTGTAAAAGCAGCTTAACCCTTTCCATTTATTGTTCAGAACAGATCCCCCAACTGGAAGGAACTTCCAGGGTGTCACAGAGAAAGGACAGGATAATAAAAACCCAGAATGCCAGGAGTTTTGAGGTTGAACATGATCCCAACAGTAAACTAAAATCTTACACTGAAATGCAGCATAAGGAACAGCAGGATTATATCAAAGTGTTCTTGACTGAAGCACTGACTGTGGCAATACAGTCAATCCACACCCTTGCCTTGCCACAATGCCCCCTCCTAACACTTAGGTTCATTTCCCTTACCTTATCCCTTGTGAATCCTCCCTTTGATGTCTTGTTGCCCAAGCCTTCTGCCTGCAAGAAAACATCCTTCTTTAGTTTTACAGCTAATGCTTTAATACCATTTATTTGCCTTCCCTGCCACACCTAACCTACCTGCTGCCAAAAACTCCTGAGTGGGAGCTCAAGATACTTGAAGATCACTGCAGTGTATTTTTAATAAAATAAGTGATTGATGAGGTGAAGTAAATAAGATTAGTGTGAATTATGAATTTCAAGGCCAGAAAGGATTAGTCAAAAGGAAACTATTATGCATTTTGGATACAATATAATTGAACAATTTTCTTGCATTCACTAAAAAATGATGAATGCAGGATTGTGTCACTCCTCTGGCCAAACTAATCTGGAGCTAATTAAACTTGAACAACGTTTCAAGCAGGGAATTTACAGTCTAAAAAATAATACAGAGGAATACAGTACAATGCTTTTAGCAATCAGACAGTGAAATTCCAGGACTCCTACTGATATGGATGCTTCCAGTTTGTAACATTATGCTGATCCCATATAAATAACATTATAGCTTTAATGTATGTGATTTACAAAGAAAACTGGCCTTGCCTTTTCCTCCATGCATCTGATAAACTCTCCTTGTTTGGAATGTCCCACAGGCTGCTTTTTCACTTCACTTCTTTTTTCCATACGGGATTCAAACACATCTGGATTGGACCTGAATTGGAAAAGGGACTATTAACAGTACAACAGAACAATAGAACAGCTCGAGTTGGAAGGGACCCATAAGGAACATCCAAGTCTAACTCCCTGCTCCTTGTCCAACTGGACATAAATTCATATAACTAAAACATTCCAGTTTGCTTTTAAATAATCTTAAGTTTTTAATTATGACAATAAACAGGAAAAATCAATGCAGAGTTAAGAAACTGTGAAAGCTGTTTCACAATATCTCCTACGACCCAAGGCTTTGGATTTGTTTTTGGCACTGGATTCCAACAAGACCAGGTTAGATGGGGCTCTGAGCAACCTGTCACAATGGAAATTGTCCCTGCCTATAGCAGGAGGGTTGGAAGCAGTTGATCTCGAAGGTGTTTTCCAACCCAAGGCATTCCATGGCTCTGTGAGCGCCTATGAAGTCTTTTGCTTCATTTACTTCTATTGCTAAGTAAGGTGACCCACCTTTTTCAGGATAATTCAAACCCATGATTCCTCTCTGGGCTGTTCCCATTGTGGCCTTGCCAGCAGATGGACTTACACCTAAAATAAGACCAACTTCTGCCTACTCCTTTTCTATTCAAATCCTCCTTTACAATACAACAAAAGACTAGAAGTTGGAACACTCTTCGCCTGCTCCAGTGGTTTCCAAAGGTGGAGAGCAGTGCTGGGTGATTAACATCATTTGGCCTTTTAAAATGTTTACTATGATACTGATTCATGCTCTTAACTTAAAATTTTAATTTCATCTTCGCAAAACTATTTCTTATCAAGCTGACCACCTTGGGAGACGACCCTCACTGAGCTGGTGCCGACCACATGTGAATTTCAGGGCAACTGGCCTAAACTAATCGAGTTTCTCATGAGGGCGAAAAGCTAAAACAGAACGACACCCCTCCTCGAAGAAAGAGCTCCCCCAGCACTCCCTTTTCCCAAAACACAGCCCGCCCACCCCCTTCCTGCGCCGCCTCCCTCAGGGCCCACCTCCGCAGCTCCTGGATCTTGTGCCGGTACTTCCCGTAGAAGGGGTTCTCCTCCAGCGCCGCCTCTCCCGATCCCGATCCCGCTCCCGTTCCCGCTGCCGGCCCCAGCACCCCCCGTGCCGGCGGTGCCAGCAGCCCGAGCGGCCGGAGCGCGGCGCGGCTCCGCAGGGCCGCCCCCAGGCCCCAGCCCTGGCACAGCGGCCCCGCCATGGCTCCTGCTCCCCTCAGCCCGCCCCGCGCTCCGCCCTCTCCCCTCAGCCCGCCCCGCGCTCCGCCCGCTCCCCTCAGCCCGCCCCGCCATGGTTCCTTCTCCCCTCAGCCCGCCCCGCGCTCCGCCCTCTCCCCTCAGCCCACCCCGCCATGGTTCCTTCTCCCCTCAGCCCGCCCCGCGCTCCGCCCGCTCCCCTCAGCCCGCCCCGCCATGGTTCCTTCTCCCCTCAGCCCGCCCCGCGCTCCGCCCGCGCCCCTCAGCCCGCCCTGGCCCGCGCCCCTCAGCCCGCCCCGCCATGGCTCCCGCTCCCCTCAGCCCGCCCCGGCCCGCCCCGTTCCACCTCCCCTGCCAGGCACCAGCCGGAGCCGCACACTGGACAGGAGCTTTTATTGAGACACGTAAAAGTCGCATTACATGATAGAGCGCCGCGGAGCGAACAAGCGCGGTGGGCACGGCCCCGCTCCCCGCGCAGGTCGGTAACCGCAGGGGGAGGTACACAGTGGTCACCCAAACCCACAGGTACAGCCCGAAAGCTGTACCAGGAATCACGGCACAACAGCAAGGCTCGGCGGCTCATAGCTCTGTTCCTGCTACAGCTCGCTCTCAGCGCTTCATTGCTTTTGATTTCACACAAACATAGCTTTTTCCTGAAGGACTCGCTGCCCAGAGCATCCAGCCGCCCCTCTGGTACCCCACCAGCAGCCGCACGAGTTAGGGGAGGGAACTGATTTGGATGAGTGTATTTATTTATTACACTCACGGCTTTTCATCAAACACCGGAGAGTAACCCTGCCCACATCTGGCGTCAGGGCTTCTGGAAGCATGCGGGATGGAGAGCGGTGGCGTAGCAGAAACCTCGCAGGGATGGGACCGGTGCTCCCAGCCTGCAGCACAGAAGAGACCACTGTACCACTTGGATTTTGTCTAATTGACAGCAGCACAAGCCCATCCTACAAGTGACCACAGCACTTAGCCATCGACTGTGCCCTCGACATGCAAGTGAAGAAGCAGCCGTGGGCTGAGCTCCCTGGGCACAGGCAGAGGACACGGGCAGTGGAACAGCACACATCAGGTCTAGCTGGCATTTTCACTACTGCTGCTGAAGAGCCTTCTAAAAGTAAAGCAGACTGCAACAAAACAAAACACTGAAAGACTCACAAGGCAGTACCATAATCTTTTAAATTTTAAGGTAAAGTTAAATTTCATACAAACAAACTTCCAAAAATATTTTGCAAACTCTGGCATATGGCTATGATACAGTATGTACAAATAAAATATCAGAATGGTTACATTTTATTGCTTTTTTTCTTTATTTGGTTAAGGAATCATACAGTAGTGTATAAAAGGGTATGGGAAGTGGCAAGAAGCACGTGTTGGCTTCTTGTCCTCTCTAAAGCCCAGGTTGGTTGGTTTTGTTTTGTTTTGAAATACGGCATTTTCAAACGTCACATTAAAAGCATTTTGGTACTGGGTGGCATCTGCATTACCCAAACAGGATAGAAGAGCAACAGTGAAAGAAGCCTAGGAAATGGGTAACAGGGCTCCATTTTGTACATTCCTTTGCTGATTCATACTTCCAAAATACAATTAATGATAAAACATCCAGTCTAAAGTTACATAAAAGTCAACAATTATGAACTGACTTCCTCATAAACTGATGTTTCAGCGAGCTGGGCAACTCACTAATCATGCAAAAAACTTAACAAGATCAGTGATATTTGTGAGCAAAATCACCCAACTTGGCCCTGATCTAGCCTGCAAGAGAGAATCCCCTCTGCGAAAGTCATTTTTCTATGTTCCAGAACATAATAAATACACTGTGTTTAGATCCACTACTATAAACAGATCTTTAAGTTCCTCTGTAGTAAGGAAACCTCACTTACAAACCATGTGGCAGTACAGAATGATGATGCTGTTGCACATGCCTACACAGCTTTTCACATCCTTCTGTTGGAAAGAAGACAAAAAATAAAGGTACCAAGAAGGGATCACGGTCACAACAGTCAGGAAAGAGCTCACAAGTCTCCTCTGGGCCTTCCCACCCACTCACACTCCCGGAGTGTATCAGAGCACTGCTGAGGCATGACCTGCTCAGGTGCTGCTCAGCAAGCTGCACTGTAGCCTTTTACCTCTTAAGCATCTATTAAAGCTATTCAATATGTTCATTTAAAAAAAATAAATAGACAGGCTCATCTCACAAAATATAATCTGAATGCAACACAGCGAAGCCTAAAGAACGCTGAAGTGAAAACCCAAGCACTTGGCAAGTTAATTGCTCCTGTAGGCTCATGATATAAAAACATTTTCAACTCTTCCCTTTAAAAATACATCCTGCTGTAGATGGGCATGACTTACCCCTCCAGCTTTCCTCTGACTGAGGCCAAATTTATTCATGGATATACTTAGTCAAAATCAGAAATTTAGCTGAAGCTCTTAACCCTGCATTCCAGGCTCAGTCTCTCATTATAAACAGCTTACTACCAACACAGCCCCTGACACAACTTCTCCTTAAATATGCATAATTTACTCTATCTCAAATATTTACAAGCAGAAGCAGCCCATCTTCACAAGACAGATTTTCCTTCTGCTCTACATAAAGTGCAGCTCTCTAATTTAAGGCAAATTTCAGTGAAATATAAAACCATAGTTTTATTTTAGTATGTACACATTTTAAGTTATAACCAATAACTCCCTTGAAAAGGAAATAATGAGAGGAAAATGTTTCCAAGTTTGGGAATTTCCTGGATTTTAACAAAGTCCCAATATTATGTCCTATCGACATATAAGTTTGTAAATTTCTTTTCAATAAATGCAACTGAAAAAAAGAGGTGACTATGTGTACAGTAATTTAGCTCCAAAGATCAGTAAAACACTGGGAAAGTGCAGCCATAGCTTTTCATGTCCTGTAGCTTCCTTTAGCTACAGTAACATCCACCAATATCACATTTCTAAACATATACCCTATACACCTAGTGCTAATCTCAGTTCTGTTAGCGTGTATTTCTCATCTCCATCTGTGTCAAACTCCTTAAAGCTCTGGGATTCTTGGGCTGTGGAGCCAAGCAGCTTTTGAAGATCTTGGTATGAGAGTTTTCCATCAGCATCGGCAGGTGCTTTTTTGAACAGTTTCTGAAGATCTGCAAAGAGAACAAGGATTGAGAAACAGCTCCTTTAAGTACACAGGAATATCCTATAAGCTGCTTTCCCAGTTTTACAGCCCTGTCTCTTACTACCCAGTAACTACACATGGCATTCCTGAGTGAGGAGTTTGCCTCCTATGTTGTCACAAGCTGCTGATAACAGTTTAGGAGAAAAAAGCATGAACATTTCTGGATTAAATTACACTAAATCTGAAGAAAGTAATCCCTATTTCTGGCCACAGCTAACAGCCCATTTTACAGCCACTAACTGCATGCAGATGCAGTTGTCCCCCACAAAAGCAAGCTCTGAATGACAGTTGCTATACCAACAGGACAGATGATATAAAGGGAAAAGTGTCTATTCACTTCCTGATGCAAAGAGTTGCCCTTTCAGGAACTGAAGAGACTGAACAGCAAGATCCAGAAACCATTCATCTGACCAGGCAGTGTTCTCTTGCAAAAAAAAAAAATACAGAAAAGAAAAAAGCCCCAGAACATACACATTCATAGCTACTTCTTTTTCCTTCAGCATGTTAATTCTGCCCTTGACTTCTCTCCCACTCTCTGGGGCACTCGATGCAATACTTTGGGTACTCAAAACAATTATAATTCACTAACAATGCACACTCCTGCTTAAATCTCAGTTTCTTTTCTTTTACATGCTATTCTTTCTTTTCAGTTTTTTTCTTAATTGCTGGGATTTTTTTAAAGCCCATAGTCCTCAAGCTGTTAAAATTGACCTCGTATCTCCCAAAATGTTTATACTTATCCTCTCCTAAACATTTACATGAAATACTCAGAAGAAAAGGTCAGCCTGAAAAGGACATACCTTCAATGCTGGAAATTCCTGGTAAGGACAGATGGCTCAGCTGCCCGTTCCTCTCTGTGTTGTCACCAGCTGACCTTGAAGCCACCCTTGATAGCTCTGTGGGCTTTGCTGTAGTACTCTGACTACTTTCAACTGTTACAGAACAAATTCTATTAGTCTTACTAATTCCACAGAATTACAGCTAGCAAAACCAAACAAAAATCCAATGAAACTAATTACTTTTTAATTTTTTTTATCACAGTAGCTGTATGGGATAAGAATGCTGCAGTATTTCAGAAGGGAGTGGTGTTGTCCCCTTTTACCAATAATTGAAAGGACAGTCACACAGCTTTCATCTTCCATTCTGGACTAGGAGGTGTGTATTTGTAAACTCCCATACAAAGAATGACTTGGCAGTGTCTTCTGCTCCCCCTTCTGAGGGTGCTGAAGAAGCTTCATTGAGCAAATGACATCTGCCCACCTGGGTTGCTTTCACCTCATCAATATCAACATTCCCTAACAGCAAGGTCTAAACTTCCAAACTCCTGCTTGGAATGAACAAGCAGCACAGTTCTATTGTAATGAAATATTTAAAAATCTGATGCTCAGCAGAAGTGCAGAATCGAAGTCAGCACAGAGGCAGAGAACCTTCCTCTATGATACATTTACATTTTGAAAAAGCAAAGCCAGATGTTCCTGGGTATAAAGTTCTACAGTTAATCACTGCATGCCAAACACCAGCTATTGATCCACAGGAATCCTGCCATATACATTTTAAGTCACCTTCCAACTTTTGGAGTCATATACAGCTTTCTGGTTTAGAAACACCTGTTTCTTACTGCTTTAACTAAAAAGCCTTCATCAAAATCTTAAGGAAGAGTCTGAATTATCCACCTTAATTAGTTATTCTTTGAATTACAAAGGGAACATCCAGGTTTACAGATTACTGTTAAAAGACATTCTTACCATTCTTTGATGCCTCAATGGGTCTGTCATTTTCTGGCTTGCCTGTGAGAGCACTCATCCGTTGAAGAGTCTCTTTTAGTTTTGATACCTGAGTATCTCTAGTTTCTGTTTCCTGCATATGTACAGAAAAAAATATCTTAAAATGCACCCCTTCAGTAAATGTAGAAGATCAGCAAAAGTAGTAATTTAAAATGTGTAAGCAGTTTTGACTGACTTAGAGGTATCCAGGCTGATCAAGTTTAAAATTATAAACAAGATTTAAAACCAACAAACAAATACAAGAATCTATGGGATGATGTAATGAATAAATTTACATGGTCTGTAGGAAAACAACAGAATCAGTACCTCAACCTGAAAACCAGGCAATTATTTTGCATACACCCATTTCAAAAGAATCTGATTTTTACTTTCTGTATTTCCTACAGAAAAGAGCAAGACACTGAAAAACTGTAATATAAAACAGTTAAGCCCACTTGGAGTGAGCACTTATACATTAATTAAACTGCTTAGCTGTTTCAAAGGTTTGTCTGCAAGTAGTGGCAACCCTCATGTAGGAGCCACTGTATCTCTGTTCAAGTAAAAGGCCCACATTTTTTAATCTGCAGCTCCCTTACTCTTTTCATTGGTACATTCCAGATGACAGGTTGAGTTCACATCAATGCAAGCCCAGAACTGACAGTGCAGCCTGTTCACTCATCCACCTTCTTTCCAGCAGATGGAAACTAAACTCAGCAGCATCCCCTCCTATCCCCAGCCCACAATTTGGCCATTCAGTTAAACTCACTCCCAGCCAGTGAAAGACCATCACTGAGAGGGGCTTCCAGCACATCCTTGACTCCACTAGTGCCTCTTTGCAGAACTTTGCTCAATTAAGGTCCATTTAAAACATCTTTAGAAAGACAATTACATGCTCTACTAATCCAGTGTTATTTGTATTTCCTTACTTTACCTTCAGATTTTTACTTGACTCAGTTTCACTATCTAGTTGATCTTCATTTTCCACTTTTGGAGAGGTAGTTGCATCATTCCCCTTCAGAAAAAACAGAGCAGAGTTTATTTATGTGCTTTTTATTTTCTACAACAGAGTTTCTTTCCTTCAAATTTGGCAGACGTGAAGCAGAGACAGACCAGGGCAGATACACTGTAGAATAAACATGAAGTCATAAAAATGGGTTATATAATTTACCTCAGCAATGCCATCATGTTCCTTTATTGCTAAACATACAGAAGACGTTCTCACAGACTGGCCCCAGTGTGGCAAACAGAAAACACTGGAAGAACTTACGAACTTATTTAGGAGGTTTTTTTATTACTGTTTTTCTTTTAGAATTTAAGCACTGTTGAACAAATGCAGAGCCCCACTTAGCTCCTCAGGGTGGCTTAACAGATCTATACCAGAGTGATTCCTAAAACATAGCTCAGTTTGTGATCCTGCCTCAGAAAGCAACCACCCAGCTCTTAAATGTCACAGTGTTTTGGACATTTTCCTGTAGATATTGCAGAAAATAAATAAAATTCTGCTTCTGAGACACTCTTAATCTGTTCAGAAACAAATTCCAGCCTTTTATAATGAACTCCTAAGTATCTCAAGTTTCACTCTGATATTTTCTTTAGTTAGGTCTGAAAAGCTGTATCTGCAGTGCAAGGGAAGTAGCAGCCTGAGTAGACACCCTGAGCCACCTCTTACCATGATGGTAGACGAGTTCTCTCTTTTGTCCAGATTTTTCATAACAAGGGGGGAGTTTTCCAACAGCGTCACTTTCCGGCTGAGGTTGCCAAGGGCTGAATCCACATTTAGAAGTTTGATGTCATTCAACTTTTGGTACACCACTACAGTATTATTTAGCTGTTCCAAAGCTGCATGCAGTGCCTGGCTTTCCTGAAATATGGACACAGCAGGTGTCAGTTTACCCAACCTGTGCAGCAACTCCTGCTATTAACAACATAACTGACCCAGTTTAACTCTCCACTGACATCACTGAAAACATCCAGCTGGAAGGTTCCAGAAAGTTATTCCAAGTTTCTAAACGTTTGAAACTGAGATTCTTCCCCAGGGCTAACCTCTTTGTTGCTAATGTAATCACTTCAGCCGTGCCAGTGAACACAGAAAGCCTATTCATCTCATTTTCCAGGTCAAGCTTTGTAAGCACAACAATGATTTTCCCCAAGAAAGCATGTACTGGGCATATTTATATACAGGATTCATTTTTGAGGAAGATATTGACTGTATTAGATGTAAGTTAAGTGCAGTCGTTCTGTTCCAACCCATTCAGCTAAACACCTACACATTAACCTTTTTTTTGTTGTTGCTGAATTACTGCTTTCCACACCTCATTACATTGAGGGTGACTCCGTACAGGCCACTCCCAAGTTTGCTCAGATTAGCACGTACCTGCTATAAAATCCACTCCACTAAAAGCTTTTAACTTATTTTCATTTACTTTAGTAAAGCACACCTATAATTTGTCAGATATTGGTTTCACTCTTTTTACTCTTCACCCAGTCAGAACACAGAAAAAATCCACTCTCAGAACAAGGCATTCTCCTGTTTGCACATACACAGGAACAAACTACAGCAAAATACCCTTATGATTTGCTTTAAAGCGTGCTATCTGCATTGTATTGATAAAAACCATACTTTTTGCACACTACAGTACTGCAAAACACATGGCTAAGTTACATATCCATGACATTTGTACCAAAATCCCTTATGCAAGGAAGAAAAATACCTTTTTGCAGTATTCTGTCTCATTTCCCTCAGTCCTTGGCACAACAGTGGAGGGAAGTGAAGGCAGCTGTTTTAATTCCTTCTAAGGAAAGAAGTAGAAAATTGTGTTACAAAATCCCTGTGAATAAGTGCTTAATAAGTGGCAGACTGGAGCTAAGGATGTTTTGCTACAATTACAGTCACTCAGGGCTGCTGTGCATGCAGTATTTTAACTAGGCTAATAGTTTTCTCTTTCAAACACATAAGGTCCAAATTTATTTTCATTAAACCCTCCTAATTAACCATTCTCCATTTAATGAAGTGTTATGATACACATTCACTGCTACCATACACACTGCCATATCTGCAATGTTTTCAGAGCACCCACTGACTGAATCAAGCCTTATTACGTGTCTAATTTAGATTTTATCTGCAAGAATTCTTGAATTGCAGTTTAGCTGAAAAACTGTAATTACCAGCTCAGTTTGTCAACCCCAAGTGAGAGGTCAGGATAAATACAGTGAGTAGTGTCTGGTAAAGACAGTCAGTAATTTCATCCTGATATGGATTCTTAATTCAACCAACAAACTATCTCAATTTTCTCACATCCCCAAACCTAAAACAGTGCAGACAGCTACCATAAGCAGTACCCTGCATCACACAGAAGCATCTCTCAAGCCCCCGTATCTGTGGAGTAGGAAGCAAAAATATGCAGGATAAGAAGAGTAGAAAGGAACAATTCTGGCTCCGGAGAAATACAAACTTGGTACCATATAGGAGATGTCACACAGGGATTAGAAGATTAACTAATTAATGCATCAACCCACAGAAACCTCAAAAGTATTTCAAAGGCAAAAGGCACAACTCCAAGCATTTCTTTAACTTGCTTCATATTAGGCAGTGTTAAAGCATTTTTCTTACCACGTCATTCTGGAGTATTTCTATGGATTTCTTGTATTCCTCAATAGCAGTCTGTATATTTTCAACATCATGAGCCACACTGGTAAGGGTGCTACCTATGTTGGCTACAGTCTGCAATAAAAAAGATGACAGAAATCTCAGCCTTCCTTCAACTGCACTGTCTCAAAGTACCAATCAGCTGAACACAATGTTTTGTTAGTGAAACTGCAGGCAGGCTGCCACAAAAATATGCACAGGAGTTTGAAGAATTTGGAACTTTCTTTGCACTCTAAACTGCAAATTATACCCAAAGCAACCTCTGCCCTGGAGGACCTCAGGACACCTTCAGCACCCTTCACCAGTATGAACCAGTCTGAGAGGAACTCCCTCAGTAATCCTTCAGGATTTAACACCAGCAGGCATCTGTATTTTCAGGAATGGTACCTACAAGGAAAAAGGCTCAAGAAAACCAAATCCTACATAAGAAACGCAGCCTTGTCATAGGATCACTTAGGTTGGCAAGGACCTCTAACACTGAGTCCAGCTGTTAACTCAGCACTGCCAAGTCCACCCTTAATCCATGTCCCCAAGCTCCTATCCACATCCTTTAAATACCTCCAGTGACAGCAACTCCAGCACCTCCCTGTACAGCTTGCTCCACTCTCTGAAAACCCCTTCAGTGAAGAAATTTTTCCTATTATCCCATCTAAACCTCCACTGGCACAGCTTTAGGTCATTTCCTGTTGTCCTATCACTTGCCACTTGAGAGAACAGCCTGACCCCCCACCTGGATCCAACCTCCTTTCAGGGAGTTGTAGAGAGTGATAAGGTCCCCCCTGAACCTCCTTTTCTCCAATCTAAACACTCCCAGCTGCTCCTCATCAGACTTGTGCTCCAGACCCTTCCCCAGCTCCACTGCCTGTCTCTGGACACGCTCCAGCACCTCAGCGTCCTTCCTGAATTGAGGGGCCCAGAACCGGACACAGGATTTGAGGTGTGGCCTCACCAGTGCCCAGTACAGGGGGACAATCACTGCCCTGGTCCTGCTGCCACACTACTCCTGATAAACAACATGCCTTAAGACTGCTTCTGACAGGACACTCTGAAAATCCAGCCTGCTTGCAGCAGCAAATAAGGAGCTTAGGAAACAGCTTTGTACTCCTCCCAGAAAAATAAATCCTGGCAGCCCCATCAGCCAAACCACTCATTGCTTTGCATATCACTAGCTTGTTGATTACACATTAATTTTGTAGGGATAGGAAATGAGATGTGGAAACCCATAACGCCACAAAGACTAGACTAACATTAGGTGTTAGCCCAATAAATGTTTACTGCTAACATTAGGTGTTAGCCCAATATAAATGTTTATTGCTAAATAAACAGAACTGCCGTGGAAGAGCTCTGCAAGTCTCAACAAGCCATTCTTTTTACCAAAATAAATGGGACAGTTCTTTGGTAAAAGATGCTCAGCTAAGGCACACAGTAAGATATTGTATTAACAGAAAGCAATGCATTTCCTTTTCCAATTAAAAAAGCTAAACAAACCACCTATTTGCATGCAGTTATAAAACTGCAGACAGACTTTTTCCAAGTATCTTACATTATATTAAGATTAGCAATTTGAAGGAAAGTAACCAGAAAGATCAGCTCCAGGGTACACATGGGACAGTATAATACAAACAAATACATCTCCAAAAGGGATAAACAAAGGCCTTTAAATTTTTTACCTGCCACACATTATCACAAGACCATACAATAAATAAAGTCAAATTTTAAAGACAAGAGAAGCAAATATTCCTTGCAACTCAGGCAGCTCCCATTGTCACTGCTGCCTGCAAGAGCCCAGCTGCAGCTTAACACACAGAACACATTTAGTGATAGCCACATTTACAGTACTCACCTTCTGAAGTTTCTCTACTGTGAGGGGAAGAGAAATCAGGTCAGCAGCAGATTTTATATTGTTTTTGAGATGATTTACTGTTGAGGTCAATAGTGATATCTAAAACCAAAAAAGAACACTTAGAATTAGGTGACATAATCCTGATTCTGACCTTCCCCAATACTGATGTGTAATATTAAAACATAAGGCAATACAAAATTATACATGTACACACCCCTGTCACTAGGTAAGAAGTCCTGTGTAGGCTGCATTAAAAATATTCTGTCTCTTGCAAAAGAGCAGGTTTTTATTTATTTTTTTTTAAATGAGAGCCATAGAAGACCCTTCTTTTCAAGAAGGTACCCTCTGCCAGTTTTACATTCATCCTCAGAGAGAGGCTGTTGCCCAAGAAAGACTTAAAAAATTGTGCAAGAAGTCCTCACATGGAGGAAACCATCACCCACTTTTGTATTTAGCAATGAAACCCACCTGGCAAAACCCAGCAAAGCCATGCAACCTCTCCAGCTGAGTGATGGGGAAAGAAGTTGCACCTACCACTCCAACCCTCTACTACACAACTGGAAGAGAGACTAAAATTCACTTTCTTCTGGTTAAAAAACAAAGTTGTTTCGCAACTTGAGGAAAAGATCCTCATTTTACATTAGGTCAATGCTGATCAGCTGGCATGCAGACTCCCTAGCTCCACAGCTGTGAACACTGGCTGAGATTATTCCCAGCAGCACATCCCAACAATTCATGGATAAAGAAACAGAGAAAATTTTGATCCCCCGAAGATCTGGCTCAGACTGTAACCAGATCCTGAGGTAACTTGAGGGCCTGCAAGAACCATGTGCAAGTATCTTTAACACCCAGGTGCAGATAAGAGCATTTTTAAAAGTCTCATGAAGAGCCTAAATAACTGGCTAAAACAGTGAGATGCTAAAGAAAGCAAATCAAACTCTTAGGTGTGCCCCAGTAAGCACTTAACCACCACATGGGACTGAAGAAAAATCAATCTGAGCAGGCACCTCAGTACTCTAACAAATTAAACCAGAGCACCTGTGTCAAGCAGAGTTCCCCCCACACACCTCTCAATACCATTCACTGTGAGCAGCTCTGAACTTTTACCCGCCAGGGCAGAAATTTCAGTAAAAGCCTTGCTGGATGCTTCACTTGAAGTGTGTTTTAATAGAGCAGCTGAGCAAAGAGCTCTCTGGTAAGTGGTTTAGTTCTGGCCCCATCAACAGTGCCAAGATTTACACCAGCTCAGAGGCCGAGTGTGTGTTAGCAGGTTTTATATTCACAGGACATCCGGCCTTTGTTTGCAGCAACAGGAGCTTGCTCTGAGTCAGGTAACTCTTTTCCACACTTACAAAACACTCTCAGAAATTTGAAATGTCAAATCTCTCATCATAAACATCACAACTATTTGGCAGGAAAATTAAGAACTGCACAGTCCTTGGGTTCTTTTAAATTCTGCCTGAACTCTTTCCACCAGTTATGCAATTTCTCCTCTTGTCATCAATCTCCAGCCCAGCTGCATGCTCAAGCTGGGTTTTGCTTGTTTCAAGTGAGGTTTATATTCTATTTTAACTTTAAAAATAAGAGCGACGTATACGGTCACAGAAGTCCTTAGATAAAATTAATTTCCATTAAAAAAATTGAATGGAATATTTTATTACTTTTCAAAACCAAGGACTGATCCCCTCTCACCTGTTTATTGATCTCTGTGATATTTATCCAAATTTTACTCAGCCCCAGTTCTCCAGTCTCAATTTGTTCTAGCTGCTTTTGGTTCTGCACCAAATCTTCATTCAGTTTAGGAATTTCTTGGAATGATGTTTTTTGATTAGATTCCACTAAAAGAATGAAAAAATAATTAAATATGTTTAAAAGTCAAACCAAAACAAAAATTCAAGTAAACAACAGTGAAAGGCAGAAAACAAATTACAAACAGCAACATCTACAGCAGTGAAAGAAGGCAATAACAGTTTCTTCATACAGGTTTATTGCCAATTCTGGATTCAGTGTTTGCTCAGAATGACAGCTCTTTTTTGTTTTAAGAGTACCAATATCTGCAGAGAGAACCCAGAGAGACTGTACTAAATTTAACACTTTGCATAGTCCTGTCATTCTGGCATCCTCAGTAGGTCTTTATTTAGTGCAGTTATTTTGCATTACCTCCACAGGGGAACATGAAATAGTAATGGGCCTGTGAATAAGAATTGCCAACAGTCCCAGGGCAAAGGAGGCAGGTGAAATGAACCTCAGTGCCCTTTTCAAGCCTGCAGAGGGACTGCTGACAATGAAGCGAATTCCAGGGAGATTAATGTAATTAGTTGCTCTGTGTGACAGAAAGACAACTGAAAAAATAATGTATAAGCTTATACATTAATGCCTGTTGGTAAACAAATCAATAAACAAGGTCCTTGGAAATAAAGTCAGTTATTACTACCATTAATACTAGAAGGGGGAAACGTGCAGCTCAAAGCAATTCCAGTGAGCCTCACAAATGCAGCTCTTCCAGATCTGCAGTGACTAAGCTGTTTAGCTGTGCTGTGAGGCAATCCTAAATCCCTAGGTCTGAGAAACAAATAAGCAAAGGTTTTGAGATGGAGATGACAGAGTTCTCCAAAATCTGCACCTCCAACCTGTAAGGCATCACTGGAAAGCTCCACAACAAACAGCCATCGTTCAGACAAGACTGCCAAGAGCAGTGGGACCTCTGCGTATTGTAGCTAGCAGAACAAATTTCCATGTGTGACCCCTCCAGTCAAAAGGAGAAGCCTGTGGAGTGGATACCTAAACACACAAAACTGGAAAGCTGTGCATTTTCAAAAACCCACCTCACTTCTCTTGAAACAAGTGCTAAAAGAACTTTTTAGGTGCAAAGTAATCTGCACTGCTTCACTCAAGGTACAAACAACACTTTGGGGTAAGACCTTGAAAGGTGTGTTTTAGCCAAAACAGACTGAGAGCTAATAGTGCATTTCACACAAGCAGTTCACACTAAATCTCATTTTCATAGGCTCTCACAGACAAATTATTTTCTGTTTTGCCCCTCTCACTGTGTACAGTGAGACTCTGCTTGAAGAGTTTTTTGCAGCACTAGGAAGGTTAAATGCCACACGTGTTCTTAGCATCATTACTGACAGCTGAAGGGAAAACACGACATGACTTCCTCCTATTCCAAACAAACTTGATGCAAAGATGTCTTGTTTATAAAAAGCACTCATACCATACTCACTTCATGCAAAGGATGGCAGAACATAACAAATACTGCCACAAACATCTGTTCTTATGGGGAAAAAAGTCTGGAAGATTCAGAGAAAGGTTCCTTTTCCAAACTTGTTGTATGACAGATGGATCACCTGCCTTTGTTTCTCTGTTCACCCACACATTTCACCACGGCAAAATGTTACCTTTTGGAACCAGGTTGTTCTTACTGCCTGCTTTTTTTGTCGTAGTATTTAAATGCTGTGCCTCATTATGAGGCTGCCATCCAACTCCTAGGCATGCTATTATGTTGGCAAGGAAATCTGACACGTTTATTACCAGACAAAGCATTAAATGCACAGCTCTTCTGTCAGAGCTATTAAGAAGAAAACAAGCCCATCTGTAATTGCCAGACAGGGAGAACGCGCTCAGGGAGAACAGCTGCTTTAACAAAGAGGTCTGTGTTGAACAGGAATGATGAAACTTAACTACACCAAAGCCAACAAATGCTGTCCTCGTGCAAAACTTTTACCACCAGCACACCCTTAAAGGGGAGCAGTCCACGAAGAGCAGCAGTTGCTGACCCAGAACACAGAAACAGCCACTGCAGAGCTGCTGGGAACACTCACAGCCACAAAGCAGCACCTGGAACTGAAGGTATCCTCCAGAACTGGTGGACAGCAACTACAGCCAACTCTTAGAGTCCAGTATCAATTAATACAAAAGCACATCTATCAGCAATTCTCTCACACCCAGCCAGCCTGTTCCACCTTGGCAGACAACTCCCCACCTCCCATGCCTGAACAGGAACACCTAAACACCAACAACAATGAATTTCTACATGCACTTTCTCAATGCCTCTTTTACCACAAGCAAAACACCACCTTTGCTGACCTTTTTCAATATACATAGGATTTTAAACTACTAACATAAGGCCCCAAAACACATCTTGTGCCCAGAGGTGAGGTACAGAGAACCAAGAGCATACCATACATGCATTCCATCAGCATTTGTGATACCTCAGCTCTACAGAAGTTATTATATTGAAATCTTGGCATGGCAATCTTGACATGGAGAGAGAAAACCTGAGCCCTACAAGCAAAACACTTCACCTTAACTCCACACCTCGAAGTATTAAACATATTAACTCTACACTATTCGTAACCTGACGTAAAAGTTGAACAAGAACAGGTCAATGCAAGCAAGATGAACATTCAGAGGATACAGAGGGAAAATATAGTACTGAAGCAACATTCGAATTGCAGTAACTCCATAGCAAGTATCAGAGGTTTTTAAAAGAGTTCAAGACAAGAATTTTTCTTTTTTTTTTTTCTTTTTATTTTTTTTCCGAATTCCCTAGACTGCTTTGACAGGGCTGATCAGAATTTTTTTAATAGGGTTTTTCCTTGGAAGAGAGCACTTTAAAGACCAAAGTCAGGAATTTTAGAAATGTATATGCAAGCAACTACAGGCCCACCCAGTCCAGTGTGCCTGCTCCTCAGAAGATAGAGAGCAGGCAAGAATATCTAACATTCACCTTAGATTCACCAACTCTCAGTGTTCTTGGCTCAGAGCATTCCTCAATTCAGAAGTGATTTGTCTGCTCAGTACTTCCAGACTTTGACTGAGCAGGCAAGCAACTAGAGCTCCTCATACTGCCCAAAGAAAATGTGCAATAGTAGCTACATTCATACTTACTAGTTCGAAACTTCTCCTTTATTGCATCCAAATCCTCCTTGAGAGCCACCTGCATCCAGACTAAGCCAACACATGCGACCACGCAAGCAGCAAGAATGACAAACGCACATAAAGGGTAACAGAACCTGCAGCATCGCAGGTAGTCTCCCCTGCAGAAAACAAAGTAACAGCTTGTGAATATACAGCAGTGCCTAGAAAAGTTTTATTTTAAATGCTGTTCTAGCAAAGTATGGGACAGTGTTGTAACAGCACACATTTTGGCTGACAGGACTAACAGAGTGTTTTCAGGAATAAATAAGGCTATGAAGTCAGGTCAGGGCTGTTACTCTCTATTCGGTTGATCCTCAGCATATTTAAAAGCAGCTGTCAGGTTTCTGTTACTAAAATATCCTGCTCTGCTGACATAAACTTATGTCAGGCATATCTGCTTGATAGTTTGGAAAACACGCTTTAAGACAAGGTATTACCACAATGTTACAACAAGTACTTCTAGAGCGTTCTAAATTGTGAAAGCCCAAGGTTCCCTGAGACATGCCTCCTTTCAGGTATGCACAGAGGCCCATTATTAATGCTGTTACTTAACTGAAAAGCTTATTTACTGGCAAAAGCACACCACGTCCCCGAGAAAGCCAGCACTGCGCCAGCTCGCAGGACTGTGCCACGCTGAGCACACACACTAGTAACTGCGCTCAGCATCCCCAGGAGCTTGCCCCCGAGTTTAGTCCACAAGGACTTGCGCTGCGGTGAACACAAAACAGGAGAAAAAGACAAAAGCCAGGGGATGGTCCAGTAGGAGCCGTCCCTGGCCATGGCTGGGGGTTGGAACTAATGATCTTTACGGTCCCTTCCAACCCAAGCTATTCTGTCACTCGATGATACTTCTGTCCCCAGACAGGCAACCTACGGGGTCGGACACGCTCAGTGCAGCTCCGAGTGTCCCCTGGCAGTCCCCAGCCTCGCACACCCCCTTTAGCCCCCCAGCCGCGAACCCGACCCGCTGAAGGCAGCGCAGCCCCGCCGCGGAGCCGGAGCAGGACCTGTCCGAGCAGGGGCCCCGCGCAGCGCCTGGGACTCACTTTCCGCAGCGGCCCCGCGCCCCTGCGAACTCGTCCTCGTCGGAGCTGGACTCGGAGTCGGAGGCGGGCGGCTCGGTGCGCAGCAGCCGGTGGCCCGAGCCCTTCTTGGCGGGCTTCTTCCTGCGGCCGTCGGCGGCCAGGCCGATGAGGGCGTTCAGCTCCTTCCGCTTCTTCATCCTCTTGTGGGGCGGCGGCGCGGCCGGCGGCTGGCTCCCGCCTGCCTCCTCCTCCTTCTCTTCGGCCGCCGCCGCCGCCAGCGCGCCCCGGCTCGCCAGCCTGCGGCCCGGCGGCGGCTACAGGCGCTCCGCGGGGCCGCGGCTGCTGCTCCCCCGCCGGCCCCGCGGCGGCTCGCCCGGCCCCACGGCCGCCGCCCGCCCCGCCCGCGCCATGGCCGCTCCGGCCGCGCCGCGCCCGCCTGCCTGCCAGCAAGCCGCGCTCCCACTGGCCGCCGCGGGACCGCCCCGCGCGGGCCGCCGAGAGCGGGCAGGGCCGCGGGTTCGAGTCCCGCCCCCGGCGGGTGGGACGGGCGGGGAAAGGGGCGGTGAGGCGCGGCGGGGCATGGCCTGGTTGGTGCCGCCCGCCGCGGACCCGCTCTGTCCGCTCGCCCACCAGGCTCGGTGGGGGCTGCTGCTGGCAGACATAGCGGTGACAAGGAAGCGGTGTGGCCCGGCAGCTGCCTGCCGTCTGCCTGCCACCAAGCCGTGCCAAAGGCGTGCCAAAGCTGCCACGGTAGCCGGCCCTCGGCTGACACCCGGCATCGCCAGCCGGCGCGGTGCGGGATTCCCCGCGCTCCTGCTGGGGAGATGCTGTCCCGGTCGGCGCTGGGATGCGGCTCACAGTGCCGGCAGCGGGGAGGCAGACAGGGAAGGAGGGCGGGAGCCGTCAGCCGGGATGCGGGATGGGAAAGGGTGGAGATGAGGGTGAAACGTCGTGAGGCAGGAACATGTGATGAAGAACTCGGGAGGAGGAATCCCAGGGTACGGTCTTTCCCTCTCTCTTTGGCCTGCGGTCCCGGCGCGGAGCCAGCCGGTGCCGGCGGTGGGGGACTCGGGGCGGGCAGTAGCTCCCAGCCGGTGCGGCAGCGAGCGGAGCGTTCCCGCGGGATGCTCCCCTTCCCTTCCTCTCCTTTCCCTTCCCTCCCAACAAGCGCTGCCGTGATTTGGCAGCCGCTCGGACTCTGGACCTGCCTCTCCGCCCCGCATTGGCTGCCGCGGCCGGTGCCGCCGGGGCGCTGGGGGACGCCGGAGGCAGCTGCCGGCGGCTCTCAGCGGGATGATGAAGCTCCTGTGGCTGGGCGTGGATGTCTCCAGGGTGCTGCACCTGGCCGCCGTGTTCTGCCTGACCTGCGTGCTGCTGAAAGCCATCCAGCTGTTCCACCGGCGGCGTGAGCTGCTCCGGGCGCTGGCCGACTTCCCCGGGCACCCGACCCACTGGCTCTTTGGCCACGTCCACGAGGTGGGGGAGAGCCGGGTCTGCGCTGCCGGGAGCGAGGGGGAGTGCGGGGAGCAGCTTTCCCGAGGGGCGTGTGGGAATGATGCTAGTGGGACTTGTTCCCGTGGTCCGGGAGAACTGCTGCTCCCAGTCCGCGGGGTAGGTGAGAGGCGGGCATCCCTTTCCTCAGCCAGAGCAGTGTGCTGTCGCTGCCCGTGAGGCTTAGAGAGAGCATGGCTCACGCAGAGCTCCCGCAGGCTGCTGCAGACTGCACGGTGGAAAAGGGTGGTGGCTGGTTCGAACGCAAAGAGAGCGGTAATACAGTGTGGCATAGGCAAGGTCATCTCGGGATGTGAGCCGGCATCGGTGCTGGAGGCAGCAGAGCCGCGCTGCTCTGTCCGGGGCAGGCTCCACTGTCACCTCTCTGCTCCTCTGACAGCCAGGGCAGGGCCGCAGAAGCTCTCCTGCGGCGCTGAGCTGATGAGATGCTGACCAGATGCTCGCTGCTCCTGGCATCCAGGAGTACATTCTCTCCCCTGCCAGCTTGCATCGGCCTCACGGCCAGGTGAACCAGACAACTGATCATTCTGAGCCACGTTTAAGCCACAAAACACGCCACAGGCATTGCATCTAGCACAGGGACTGTGGATCTTCTTACAGTTGCATTGAAGCCGTGAACAACTAAACTCACGTACATAGGTGAGCCTTGTTCTGCTCACTGGTGGCAGGGATGACTCTTCCCCGAGGTATGCATCTGCCCACACAGATCACCGCGGCTGCCTTGGCAAGCAGATTTTCACAACTCATCAGCAGCCTCACGAGGCGTAACTAAGCTTGCCTGATGCAAAAGGCTTTTCTGTACGTGCTAAAGGCTGCTTAAAATCACCTTGCCCTCTGCTGGGCTCTGCTCTTGTCTTGTCGTGGCCAAATCTGTGGCACATTAAATAATTGGCACCCTGAAAAATGTCTGGGAAATCAGGAGACCTTCCAGGGCTTGTCTCTCTGCTGTGGCAGCACCAGTTTTGCTGTGCTGGATGGGACAAGCAGTCTTTTGGCAATGTAAGCATGAAGATGGGCCAGTTCAGGGCTTTGTTACACTGCCAGTTAGACTTTAAAACTGCAATTAAATAAAGTATGTTCTTCTGTTTGTTAGTTGTGACTATTTGTCCTGGATGGGAATTTGTGCCAATCACTTGCTGTCATCATGGCTAGGTTGTTCGTGGCTCAACTTTTACCTCAGACAATGTTTGTTTGAGAATTCCTTTTTGAAGATTTAATCATTTGCTGATTAATGCTGCTGAATTCCCAAAGCCTAACAGTTCGTCGAGCCAGCAAAGAAACCAGCAATGCTCTGGGCACACGCTGAATACAAAGTTTGCACACACCTCGAGGAGGACCTTCGAGCTGTATTCAGGGAGAGCACTGACATTTCCTGTTCTGTTGATTTAACTGATTATTTGCCAGTTTGGATCCAGGCCAGTTTAGAATCTCAAATGTATTTGTCATGCTCTGGGTGGATCTCCTGGGAATACATCACTTTGTTTTAAGGCATTCTCCGGGTATTAGTCTCTGCTTATCCAAATCGCTCAGTAGAAATGACATTAAAATATCAGGAAGCGGTTGTGTGGAGCTGTTCAGTCTCACTGCAGCAGCACGACTTAGCTAAAACCCAGAGTGCCAGCCCTGAGCTGACCAAAGTGGCTCCCCATGGCCGGGGTTGGTGGGAAGCAAAGGACAGCAGGGTCACTGCCCCACTGGCACAAGGTGTCAGTTCCTCAGCAGCCCTTTGCCCACTTCTGCCCTGTGTGGGGAGGAGCCAGCCCGGCTCTGGCTGCACGAAGGACAGCCTCATGCTCAGATTTCAGCTCCTGTGTTTTGTCTATCATTTGCTATCAGTGTGTAGTCATTAAAAGTGCCCTCAAGCCTCTTCCTTAGATGCTTTTAGTGTTGGATCCATTTCAAAACTTGCATTTCAGCATGAGATCAGGCAATTACCTTTCTTTCTTAGACCCAGGTGGGGTTTATGCTTTTCTTTTCAAGCCCCCAAGGGAGAAAGAAGTAGAAGTAATGGTCTTTCATGCAGAGCCGGGTAGCTGGAGCCCTGATTAAGGAGTGGGAACTTTCTATTCCTCTGCAGCTCACAGAACTTTACACTCTCTGCTCCAGGAGTGCTCGGTGAAGCAGGTTACTCACCTTGAGGGTAACCTCTCCTCTTAAATAAACCCATTCAACCCTCTGGCCAGCACAGGAATGGTTCTTGACAGCACAAACCAAGGCTGGTGCTCCAAAACAAGGCTGGATGCAAAAGTTTCTAGGATTAGGACTTCTGCCAGTGAGACTTGCTCAGCATCTCCCAGTTACTTCCATTATGCTTTCTGTGATTCATGACAGGAGAAGCACAAGCAGCTGTATCAAAGGGACTTTCACATGTTCAAGTGTCACTTAGCTAAAGGCACTGTGCCAAGCCCTGCTTCTGCTGGCATTGCTGAAGAGGTGGGCACTGAGGAGGGCTTCCTCCTTTTGCCCCAAAACTTGATCCCTGAAATCAGAGAAATTGATGGTTCTGTTTACTAAGTTCACAATCTTGAACCTGAGTAAGTGAAGTTGAAGCTGAGCTTTCTGTAATAAGTAATAAAGGGGTATAGTTCATAATTCTGCTGCGTGTGGGAGACACACGGGCTGTGCTGCAGGGACTCCCCCAGCTCGTGAGGAAGGGGGTGCTCAGCCTTGGAGCTGAACCTGTACATGCCCCCCCCAGCCTGTGCAGCCCCTGGCAGACGCCCCTTGTCTCCTGAGTATCCTGTCCGAGATAAGCCGCACGTGGCTGATAATTTGATGTGCGTGATTATTTGAGTACGAGCCATGTCCTGGGTTGAGAAACACCAGCCAGACTAAAGACTGAGCTGAGCTAACTCAGCACGAAAGCGCCTGAGCAAATATTCACTTGATACAGTCAATAGGGTGACTTTGTGGCTGATTTCTGCACCAGTACGCTGATTTAATTAATCTTCAAACTTCAAGTCAAAGCAGCAGCAGCAGCTCTGTCAGACCTAGCTTACCAAAATCCTTCCCTTTGCATATTGGCCCAGAGTAGTTTCTGTTCAAAGAAAAAAAAGAATCTTACAAGGTTTTGTCTCTGTGATTTTTTTCCTTTGCCTGTGACTGTGGAGCTTTCCATGGGTCTTTCCACTTGTTCTTTGTCTATTGTCTGAACATAACAGCACAGGCTATAAAAGCAATAAAGCAGTGATCACTTTGGAGTGAACCTGCCACTGCTGCTGATATGAACGCTGGTGCTCATGCTGCTCCTCAGATCGCAGCTTCCAAGGACAGGAGGTAAATCTTTCTAGGAGCACCAGCTCTTCGTTGCCTATGAAATTCAATTCACAGAAATAAATGAATTCTTATTGTAATGATATTAACCAGTGTTCTCTTCACTCCATTGGTGACTTTGGACTCATTCTGTTGAATTTTGCCTGGACACTGGCCTTCTCCACCTAAATGTCTGGAGGAAGCTGCGATTTCCCAGTCAGGAGGCACTGCTGGGGCAGACCCAGCAGTGATGCTGTTGGCTGCTGTAAAAGTGCTGCTGTATTTTTTCCCAGCTGCAGGGTGCTAATTGCTCAGCCATGTGCAAGTGAGAATATATTTGCTTGCCACAAGTGCAGATGCTGTCTGGGACAAATCTGAGTCTTCTATGGAGTGGCCATGGAAAAAGAGCAGGTAACATATATGAGCTGATAGGCACCGCCTCGTTGCCTAAGGATGTTGTCTATCTCAAGGTCAAGTGATAAGGAAGAATTATTTTATATGAGCTTTAAAAGTAGCAAACATCTCTACTACCCATGCTCTGCAAACACAGAGGAACAACACCTTGTTTGCCCTTATCTGGTTTTGTGATCAGAAAGACCTTGAACTTTTAAGACAGAGTATTGAGAGATTATTTAATTTTTTTTTCTCTGAATCTATGTATTCTTTCTCTTTTTTCTTTTCCACAACTAGTTTCTCAAGGAGGAAGATGTGCTGGACAAGTCAGAGATCTGGGCACAGAAGTACTCATATGCTCACCCTATCTGGTTTGGGAGTTTCTCAGCATTCCTGGTTGTTGCTGATCCCGACTATGCCAAGGTTCTGTTGGCCAGAGGAGGTGAGAGATTATGGCTTCAGCTGTGGAGCAGCAACCCCAGCCTGCAGATTTCCCATGCCAACCTCAAAATTTACAGCAGGGCAGGGTTTCACAGAGAGGGTTTCTTGCAGAAATCATCTCAAGGCATGGAGAGATACTCCTCCTTTGTGCTGTGCCCTGGGTGCTTCAGGCAGAGGGCTGCAGGGCTGACCTGACTCCAAGTGCATTGCTGGAAAATCAGACTTCCTCAAATGCTCCTTGAAAGTTAACTACTCAGTGCCTGATCCCAGCAAGGAGAAGACACCTGGGAGCTTTTTTCTAGGCTCAGAGATCTGGCTCCTACTGCAGAGGAAGACCTTTATGCATTGAGAAGAAAAGGTGCTGAACAGTGGTCTCTGAGAGGGTTAACCATTTATCACGCTGCACAGGCTTTGGACTACCAGTATTCTTGTTTTTTCCGGTGTGGGCATCTGCTTTTATATGTGCTTATTGCCAAAGTTGTTTTGTTGTGAAATACTGGGAGTTCTGCAGGGATGCCACTGATTTTGCTTCATACCCAACCAAAAGTGAGAGCCCAGAGGGAGCTTTCAGCTGCAAACCAGTGGGTTCATGCTATTGAATATATTGAAAATACCATTTTATTTTCTCTTTTTTTATGTTTTTTTTTTTTTTCCCACAGACCCCAAGGATAATATCAGCTATAAACACCTTGTCCCATGGATTGGTATGTATTACCAGGGCTTTGCCTGCCAGGAATGATTCTGAAGTTAGACAAAAGCATGTTATAAATAAACAGCATTGTACTTGCTCCTTGACGGAGTTATACCTAAAAGCTTCCTGCAATTATTACATTTATTGATAAAGGTGCTAAGTAGTTCTATTTATTTTCAAGGAAGGAAAGTTCAGACATAACATATGTACAAATTCTTACATGTCCACAGATAGCAAAGGCCGGTGGTGGGAGAAGCTTAGATTCAGTGGAGGACTGGTGAAAAATATATCTGCTGTTCTGAACTTTCTGAACTTCTCTATTCCAGCGGGGTTGATGTTTCTTTTCAGAGACACTGTTGTGCCATTTCGATGGGCAGGTCTTTCCTCAGCTCCGGGAACCCTGGAGCTGATGGCAGCATTTGCAAAGACCCTCTCACAGCAGTTCAGACACGAGATTTAATCATGCTCCTTGCTGACACTGTGTCTGCAGGCAGGTGAGAGCAGCCTGCTGCTTGTTCCCAGCAAAACGTGCCTTGCCTGTGTTTCCCCAGGGAATGGGTTGCTGATCTTACACGGGCCCAAGTGGCACCAACACCGAAAACTCCTGACTCCAGGGTTTCATTATGATGTCTTGAAACCGTACGTGGGCCTGATGGCAGAGTCTACGAATGTGATGCTGGTAGGACTCACAGTGCTCCTCTCTCTGCCCTGTTTTCTTTTCCCCATCCTGTCTGGGTAGGAGGTAAATGCTGGAGCAGGGTTTTCTTTACCTGGTAATTGTAAGGACACACTGTGTCCTGGTGGTCAGTCTTTCTGAGTCACCCCAAATCCCTGCCCTTGAGCTGGAAAGGATGAGCAGGTCAAGCCTGTCTGCAGTGATGACATCTCTGGTGCTGCCTTGGGATCTGTGGCTGAGATTTCAGGATGAATGTTACTGCCATCCCCAAACCCTGCATGATCTCAGTTCCAACAGCAACTTCTTACAAGGTGTTTGTCTAAATGAAGAATTGAAGTAAATAAAGGTTCATAATAAATCCCCCAAAAATAAAGGTTGTAGCAGAGCTACACTGTAACCTAAAGGGTATCATTTGCTGTTGGCATACCCGTGACTGGACTGCAATCCCTGCCATGCCTCATAAACAGTGAAAATGCATTGTTCTTCAATCCACTGGTGCTGGGCAGGATGGAAACCAGTAGGAATTACAGGCAAAGGGCACCAGGCTTTGTGCACATGAACTGGAGGAGTCTGGGTGCTGGATCTGTTCCTTCTCCGTCACCACCCTCACTCCAACCTCCCCAGCAGCTTCAAACGGATCCTGGCTGGATTCCTCCTGCAGCCCAGGGAGCAGCCAGGAGCCGAGGGCTGGAGAGCCAGGAAGACTTTTGCAAGGCTCACAAGTGCCTGGGAGTTTGGAATTCCGTGTGCACAACGCCAGCGCCAATTGTGTGAGCCCGTGCCACCAGGTGGCAATCGTTGTATGTGCTACGGACGTGCATCTGTCCCTGTAAGCCTGGTTTGGACCGTACTCCTCCCTCTCCTCTCTTTCCCAGCTTTTAAGTCAACTCATTCCTTGCCACTGTGAGGGGACAGAGGATTCATCATCACTTCATGTCTGCTGGGGAAGAGAGACAGGATTTATAGTTTCTCTAGGGATCAGAGTGGGGCAAGAGCTCCTGTATTACATGCTGGGAAAATGCACTGGCACAGAGATCGTGTGACAGAGAAAAGAACCTTGCTCCGAAGTTTGCATCCTGAGCACCAAGCTCATATGTGCTCACCAACAGACCCAGTGAAGCCCAATGCCAGCATATGCTGCTCCTACACAGAGAACACACTGCGTCCTAAGGAAGACTTAGATAACTCTCCATCACCCAGAAATGCACCTGTCCTGGGCTTCTCCAGGGTGCTCTTGCCTCAGGATAAGGTGTAGCAGGGCTCACCACCACCAGGATCCAAGAGTAGCAGCTGCCTGAGGCAAATCTTGTATTAACCATCCCACTCTTGGCTTCTCTTCTCTGGGATTTTGATGGTGTCTAAGGGATCCCCTTTTTTTTTTTCCATTTCTCAGGGATGTATCCCTATCTGAGCACTCATTTAACCAGGGTATGACTGCAGATCCATGCAGAACTGACCTTTGCCTTCTCATTTCTGTCTCCTTTGTGCCCTAGGATAAGTGGGAAAAGCTAACAGCAGACGGGAAGCCAGTGGAGCTCTTTGAGCACGTCAGCTTGATGACTCTTGATAGCATCATGAAATGTGCCTTCAGTTGTCACAGCAACTGCCAGACCAACAGGTCAGTGCTGGCTGCCCCAAACCCTGGCAGGAAGTTTGCAGCTCAGAAGGGAAATGGGCAAATTGCTTGTCACTGTGCTCCCAAATTTACAAGCTTCCTATTTCCCACTCTCCAGGAAAAACACCTACATCCAGGCTGTCTACGACCTCTGCCACATGGTGCACCAGCGCCTCCGCATCTTCCCCTACCACAATGACATCATTTACTGGCTCAGCCCCCATGGATTTCAGTTCAGGAAGGCCTGCAGGATTGCTCACGACCACACAGGTATTCTCTGCTGTCATCCTCTCCCAAAACTTTGGAAGGAGGCAGTCAGTCCCTCCTTGCCTGTGCAGTGATCCTGCCCAGAGGCTCAGAGCTGAGATCCAAGCAGAGCATCAGCTTGCAGTAGTGGTCTGATCTAGGCATGAAGCAAAGGGGTCCCACAGCTACCTGGTTATTAAACTGGACTAATGGAGGAATTGCCCTCAGGAAATGCTCCTGTAAAATGGCCAGAGACTGGTGAAACAAGGGATGAGCACTGCAGGCAACACTAATGCAAGGAATGCTTTTATTTTCCAAGCCAGGTGTGATTTTAATGCATGAAGGGTGTGTAAAACAGGCTGAAAAGTCTGTGGTGGACTAAGAAGTTTGCAGAAAAGGATGGCAATATCCATGGCATTTGTTGCTGTGCTGCTGAAGAGCTGAAGTGCCTGGGGTGCAGAAGCACAGATCAAATGCATCATGGACTGAGCAGTGCTCACCCCCTTGGGTGAGCTTTGCATTCAAAGGCAGGACAGTTTTGCAGCTTGGCATCTCCTGGTCCTGCTGAACCTTTAACCCTTTCTCCCCCAGATAAAGTGATCCATGAGCGAAAGGAATCCCTTAAAGATGAACGGGAATTTGAAAAGATCCAGAAGAAGAGACATTTGGACTTCTTGGACATTCTGCTGTGTGCCAAAGTGAGTGGTGAGGAGTGTGTGTGTGGCAGGGCACATGCCAGTCAGTTTTTGCAAGGGTGCCACAAACCCCCAGAGACCCTCAGGGTCCATTAAAAAAAATTCAATCCATAAAGAAAAAGAAAAATTAGCCCAGTCCCACCCAGTTGAAGAGAGACCAAGGTGATCCAATTTTCCATTGTTGAAATGTTGGCAGTGTCTTTTTGGGTATACAACCTGCAGAGGGATTTCATAGTCCTGGTGGTTTAATATGGAGGGATAAAGAGATTTAAAATTGAAGGGAAAAGGGCCCTGAATTCAGTGTAAACAGACATTGATTTTGTTTATATGTATCCCACAGGTAGCATCACGCCCCTTTTGCAATAGCTGAAAGAATATAAGGATATTTATATATTTATATATGTGTGTGTGTGTACTGTAATATATATATATATATAAATTTTACATGTATGGTCCACTGAGAGTGTTTCTGGACTTTTAGGATGAGAATGGAGCTGCACTGTCTGATGAGGACCTGCGTGCCGAGGTGGACACATTCATGTTTGAAGGCCACGACACGACAGCCAGCGGCATCTCCTGGCTCTTGTACTGCCTGGCAATACACCCTGAGCACCAGCAACGGTGCAGGGAGGAGATCCAGAGCATCCTGGGGGACCGGGACACAATCCAGTGGTAAGGCTGCACCATTTCCTCTGCTGGTAACTCTTTTCCTATCTCTGCCATTTCTAAGTGAGCAATGTCTTCAAGGCTCAAAAGCTGGGGTGCTAAAGGTTGCTGCATGCCCAGGGACTTCACAGGATGGAGCAGATCCTTCAGCTAAGTCTGCCACCCTGGAAGGGACATTCTGCATGCCATACAAGTCCTGGGCCACCAGCATTGCTCTTTGCTCTCTCCTGTTTTCTCACCACAGGACATCATAGATGTGCTTTTCACCTTTCGCTGTCACGCTGCACTTGAGATTGTTCAGTGGTTGTCCAGGTTGTTCAGAGGTGTCCTGGCATCCCCGGCCTCCAGCAGCCTGTGACTGGACATTGTGGGTGCCTCTGTTCTGTTGCAGGGGGATCTGCTCAGGGGGTGGATGTCTGTGGGTGAAGGGACCTCCCAGCACAGGCAGTGGGGGTGTGTGGGGCTCAGCCTGCCTGTCCCAACAGGGAGGACCTGGGCAAGATGACTTACAGCACCATGTGCATCAAGGAGAGCCTGCGCCTTTACCCCCCAGTGCCTGGAGTGTCCCGGCAGCTCAGCAAGCCCATCACCTTCCCTGATGGACGCACTTTGCCGGAAGGTCTGTAAATCCCATTCCCGCTGCACAAAACTCTGCTCTCAGGCACCAGCTGCATCCTCGCTGGCACAGATGTTCAGGCTGGGCTGTGCAGATGTTCGCTTGTTTCTTTGTCAGTGAGCCCTCTTCTCCTCCTCAATTGTTTTCCAGGCAGCATCACTGCAATAAGCATTTACCTCATTCACAGAAACCCTGAAGTATGGAAAGATCCTTTGGTCAGTTTTCTTTTGATCTCCTAATAATTTTTTCCCTTTATGATGTGCCTCTTCCCATGTGCCCTTCACCCGTTAGCAGGAGAGAAGAATTCTCTCTCTCCTGTGGGGTTCTTCATAAATTAAGGGGTGTCACATTTCTCAAGATACCAGTCAGTACTGTGTTCTTTAAATAATTGCTTCTCCTTGCTGCATATTCTTAATTTCCAGGTGTTTGACCCTTTGCGTTTTTCCCCGGAGAATCTCTCTGGCAGGCACTCTCACGCCTTTCTGCCTTTTTCTGCTGGAATGAGGTAAGGGGAATTGAACACTGAAGGTGTAGTGGGCAGAAACAACCACCTGCAGTCCTGGCCCTGCAGCAGTGAATAGTTAAATGAGGATATAAGTGTTTGTGTAACAGAGGGGTTCTGATACCAGCAGGCAAAATGGGAAGGCAGCATTGCCAAGCCCCTTCTGGGGACAGGGAACTGGGTCCCAAAGCTGTGGAACATTCTGTTGGCTTCCTGCAGGGAGCCTGCTATCCTCTCCTTGATGCAAAGATCCCATCCCACCCTCCTGCCCTTTCATTCCCCCTTCTCCCCTCCCCTCAATCCTTCCCTTTGCCCTGTGCTCACTCCTTCAAGGCAAACACCTTGCAGACCTTCCCTGCTTGGAGACCCACCACCTCATCCCTGCTGGCCTCTCCTTTAGCTTCCCCATCTCCCTCCTTCTCCATGCTCATTGAACACACATTTATGAGCTCCCAATATTCCTCTAAATTCCTCCTGCTCAGCCCATGCCTCTGGTTTCGCTGCCCAAAGCACTGCCTGGAGCCCCTGAGCTGCAGAGGAGAGGATGTGTGCTGGTGTGGGAGGGCTGGGATGGGCTGTGGGTGTTTGCTGTGCCCAGCACTGTGGTGGAGGTGGCTGAGCTGCTCTGTTTCTCCACAGGAATTGCATCGGGCAGCAGTTTGCCATGAACGAGATGAAGGTGGCACTGGCTCTGACCCTGCTGCGCTTCGAGCTCTTGCCTGACCCTGCCAAGCCTCCCCGCAAAATAACTCGGCTCATCCTTCGCTCCAAGAATGGGATTCACCTGTACTTAAAGAAAATCCGCTGATGCTGGAAACCTTCCTGCCTTTACCAGAGGAAGGGACCAAGCAGATGATGGACAATGTTTCTTTCTCTGGGGCAGAAGTGCAGGGCAAGATTTGGGGATGAGGATTCCTGATTTCTGTGCTTTGTCTACTAGCTGAAAGCCCTTTTCAGGCTAGGCCCAGGTAGCTGGGATGACATTGCACAGACCACTGTGAACCGTCTGCTCCAGGGCACTGATCTCAGAGCTGCCAGGCATGGCCATGCTGTCTGTCCCCTTGCACTGCCATAAGGGCTGGCCTGGCCTGGGAACATCTGCGGGTCCCACCAGCTTCCTTCTTACCAAATCCTGCCTTCACACTCGTGTCCTGGCCAAATCTGTGACCATTTCCAGCCCTGCTCCGTCGTCAGCACCTTCCTCAGTGCCTGGAGGTCAGCCCTCCTCTCCTGCAGTGGGGACAGCCTGTGGCAGGCCTCTATCTCACTTCTCACACTCAGTGGGTCTCTATTTTGTTGAAAGCACTGATTCCAGTTTGGGCTCTGAAATTCTGCCCAAACTGCAAAATATTCTGTAATTTTTGTCTTAATAAACCAATAATTTTTCCTGCAACAGCAACTGTGTTGTTTATATTGACGGTGCTTGTCTGCTTCATCACAAATGCAGTGTAAAACCCATTTAGAAATGGAAGATGGAGAGGAAGCCCACGAGCAGCAAGAAATGACCCTGGACAGGCCAGGAAACTGCCTGTGAGTCTCCAGGCACAGCCAACACAGCATCTCCTTCCATGGGCTACTCTTAACAGGGGTCCAATAAGCAATCTTCAGTCTAAGTTCTGATAGTTAGAAGGTGTGTGGGGGAGGGGGAGATGTCCCTGGTTTTTTAGTATTATTTTATTTTCTTAAGCTGATAAAGTTATGAGAGTTGGTACACTGGAGGACACTAGTGAGCTGTCTTCCTCCCCTGCAGGGATCATTATTGGGATAGAATATCACACATCAAATGTGGAATCCCAAAGGCTGCTGTTGCAATTATCATCACAGTGATGTCAGCTGTGGTTCCAGGATTGTGAGAAGGCTGCTGTGCAGTAAGACAGCAGCTGACTTCATACAGCTCCCCCCTGCAGAGGCTGGTTTGCAAGGATATGCTGGGGCAGCCCAGGAGAAAATCCACTTTCTGCAGCTGCCTGTCCCCTCTTGAGACATGAGGTGCAGCTCTTGAGCTGGAATCACAACTATGCAAAGAAGAGAGACAGAGTATGCTTAACAAAATATAAAAAGTTACAAAACTATGAGACACCACAAGCTCTTTGCAGGGCCATATCAGGATGCAAAATTATCTCGATAAATTGAAAAACTGTGGCAGTGAATGGGATGCAAGTCTGAAACACAAGAGCAGGCACAGACATTGCACAAAGACAAGAGAGGAAATGACTGACAGGCAGCAATCTCTCCAGTGGGTATTCAGAGAGACAGAAAAGGTAATAATAATCAATAATATCCTGCTGTTGCAATCACAGCAAACATCATACTTGGATGCATAAACACAAATATTTCTCAAAAATTTTTCACTTGCTTCTCTTTCAGCAAATGAAATGAGACAGTGTCCTTCAACCCTGTTTGGAGATTTAAGTATAAAAGCAACGGCATCTACTCCAAGCTTGCATACTCTAAAGTGCAAAATGAGAAAATTTTTAATCAAAATAACTGAAATTACCAGAATAAATTACATATATCTCTGTATTGGATGCAATTTTCTTTTAAAGACAAGATTTGAAAAAAAAGCCATCTAAAGAGGAATGGATGGACCTTGGCATTCCAATGTGAAAGATTAAAGCATGAGCACCTAATGAGCAAGAGCAAAGGCTGAAATCATGGTGTACCCACTGAAGGAGAGTAGGTTAAAGGGGATAAAACTAGGGGAGCTTGACATAACAGTCCTCGTCTAAATAAATGCCAGCTGCTAAATTGCATTTGGGTAGATACAGATTACGTAACATCAAGCACTCCCTAAGATTTCTAAAGCCCTGACATAGGTTATCTGGGGAATCTGCAGACGTTTGAGAAGTTGGTGACTGGTTTTACTGGGTACTCCAGAAGCCCAAAGGAGGTAATGGATGTGGTGTAAGGGGCAGGTTACCTCTGGCTTGGTTTCTGTGAGTGGACTGAATTGGGGGTACAGGAAAAGCTGCACTGCTGCTTTCCCAGCTGGAAACACACGAATGTTCCGGGCCCTGGGATGGAAAAGCCTGACTGCTCCTCTCTTCATCCTGTTCAGCCATTGTCCCCCTTGTGACTTCTAGGATTCGCTAAAAATCTGCCTCTTCAAATGTGAAGAGGAAAAGGGAAGATGCTCTGCAGCATTCTCACCATCCTCTCTGTGTTGTGCTTGTGTCTTCTTTGCATGAGAAGGGAGCAGAGCCTGGTTCCCCTTGTAGCCACCCAAACCCAGCACAAGACCTGTTCACAAATCTCTCCTTGGTGCTGTCACCCCCTGAGGCTAGGAGCTGGAGACACTCTTCCAAATAACCCCACACATGGCAGCCCAGCTCCCAACTTCCCTGAGCCACATGGGCCAGCACCTCATGCCAGGCCAGCTCTCCATGCCAGGCTGGCCAGCCTGCATCCCACATCCTGCATCTCACATCCCATATCCTGCATCCTGCATCATCCCACATCTTGCATCTCTCATCCCACATCCTATGTCCTGCATCCTGCATCATCCCACATCCTGCACCGTCTCACATCACAGATCTTCCATGTCTGCTCTGCTTCTGAACTGGAGAGTGGGCCTGAGGCTGCAACAGGAGCTACTGTGCCCCAGGGCCAGAGTGAGCCAGATCTTTCCAGAACGTGATTCCTGAGAGCAATTCCCCCCAGTTGCCTTTCCCCTCCTGGGTATTAGAGACAAGGTAATAATAAAAAGACCTGGTCACATGGGATGTACTGCTCACAGCATTAAGGACAGTCAAGGACCAGCTGCAGAGAGCTTACCTCATTCTTTAATCCTTCCCTACTTTCTGCAGAAAGGGTAATTGCAAAGATGATGGGCTGACCTTGGACTGTCTGAAGGATTCAGACCTTCAGATCACTATTTTAACAAGAACTCACGGGAGGGGCTGTGTGAGGTGCAGCAAGGGTTAAGTCTTTGTTTCAGTTAAAACCAGCCTGGATTTCTCTCATTGCAGCTTGGTTTTTCAGCAGCAGCAGGGCAAAGATGCCACCTACTCCCTCACAATTACTCCTTTCCCCACAGACTGTCACCAGCACTGTGCAGCCACATCCCTGTCACATGAAGGGTGTCTGTCCATCTCAGTTCAGGGGTGGCACTTTTTCAGATGCTTCCAGGCATGTTGGAAGCAGCAGGACCAGCAGGGAGAGCAGCTGGCTTGCAGCACCGGGAATGCTGTCCCTGCACAGGACCCACGCTGCTCTCCAGGAAAATTCACTGTCAGATGGCACCAGCAATTTCCATCTAAACTCCGCTGGGATTTTACACTGGAAGCAGCCTGTAAATTAAGTAAATATTGCAACATATTTGTAAGACAGCTGTATTAAATGCTTCCAGATATACATTCATCCTTGAGACGTGTGGTCAGATGGGATCCAGGCAGCTTGCATTACTCTGCAGCACTTGCTGGGCTCTTGCCATGATTTTCTCATCTATCATGTGTTTGGAAGCTTGAAATGTTATTATTTTTTTTGGCATTACTGTTACATTTCATCTGTCATCACTGAGTGCTGCAGGAACACACAGGGACAGATGGGCCTGGACTCTTCCTCCTATCTGAATAAACACAGGCACAACCAGGGAAAGCAGCTGCTGCAAGATCACGCTCTGGGGCAAAGTACCCAATTGCCACCTAAATTTCACCTGCTCAGTAAACCAGTTCTTCTGCAATGAATTCCAACAGTGTGAGTTAAATCAGTGAGGAAGAGCCTCTCCTTCTTCTGCTTAGGTGTCTAAAGTAAGCGGAGAAATTCACAAGACCCAGAAAGAAAAAAAACTCCCAAATTTCACAGCCTGCTGTGTCCATGGTTGGGGTATGGGATGGAAATTTTTCAGTGTAAGTGGGTTGTTTTATGTTGGTGGCCTGACCTGTCGTGGCCCCACTGCCATCATGTGAACATCTGCAGCATCGAGCCAGCCCTCCAGAGGCTCTCTGCAAACGTTTGACAGCCTTCCAAGTGCCCTTTAACACCCAACTGCAGTTTCACCAGTCTCAAATGTCCAGAAGGTCAAGCCAAGCTTCTGCGCCCCCTGCCAGCCCCCCCAGACTGCTGCGGCTATCAGAAGACCCTTGTACCTGCTTTTTCATGCTGGGATCTTCTTCTGGATTCCGCCAGAGCTGTAGATTCTTCTGGTGCTAACAGATCGTTCTGGCCTTGTCCCAGGCCCTTACAATGATCAAACTAGTACTGTCCCTTTTCACTTTTCTCCGCTTGCAGCTCTGCAGCAACTTCACTTTTCCTTTTGAACTTTCATGATTTCTTTCCCTGCAAAACCCTCTGAGTTATCTTCCCCAGGCTGTGAGTGTTCATGGCCCCTCTTGCTGTGAAACCTCTGAAATACAGGAGAAAGGCTTTTCTCTCCCCTCCACCAGTGAAATATAGAATGCAGAGGCTGGAGGCTGGGTTAAGCACCCAGTTTTGCTATCACCCAAGCTCAGATTCTTGCTCCAAATCCCCATAAATGTGGGTTTAGCCACTCTGTCCCTTATGTTCCCTCCGTATCAGCTCAGCACTTGACATCTCACTTGACCTTCACGACAACCCATATGCTTTGGCTTCGTGCTCAACAGTTGTTGTTATTGGTTATTTTATAACTATAAGGGAGCCAGTTTGGTAAAAATTGACCTTGTTCATGGACAAACCAACTGTCCAGGGACTTTGTCACCACTGAGAATTTCTGGGTTGTTATAAAAGTTTCATCTGTGGCTGCACCAGAAACTCCATCCACTGGCCTGTCCCCTCCACTTGTGGGTTTGGGGGTATTTATGACTTATTTTTTACATCATTACTGAAAGGTGCCAGCCAAATCCAGATTGGTCAGTCTGGCAATGGGATAGGTGCCACAGGAAATTCCAGACAGCTCCATTGGCAGTGAACAAAGGCTCAAACATCAGACCTCCCTGTTTTCCTTGTGCAGACCTTGCGAGAGACCCAACTACACAACATCATTAGATTTAGGAATTTGCTGCAGGTCTTCACGTGAGAGTTTGTCATGGCAAACTGGGTCCCTCATGCTCTGGCTACCACCAAAGCTCTCCCTAAGAAATGCCTAACCCGACAGATTGCAGCTTTCTGCCTCTTAAAGATCAATCTTTAACTCTCCCCTGAACTTTCACACAGATCCAGCTGGCTCAGTATAACAAGAAACACTAATTTTCATGAAGATGGCCAAGTGTGTGAAAAGGTAATGCTGCTCAGTGTAGTGCCTACCAGGGATGTTCTCCAAGGCAGTGACATTGAACATCAGATAAACAGTACGTTTTATCAACAAAATGACTCTACAGGCAGAAAAAGTGGGACATGGCATATTTTAGACTAAAAACTAAAGGAAAGTGCCCAAACATCAGAAGTCCTGTATCTCAGAGATGTGTTACATTGAAGAGAAGCACTCACAAAGTTCAGCAGCCCCTATGTTGTATCCTATCAGACTATCAGCCTCCACAAATGATAACCCATTTATCCTCATAATATCCCAAGACACAAATGGGACATTACTTCAGCCCATCTGGGGATCCTCCTTTTCACAATATGCCTGGAAGTCACCCACACACATATGCTTCCAGTCCCAATTCTCCACCAGCTCCACATTGCCATTCCAGGTTTCTGGGCTTATGGGATGTGAGTCCAGGTAACCAGCAGGATCTGCACAGGGATTCCTAGGAGGGTCCTACCTGGGCCCTAACCAATCACTGCAATAGAGAGGTAAATGCAGTGATACAGGGCCTTTTTTGGAGAAGGTGAGATGCCATGTGGACAGAGGAAGGAGGGCTCACCAGCACTGTAGAGGGAACATGACCTTCCATCACACCTCCCCATCATGTGCTCTCCACCTTGATGCCGCTCACTTCACTGCTCTGCAGCATTTCCTCTCCTTGTCTCATCTACTGGCCATGGTAATTCCTCTGGACTGCAGTTTTGTCTCCTGCCTTCTCTGTGGCAGGAGCCCTCGGGGAGCAGGGCTACATCCCTTGTGAGCTGCTGGAGTTATGTCCATTCTCTCGATTACAGCCCAGCAGTGCTGGGTGATGCTGCAGTCGCCCAGAGCGCTGCTTTTACAGATGAAGGTGGCTGAATCCATGCAGCTCACTCATTGGGAAGAGGTGGCCTTTGTGTTCCTCACCTCATGCGGGCAGATGGATGGCTTCTATACCTGAACTGTCTGAGGACAGCACAGAGCTCAACTAGAGCCCCAGCCTGCCTACATCTCACCTCCTTCCTCCTCTGTCTTTGTCCACCTGGGCATGGAGGACTGTGAGTGTGTGACAGCGCTGCTGGGACTTCAGAGAAAGCAGGAAAGATTCAGAGGCTATCTGTTATCCAGGTTGCAGGGGCAGGCTGCAGAAAGCAGGTCAAAGGGCGAGTGGGAGCACAGGCTGCTGGCTGAGCTGACGCAGTGTTTGCCATGATGTTCCAGCAGCTATAAATTTCTGTCAGCTCCATTTCGCCAGACTCCGCTCCTGCAGAGGAGAGAGAGGATTTTTACCTGCACTGAGCTCCCCACCTGGCTCAGGTGTGAGAGCAGCAGGTGAGAAACAGGCAGGAGAAGGCAGTGTCCCAGACCAGCATGGCATCTCTGCTGGACAACATAGCCAGACCTTCTGCTGTCGTCCTGCAGCTGTCTGTGCTGCTTGGTGTAATCTTTGTGCTGCTGAAGGTGCTCCAGTTCTACCGGGAGAGGAAGAAACTCACCAAAGCTCTGGAGGCATTCCCTGGCCCCCCAAAACACTGGCTCTATGGCCACAATCACCTGGTAAGGAGTGAGCTGGGCTCAGCCAGGGTGGGTTTATCCCAGCTGTGCAAGGTATCAGTCAGGATGAGAAGGACTGCATGGGGTGTGTGTGTCCCCTGCTCCTGTGTCTTCCTTCAGGAGAGGACCTCTGCAGAAGGAGTGCCAAGACTTCTGCAGGGCAAGAGGAAAGGGTGCTGGATATGAGGTGTACATCATTTGGCAAAAAAGAGTCATGCTCTTTTCAATCATGCCCTCAAACATAGAGTTATGGGACTTCCATGAAGTTCTTTGAGTATGAGCAACCATAAAACGTGTCTTTGTTACATGAAACCTTCTACCAGTAGGAGTGTCTTGCCCTATAGCCACTGAAGAAGACGGCCACAAAAGCAGGGAATTTTAATGCAGCCATTTCCATCATTCTATGGTGAAGATGTTTTGCTTTCACCCTGCATGCCCACCTTGCACTGCTGAAATTAGGAACAGGGGTGTGACAGCCTTGGTCTGCCTGGCCTGTCCACCAGGCATCCTGGCATTGCCCATGCCAGCTGTAGACTCCCAAGTGCAACATGGAGCTGCTCCGAGCCTGGGCCGTCCTAAGGTGGCTCAGCTGCAGCCAGCCCAGCAAGGGACGCTCCGTGGAGCTGTCTTGTGCTGCAGGGATTTGGTGGCTCAGGCAGCTTTTCCTCTTGTGCACAGTCCCCTTGCAATGCTCATCCTGTCCTCCACCTGCAGCACAAAAGCCCCTGTGTGGCGAGTCCGCCCACTCTTCCTTCATTTCCCAAGAGAGAATGTCTTGCATGTGCTTTCCATGAGAGTGCAAGTTTAACCTCTGCTCTCCCTTCCATGTCCCTCTTTTTTTGCCTTTATTAATCCCTGATTAATTCTCATTGCAGATACATTCTGAAAATTTTTTACATCAGATACTGTCATGGGGAGAAGAATATCCCTATGCCTTTCCCAGATGGTTTGGACCAGTCTTGCCTTCTCTAGTTGTCCATCATCCTGAATATGCCAAAAGCATACTTGGCCGAACAGGTAAGTCTCTACATTTGGTTTTGAGAAGTCTTTGATGCTTTCCTACCAAGAAAATACTGGGAAACTTACCTGGAATCATCCCCTCTGCCAGCTTCCTTCACAGCTATTGCAATTCTTTTGCTCCTCTTCATGAACTGCCAGCCTGCCCCAGGTTTTATGGAGCAGTTTGTATTCTAGTGCAAAACAGTGACCAGGTTCCTGGGCACTGTTCCTTCCAGTTTCCTGTCAGTTCCCAGTTTGAGGGTCATTTGTCTTATTGTCTTCTATGGATTCTACCACTGCAATATTTGTGCTTCCCAGTAAACCCAGTAAAAAGGGTGAGCTGGCATGGCAATGGCTCTCAGAAAGCATCTTAAGTTTTCTCCTCTGCTCCCTTCTGTGGAGCATGTGAGTGTTAAATACGGGGCCATCCCCAGTAACTCCCATCCATTGTTCTCAGTTTTAAAATTTGCCGTGGCTGTTTCTTTTCCACACACATTTTTTTGTTCTTTCTCTGTTTTTTCAAGTCCACTGCCATCATAATTGTAGATGACCGCTTTTAAACGCTACCTCTGGTGGTACAATATTTTATGTCTTGAAATGAGAGTAATCCCATCTTGTGATTTAGAGGGTGAAATCCGTTGCAAATTTATCCTGAATTTCCTCTTTTGTTGTGTTGAATTCATTATTCATATATTTCTGATACCTGCTCTGTTTTACAGATCCCAAGGCTAGTCTACCCTACAGATTCCTAATTCCCTGGATTGGTAAGTCAGAAGAAGAGTAAGGATGTCAGAGCTATGATCAGAGCCTGAAGGAGCTGATTGTCCCTTTGCTGTTTGTGCCTTCAGGGAAGGGGCTGCTGATCTTGGAAGGAAGCAAATGGTTCCAGCACCGGAAGATGCTCACCCCAGCTTTTCATTATGATGTTCTGAAATCTTATGTGACCCTGATGTCAGACTCCGTCAAAGTGATGCTGGTAAGAATCCCCACTCCTGCTACTTTTACATTTCAGCTGTGAAACAGTGAAAATAATCAGATCTGTGAATGAGTGAGAGAAAGAGACTGCACTTAGATAATTTCTAGAGTTTCACTGAACTTTTGGAGTAGTTTGGAAGTTCTGAAATTTCTCCCTTCACCTTCAGTGTCCCTTTGGACTCTCCACTTATTCTTTCTTTTTTTGCCAATAAAATCAACCACTGCAAGAATATCCTTTCATACCTTGACGTGATACACCTGGAAAAAGAAATGCACAGAAGAGTTAGATTAGATTAATGGAATATATCATGAACTATGGCCTCTGCTTCCAGAAAAGAAAGCAATTAGCACTGTGGATCTGGGAAGAGGGACGGGAAAACTTGACCTGACCACAGATGGTAGTCTGTCTCTCCTTACCCCTGTCTCTCCCTCTAGGATAAATGGGACAAGCGTATCAAGGAGAGGAAGTCAGTGGAGCTCTTTCAAGATGTCAGCTTGATGACACTAGACAGCATCATGAAATGTGCCTTCAGCTTTAATTCCAACTGTCAGACTCAGAGGTCAGTGCCTGAATTTCTAAACCCTGGCAAAGCAAGTGCTCCTGTTTCACCACTCATTTTGCTAACACCAGCTTTAACCTCGGCCTCCTTACAGCAACTCCCACTCTTACATTAGAGCTGTTTATGACCTGAGCTGCCTCCTGAACAAAAGAATCCAGACTTTTTCTTTCAAGGATGTCTTCTACGACCTGACTCGCAAAGGCCGTGAGTTTCAGGATGCCTGCAAGCTGGCCCATACCCACACAGGTATTCCTGCCCCTTTCTCCCCAGTCCTGTCCCCCAGCTGAACCTCTCCCCCACTTGTCTCTGGAGTGGCTCAGAGCAAGGTTGCAGTATGCGTTGGCCAGAGGGTTACACATTAAACAAGAGCCCAAGCTGATGACCAAGCGGTCAGG
Source organism: Corvus hawaiiensis (assembly GCF_020740725.1). Classification (NCBI taxonomy): domain Eukaryota; kingdom Metazoa; phylum Chordata; class Aves; order Passeriformes; family Corvidae; genus Corvus; species Corvus hawaiiensis. The sequence continues at coordinate 24,816,782 of NC_063221.1, forward strand.
TACATGAGGGTACTCTGAAGGGGCAGGATGCACCGAACTTATCTCTCTTCTGTGCAGATCAGGTAATACAAGAAAGAAAGATGTTGCTCTCCAACGAGAGGGAACTTGAAAAGATCCAGAAGAAGAGACACCTGGATTTTCTGGACATTCTGCTTTGTAGCAAGGTGAATGTTTTAAATTATTGTACCAAATGCCAAAGAACAGAACCGTGTGGCGCCGAGGGTGCAACAGCACAAGAAAGGAAGCACAAGAGACACCAAATCCTTCAAACCCTTTGGGTATAAAAATAAAAGGCCTGTGTGATTAGGCATTATATGCTCTCCTCTTCATTAGGATGCAAATGGAGTTGGATTGTCCGATGAGGACCTGCGTGCTGAGGTGGACACCTTCATGTTTGAGGGTCACGATACCACGGCCAGTGGGATCTCCTGGCTCTTCTACTGCATGTCATTGCACCCTGAGCACCAGCAACGGTGCAGGGAGGAGATCCAGGGAATCCTGGGAGATCGAGATACCATTGAGTGGTGAGCTATCTTGAACTCTTTTTCTTACCCTTTAAGGCTTTTGACATGGTCTCCTACAACATCCTTCTCTCTAAATTGGAGAGATATGGGTGGACTGTTCAGAGGTTGAGGAATTGTTTGGAAGGTGGCATCCAGCAGGCAGGGGTCAATGTCTCAATGTCCAGATCAGTGACAGGTGGTATCCCTCAGGGGTCCATACTGGGGCCAGTACTGTTTATTATCTTCATCAGTGACATAGACAAAGGGATTGAGTGCACCCTCAGCAAGTCTGCTTTCAGGGAGGACCTTGGGAAGATGACCTACACCACGATGTGCATCAAGGAGAGCTTGCGCCTGTTCCCACCAGTTCCTGGTGTGTCCCGACAGCTCTCCAAACCCGTCACATTTCCTGATGGACGCAGCTTGCCAGCAGGTCTGTTGAGTTTGTTCATCCTTCTTGCGGCTGTCCGTGACAAGCGAGGCTTCCTTGCTATGTGTGGAGAGGCTGAAGGGTCTTCCAGACTCCCTTCTTTCTCCCAAGGGCTGTATGGAGCTACCACGGCTTTGCCACCACAGCGAGCCCGTAAAGGGTGGCCAGACAGAGTCCAATGACATGCTCCAGGGTGGTGGGGTGTTCACAGAGCTCAGAGGGGACTTGTGGAGTGTTGTTCCTGGCCAAGTCAAAGTGATACACTGATGAGAGAAAGGGGCCTAGCTCTAAGGCCATTCTTTTTTCCATGTGAGGTTTCCAGGAGATCCCTGCCAGATCTCCTGCAACAGCCGCTGCAGAGCTCAGGGAGGGAGAGAATCCCAAAAACACCTCTCCTGCATCTTCACTCTGAGGTGTCATCAGCTTTTTCTCCCTTTTCTTTCACAGGCTGCCAGATTGGACTGAACATATTTGCTATTCACAGGAACCGGGATGTCTGGGAGGACCCCGAGGTATTTCACCTTTAAAACAGGAAAGGTGTTGGGGTCCCTCCCCTGCCGTGTAGCCCTGGGAGAGGGGCCCTGAGGGCACAGACACGGGGTTTCCTGTCCCTGCTCAGCCTCGTTCCCATTGGTTGGTTTGTGTTCCCTGCGCGGGGAGAAGGACCCTTGGTCCCGTGACTGGAACAGTTCCTCGGCAGAGCTCCGGCCATGCGGCTGGAGAAATAAACATCTCTGAAACAGCTAGCAAGAATCAGTCTGTCCATATATATTTCCTTTCCACGGGACTCCTGGTTTGGTATATGCGTGTTGCAGGATCCCCACTGCAACAGAAAGGGAAGATGATCTCTGAGCCCAGACATCCATTCCCCTTGGACCAGGCAGCCTGTGCCTCCCTGCTATGTTTTTTTTTCCCTTGTCATTCCAACAGTCCACATCCAAATGCAAACTTCAGTTGAGTTACCAAACACCCCAAAGGCTTTGAATATGACAAAGTGCTGGGAATGGGTGTTCAATAGTCTCTTTGTGCATGGTGACACAGAGATATCCAGACTGCTTTCAGCTGCCCACTTAGAACGGTTTGAGAAGTCCCCAAGCCCTTCAGGCCGGGGAGTGATTTGAAGATGATATTTTAGAGGCTTCAAGAAATAACTGGAAAGTTTGAGGCAGGGTGCATAGCTGTCTCTCTGTCTGGAGAACAAGGATCAGGCATCTCTGGAACACAGGGATCCTGACTTGGTCATTACTGCCATGGATAAGGAAACACCTGCAGGCATCTTGGGCATTGTGGTGGGTGACCTGGATATCTCCAAGGGGAAGATCCACTCGGTGGCTTTGTAGAGAGATGACTGTCATCTGCAGCTCTCCCAGGAAGAGCAGAGGCCATGTCCAGCCCTAACTTGGGGACCAGGGAAGACCTTGGTGCTACTCAGATCAGACCAAACACCGAACAAATGGTCTTTGTTTCCCCCACAGGTTTATGATCCCCTGAGGTTTTCTCCAGAGAACTCAACACAGAGGCACTCCCATGCTTTCCTGCCTTTCTCTGCTGGATCCAGGTGGGAGATCCTTCAGCCCTCTCCTTCCCATCAGGCTGCCTTGCATGTGAGACCTAGCTCAGAGTCAAGCCCCTGCAGCTAATCCTCCCTCAGTCTCCACAAGCAAAGTTGGCCTGGCCAACTCAAGCAGGCTTTCTGTAACAGGATTTCCTATTACAGCATCTCCTGTAATGGGATTCCCATGCTCTGTCAGCTCCAGAGCACTTCCCACACCCCAAGCTCTGTGGTCACGGTAGGATTTCACACATTTTTTGTGTGGCTTTGTGGAGATGTTTACATTTTCTCTTGCCTGCAGTGGGAACACAGCTCCCTCGTTTAGGGGTGAATCCGAGTGCACCTCCAAGCCAAGCTGGGCCCACCTCTCTGTGGTTCCAATGCTGTATCGATAGACAGATGCAGGATACTGAGGTCTCAGTAACTTGCAAGAGGATCACCACACAGAGCCAGAAATAACCTTTTAGAGGTGTCTGGATCCTGGCTGCACTTCTTAGTGAAGTAAGCCCCAGTTCTCTCAATCTTGTATCTTTTTCCAATGCCTATTAATAAGAAAAATAGCAATACCCCACCACAGAATTGAGTTCATCAGGGGCTTACTAGATAAGCTGTGGTGTCATCCTCGCAGCAGCTGGAAGTCCCCCAGCTCACACATGGGGTGAGTCCAGCTTGGGGGTGGTCAGGGACAAAGGCAGCAATCGGAGCATTTGTCACCCCCTCCCCAGGAACTGCATCGGGCAGCAGTTTGCCATGAATGAGATGAAGGTGGCGCTGGCCTTGACCCTGCTCCACTTCGAGCTCCGCCCAGACCCATCCAAGCTTCCCATAATGGTACCACAGATCATCCTCAGGTCCAGCAACGGGATACACCTGCATTTGAAGAAGATCTTCTGATCCTGTGGGGTACCATGGCAGGGGGGCAAGAGCTCTCCCAGGGGAGACCCTCCACCCAGAGATTTAAGAGGAGAGTGCCAAACAGACCCACAGTGGCCACATTGGACCTCACCCATATTAACCCTTGTCCTGCTGCTGTCCAGAGGGGCTCTTTGCAAACACCAAACCCAGCAGGTGCAGGTCCCCTCCTTGCAGGGGGAGCAGCACTGCTAAGGGTGTTCCACAGTATGGCTGTGGCTCATCCTTCACCTCCACGGGCGTCCTCCATGTCCTGCTCATCTCCTCACCTCCAACCTGCCCTCATACGCTCCCTGACAGGACTTCTGTCACCCATCTGTGGATTTGTCCCATTGTCAGTTCCCCGCTTGGGCTTGGCAGTGAACAACGCCCGGCATGGTTTGCACGGATGCCTAAAGCCTGGGCGCTGCCCCAGCACAGTCCCTGCCCTGCCTCCAGCCTGGGTGTGCCAGGGCAGGAGGGCTCCTCCCGGCAGCCTCACTGCATCCCCACGCACCACCCTCCAAAAGATTCCTGCTCTGGGGCTGGCACTGTGCCCACCATTATGGAGATGAATGCCTGTGGTTGTTTTCTGCCCCAGCTCTGAACTTCCTTGGGCTGAGGGTAGTCAGGAGCCAGCGCAGAAACCTGTCACCAGCTAACCTGGAGGAAGCACTTGGCACACTGGAAACAGCATGTGATCAGCCTTGTTCTCCTCTCTGAAATGAGAATAAAGCCTTGTGGGGATGATCTCCAAGCATGGCTTTGGCTTCCTTTGCATCTGGGGGTGCAGCAGGCCAGAGGCAAGGCTGTGCCCGAGGGTGCAGCCCTGTCAGTGTTTTGTCAAGCCACAAGCACTGTTTGCACGCACCCTGTTGAGCCTGAGGAGCCTGTTTCCACACATCCCACCCATCCATCACCTCACCTTTGACTCCAGGAGTTCCCATGGTAAGGAAACAACTGAAATGATATGTGGTCAAACAAAGCAAAACAGAAATACACACTGCACACACAAGAGTGCTGGTGGTAAGAACAACATCAGCTTGCAAAATAGAACTGGAGGAAACATGAGTCTGCCTCCAACCCTGTCCTGCAGAGGCTGAGAGTCAACAGCTCAGTTCATGAATGGCCTGCCCAAGGGGTGCAGGTGAGCACTGGCCCTGGGACTGGGCTTGTTGTGGGGGCACAGGGAGCCTTTCCCCAGCACCAGTCAAGGTGGACCATCTGGATGAGCTGCAAGTCCTGAGTGTGAAATGGATCACTAGGTGGCAGTGGGAGACCCAGAAAAAGCCCTCCTTGGTCCCTGGTAAAACCCCCTGGGCTTGGCAGGCAGCTGATGTACCCTATCCCTGGGGACATCCCTGTGCCCACCCTCAGCTGAGCAGCCACTGCTCTGTCACAGTCCTTGGCGTGTCGATGGCATTACCCACAGCCCGGGGGAAGTTTGTCACTGCGAGGGCCTGGGCACCCAGCGGGCATCAGGGGAAACTAAGGCATGAAGGCCTGCATATGTGCCATGCCACAGTGACAGACTGTGCAGCTTTCACCCACAGCAATGGCATCACCAGAATCACTGCAGGCACCAACATATCCAAACCATGTCTGTCTGTCTGTCTCTCTGGGCAGCTCTCTGCTGATGGCCAGATCAGGACAGCCAATCTGACCATCTCCCCATCTGACTGAACCCCTGCAGCCCTCCTGCTCCCCATCTCTGCTGCCTGCTGTATCCTCAGTTGGAGAAACAAAACTCTCCTCAGGCTGGATCCAGACCTTTGTTTAGGCTGTCTGGATACCAAAAGGGACAGGGATGCTGAGATTAACCAGCAAGGTGCAGCTTGTGTTTATTTTGCAAGGCAGCTGGAGACCAAGTTCCTCTTCTCCCAGCCCTCCCCTTCCCACCCACAGAAGGAGACTGGATGCAGGTTGTGTAGATGCCAGTGCCACCACCCTGGCACTGCTGTTGGGCTCGGGTCTGAAAGGTCAGACTCCTGCTGTCCTCCTCCCCAGCTCCAGCACAGTGAGGCCTTCAGAGGGCAGTAGTTTGGTAACACATTTTCATTACCGAAAAATCCTATTTGTCAGACACTTCAGCCACTCATGTGGGAACAGACAAACCACCTTGAAGCTCTGCTCATCTACTCTCCAGCAGGGGGTCCAAGAA